>NC_065591.1:28688023-28991356 GCF_024542745.1 Macaca thibetana thibetana
AAATAGAATTGGCATTGATAAGAGGGCCTCTTGCACTTTTTATTTTATTCATTTTTGTATCATTTGAATTATTCAAAACAAGCAAGTACTATTTTTATTAACTTTGTGATACATTTATTCTGGATAAAACTGTTTTAAAGACTAGATTTATATGTGCTTATAGTCACTTTTCCATATTTTCTTCTAAATTTCCCCCAGAAAAGCTTAAGATCTGGCTAATTTCAAATCTGACCACCACCCTTAGCTTCTCATTCTTTTCAGATAGACATGTAGAAAGCAGGCTAAAATATGGACCTGCAGACAGAATGAAGTTAGGATTGTGAAGGAGTTATCTTGGACTCAGATTTTGACACTCAGAAACCTTGCAAATGCTTGATCTCCTCTCTTCTAACAAAAGATCTCAGCAGTAGACCAGCCTCAGGATCTCAAAGGCTGAGTGGTTGGTGCTGGCTCAGCCCTGTCCCCACCGTGCACTGCCATCTCAGCATTGCCATCTGACATCAGAGCTGCAGGGGTGCCTCCCTCCACACAGCACAGATTTATTTCGACAAACTAGTTTGGGGTGGCTTGGACAGTGCAGGAACAGTAGTTTCTGGTGACTGATATCATTAGTTCAGGAGGCCAGGACACAGCAGCAGCAGCAGCCCCCATTTCCATCCCAGCTGCCCACCCTACACACACACATACACCCCATTACTTGGCCCACAATCTTCCCTCCTAATGTCTTCAACTTAGTCTGTACACAATTTTCAAGTAATACCTGTGTGCTCAAGTGTGACCTCTCATTATCACACCTGTTCCACTTATTCATTTACTCTGCAAATACCATCGTCTGTCTTTTGTCAAACATCACACAACAAAAATGTGACAAAATACAAAGGGTTTTTATAAGTCTCAAGTATCCACAAAATAGCACTATGATCCTTGCTCTTCCTTCAGACAACCTCTTGCATAAACCACTTCAGAAAGTGAAATTTATCATCACAATCCCTGGCCAGGAATCCTGACTCAAGAACAAAACCTCAAAGCAGGGTCTCTACCATGGCAATTCTCTAAATTAATACAAATCAGAATCATGAGTGAACTTGTTTTTAAAAAGAAATGCAGATCATCAGGTCCTAAAGAGTCTGGCTGTTAGGGAAGGAATCCAGGAATTGCATTTTTAAACATTCAGTGATTCTAAAATGAGTGGATATTTCGAGAAACATTGGTCTCCTACTTAGGCCAATCTAGTTCAGGAAATGCCTGGTAATACTTGTTCATACCTGGGAAACCACACATTTCCTCCCATCCTAGAACTTGCATTCCTGACTATTTTTCTTGCCTGAACTAACAGTATTTATTTCCAAGAGTCTCACACGTTACCTTCTGCTGATTTGTACACATTCATTCAAGAAGCATTCCTTAAACCCTTCTTCTGACAATAGCATTCATTTATAGTAATTCAGATATTTTGCATCTTTCTATGAACCTTCAGTGGCCCTAAACTGGGCCCTCAGTGGCCCTAAACTTGTCCTCTTATACCTTTTTTATTTTCATATGTTAAAAAAAAATTGATGTAGCTTTGCTCATTCCATCCCCTCATCACCTGGAAGGAAAGAAAGCTCAAGCACTTCTAGTTAGAAACATAAAAATGTAATAAATATTTTGGCTCAAGGCATGAAAAGTATGAGTGTTACCTTGCACAGCAGGCTGCCTGGCCAAAGTGTTGAGATGTCTGCAACTTGATTGATATTACTCAATACCAAAGAGAAGGCAAAGTGTGTTCTCTGCTCTCTCCTTGCTCTCGTTTCTCAGAACATGCTGCTGAGCTGTTTATCAGCTTCCACTGTCCTTCCCAGCCTCCCCCACCATGGAGGGCTAACCACAAATGATGACAGCCAATCACAAGCCAGGAGACCCCAGCTCCAGCTGCCACCTGGCTCTTTAGGAAGCTTAGCTCAGAGGAGGCCTGAGTGTAGAATGATGTGCGAGTTTGCTGGCGCACTGGCTGCCAGTTGCCTCCCTGAGAATGTTTGGGTTGGAAATGGTCTTATCAGTCAGTATAAGCCCCAGCTTATGCCAGGGTTCTATATCTCTGTGCCTCAGTTCCACATCTGTAAAAAGGAAATGCTAGTAGTGTGTACCTCAAAGAGTCAATAAGGTTATACGATGAGAGTTGTTACAGGAAAATACTTGAAACGATGTCTGCCTCTTTGTGAATGTTCATCAGATATTAACAACACTATGGGGTTTTTTTATTATTATCTTGAAATGGTATCCAAACAATCTCAGAACCTTTCAACCTGGTCAAATCTTGCTGAGGAAGGTTGATGCTCCTTGCAACTACTCTAAGTTTGAACATTACTCGAGTATGGAAGTCAACAGACCTGGATTTAAATCTTGACTTAGGCCTTTGATTCATTGCTTAGACTTTATGAACCTCAATCTCATCACCCGCAACCTAAGATTAATAATATTAGTCCCCATTACTGAGAGCAATGGGCCAGGCTTCTAAGTGTTTTATGTGTCATTTAATTTTCACAACAATCTTACGCATTTGATAGTATTATCTCTAAAAAGAAGTGACAAAAGTTCAGAGCAATGGAGTGACTTGCCCATGGTCACACAGCCACTACTTAGTGAAGGTGAGGTGGAATTCCAAAGCTCATGTTCTTAATCACTCCATTATGCCATGAAAGGAGAATAATGAAAGCCACTTTGTAGTAATAGTCTAAGGAAAACTCAAGAATGAATAGGTATATACACACCTCTGTCTGTTTCAAAACCCCTTTATAATTCTCAGACCAGCTTTATCCTCAAAGTCTTTCTGTGTTCAGCTAATAAGTGAGAGATTCCTTGCTTGTCTGATTCTCAGAAAAAAACTGTCAAGGAGGCAGGTGCAAGGATTTCACTGGTCTGTGCTGCCCTCATTAGACGCTCTTCTTACATCTCCCACTCTTTTGCATCTGGACCTGTCTAACCACACAACAGACCTGGGGCCACAGCTTCTGCTCACTAAAGACAAGGCAGAAGCCACTGCAGTAACATTGGGGGAGAGGGGAAACTGGTCTGTGGCTTCTAGGTGCTTCAGTGTGTTTTTCCCTAAGGATATGCAGCCTTACCTGAGGGTCATATTTAAGGCAACATGGCGAGAAAAGGCAGCTGAGAGCTAAGAATTTCCTGAAGACAGTGTTCATGTTCAACAGAACCATCAAGAAGCAAGCTTTGTGGCCCTGGGCCCTCCTTATACAATGAGGTCAAGTAGAGAGGAGTCATAACATGACTTACATGCAAGAGGGTGTCCTTCCCACCCATCCTCCTGCTCCTTAAAATCTTGCATCTCCAATGGACTTAAAGAAAGAAAAAGAAAAGGTCAGATGTTCATGCTTCCCCTGAAGGAAAGAGCAAAACAATAATATCTCACAGTATTAGAACAAAGCACCAAGTTCAAGGATCAGGCTTCAGTTCTGTAGGTTCACTGGGAAGTTACGTGAAACTAAGGTGACAAAATGCACCGGTTTGTTTTGGACTTTCCTTGGTTTAGAATCAAGAGTCTAAAGTGAACAGAGTTGGTAGGTTGCCCATAACCTCCAAACCAGAGTTAGAAAATTTCTCTGAGCTGAAAAATGTACAGATGGAATCCTTTTCGATTTTTCTTGAAAAAGTAAGCTGGTCAAATGGACTCATCAAAGAACGGTGGGGGTGTGAGGTTCAGACCAGATAATGGAGGAGCTTTCTCTCTCTCTCTTTCTCTCTTTTTAAAAATCATATTTAACATACTGTATTGCTGAATTTTTCATCAGCTATATATACTTTTATAATTAGGAAAAATCACAATATTTACAAATAAAGTACTCAATGAATTTTAAATGAGACATAACAAAATATTGGGTGCATATGAAGATACAGTTTTCTAAATGCTTTGTTTGATAAAAGTCTGGATTTGTATACATCACCAGTATTTCCATGTTTCTCCCAATTTCTCCCATCCATGTTGAAATCAAGGCACTTGTCTCCTGCTGAGAAGTGAGACCTCCCTTGGATCACCTGGAAAAAAACAAGTTAAACGATGCCCCATTGTCCCCCTGCCTGGACACTAACATTTTATTCACTGTCTTTATTTCAAATCTTTTCCACGTGACAAGAAAACCTTGACTTGCATCACAAAATAGCAAAGTCAGAGCTGCCTAGGATGCATGTTGTTCTAAGCAAATTAAAAATAAAACACAGCCGACATGTATTGGCCAATTGTTGCAACAGACAAAGAATGAAAAGGGTGAACTAGAGCCTGGACAATTTGGTGCCAAGTTCCAGCCTTGAGTACAGACCTCCCAGACTAGTGATTAGCTGTTGTTAGTCCTGGAAGTGCCGACAGGCCCTTCACTGGCCCTGCTCCTCCAGGCAATGTGCTCCCTGCATCCCTGCTTTCACCTGCCTCTCCATCCAAGCCCCAATCCCCCTTAGCAGGTTGCCTACACTTACTCCCCTTGGCTCCCAAAGGCCCTTTTAAGTAACCTTTTCAAATTCAATTTCTTCCCAGACAGCAATGAGTTCCAATTGCTGATAACAATCAAAATCTACTCCTGCAGCCATGGTCTGAGTGTGTGAACGCTGCATTTTGAGCTCTTATCATAATTCAGCAGATGCTGTTTACGGACATTGAGATTACATACATAAGCATGTATCTATACATCTCTAACTAGCGAAACTCTTGTCTTCTATCATCACCAATTTGAAAGCCAGAACTAGAAGGGAACTTAGAGGTTACTTGTCCCAATGTATGTGTTTTATTTATTCCTGAAGGGCAAAGTGTTCCTGTTCAATGTCACAGAAGGGAATTAGTAGCAGAAATAGCATTACAAATCTGATCTCCCAGCTCCCAGGACAACGTTCTTTCCACTACACTGAAAAGGGAACATCCCTCCCTAACCTGCCCAAGATGTATCTTAGATGGTAAAGAAACTCAAGCTGGCAATGGAGCAGAACCTTAACAGGTCGTAGCTAGATCAGAGCCCTGGGTGAGCATGCAAACTCACCACCCTGCACTGGTGGTGGAGAGAGAGCATCTCTACACACTCATTTCTCCCCCTTTCTCTGTCTTAAAATTGTTTTCTAATTAACTCAATGTGAATTACCCCTGTTAGTAAAATTTCTAATGCGTTATTAATTGCTCTAAACATCAACTGCAGCTCACTCTCCATGCTTTCAGGAGTGCTTCTGCGGGCTTTCTGATTGTAGCTATGCTGTTTTCTAAGCAGCTAGTGCCACCCTGTGGGCAAAGAAAAGACCATATTCTTGACTACCAGAAAAAGCCATGAGGAAAAGTCTCAGAAGTTGTTGAATCCATGAACAGGTTAAGAATGAATTATGTGTTTGTTTCTCTTCTCTTCCCTCTTCCCCTTATCCCAACCTCTATTCTCCCTACCCCCACTTTCACCATCACTTACCTTTGTAGAAATCCCCCACAATTCCTATAGACTGGGAAACAGAGCCAAAAGCTTAAAAGGTCAAAGTTACTTGCACAAGACCCCACACTTCATTAACTCCAGTCTTCCATAAAGGTCAAGAGACAACATAGAACTCCATTCTCATTGTCTTGCTAATCCTGACCAGTCCCAGAAAACATGTTATAAATACCTTCTCCCTATTCCTCAAACAAGAGAAGACGTGAGGACCATGTCTTATTTCATAAGTTGAACAGTTAGTGCTTCTGGAGAGAGAGAGAAAAGGAGCATCGTTTTCTGATTATTTTTACACAAAATCTGCTTTTAAATTGACTATGTTTCTCAAAAAAAATAGTTTCTGATTTACCATGTGATTTAAATGTTTGTCTTGTTATACATTTTTCTTGGAACATTCTTTTCACTCAAAGAATGCATTTCCAAAAAATCCCACTTTGCCATTATCATTATAGAAAAAAAGTCTTCCTTTCCACATGTGAGAATGGCTAACAGGAGTCGTTACATAAATTTAAAGACCCATCTGAATTAAATATAAAATAATTAAATAAATTTTTGTAAAGACCCAGCTGAATTCTAGTGATTCTTGTCTATAAATCAGTTTCAAAAAGTAACTTTGCTATGTAGCAAATAAGAGGAGACTAGTTGAGCTGTGCTGTGGTTGAGATTTGCAGTCCTTTATGCTGCTATCAAAAGGGATTTGCCTTTATTATTCTCAGTCCTCCCTCCACCTTTCCAATCTCTCCAGTGACCTCTCCAAAAAGTGATCCAATCACCAACATAAAAACCTATGATTGTCCTTCATTAGCATGTGTCATGTGTATTATCAGGAAAAAAAAAATGTTCTCAGCAACATGGCAAGACAATGTGAATAGTCCTCAGGCCTCCGAAGCCTCTTTGTAACTCCTCTGTTGCTCATGGGCCATACTGTCATGTAGAGACTGTGTGTAAGATACCAGGAGTCAATTCTAGGTGCAGTGACCTTTTGGCCACCTAGGTTCATAACCCCCTGTCTCCATAAAAGCTATCTATCTTGATAATAAGAATAATAATATGGTATATAGTTACAATAATTTGTGGTTGCTGTCTGTTGACCTGAAGGCAGGTGTTAGAGGTGGAACTGTTTCATCTCAAAATTTATATATTAAAGCCCTAACCCCTAGTACTTCAGCATGTGACTGTATCTGGAGATAGGGCCTTGTACTAGTTAGGATTCTCCAGAAGAACAGAACTATGAGAAAGAGAGAGAGAGAGATTTTTACAGGAATTGGCTTACACAATTTTGGAGTTCGAGAAGTCCGGCAATCTGCTGTCTTCAAGCTGGAGACCCAGGAAAACCAGTAATGTAATTCAGTCCAAGCCCAAGGTCCTAAGAGCCAGAAGCATGGATGTCTGAGGACAGGAGAAGATGGACGTCCCAGCTCAGACAGCGCAAATTAGTCCTTCCTCCACTTTTTTGTTCTATCTGGGCCTTAATCACATTAGGTGATGCCCATCCACATTGGTGAGGGTGGATCTTCTTTACTCAGTCTACTGACTTAAATGCTAATCTCTTCCAGAAATATGAACACAGACATACCCAGAATCATTTTAGTAGCTCTATGGGTATCCCTTCGCCCAGTCAAGTTTACACATAAGATTAACCATCACAAGCTTTAAAAGGGGTGATTAAGATGGGGTCATTAGAGTGGGTTGTAATCCAATCTTACTGGTATCCTTATGAGAAAAGGAAATTTGGACATACACACAGAGACACCAGAAGTGTGTGTGTACAAAGGAATGACCAGGTGAAGACACAGTAAGAAGGCAGCTGTCTGCAAGTCAAGGACAGAAGCCTCCCAAGAAATCACACCTGCTTTATGGAAATTGGATCACACAATTATGGAGATTGAGATGTCCCACAATCTGATACCTTCAAGCTGGAGAACCAGGAAAACCACTGGTATAAATCAATAGATCAAACTTTGATCTTCTACTTCAATCCTCCATACTGTGAAAATATACTTTTGTTGTTGTTTAAGCTACCCAGTCCATGGTATTGTGTTATGGTAGCCCAAGCCAATTAGCAGAGTGGGGATCAAGTCTCTCATCTTGGGCATTTCCTTCATCCACCCACCCAAGGAGGAAGAAGAAGAGGTCAAATTGGAAGATACTCATTGGGCTTCATTCTTAACGAGCAAGTATGATTATCATGACCATTATTATAAATCTAATGTTGAGCTGTGGTGTGGGGTACTGGTTAAAAACCCAGGCATTGGAGTGCCATAACATTGGTTTAAATTCTGGCCCCATCTCTTGCAACTTGTGTGATTTGGGGCACATTTCTTAACCTCTCTGACTCCATTTTCTCATTTGAAGATGAGGATAATAATATGAAGCTGGTAATGTTCTTGGCAGAATTAAGTGAGTTAAAATATTTGAGGTGCTTCGCACACTGTTAAATACAATGTTATCTTGAAAACTCACAATCCTCCTCAAAAACCCACTTCTCTTACAGTCTTTCCCAGCTTGCTTAATGGCAACTCTACATTTCAAGGCAAACTCTTAGAATTATCTTTCATTTATCTCTTCCTCTAAATCCTCATGCCCAATCAGTCAATAAATTCTAATCTTGTTAAAACTATAAGTCAAATCACTTTACTTCTCTAATCAAAACCCTCCTATGGTTCCCCATCATGGTTAGAATAAAAGTGAAAGGCCTCTCAAGGGTCAACAGGGAACATGACTTTCCCTTCCTTTTCCATCTCTTTTCCCACTTACCCGCAGCCACAGTAGCCTCCTTGCTGATCCTCAAAATGTCCAGATATGCTGACATTGGCTATTCTCTCTGCTTAAAATATTACTTTAGACACATTAGGCACTGCTTTATAGTCGGAGTCTTCAGAAAAACAGAGCCAGTAAAATAGAGAGAGATGAGGAATTGGCTCACACAATTATGGAGGCTATCACACTCTGCCATCCACAAGCTAGAGGGGAAAGTCAGTGTTATAGTTTCAGTACCAATCCAAAAGTCTGAGGACCAGGAGCACCAATGGTTCAAGTCTTAGCCCAAGGCCAGGAAAATAATAATGTCCCAGATCCAGCAAGGTAGAAAGAGGAAAAAAATTTCCATCAGGTAGAAAGAGGAAAAGAATTCACTCTTCCTCCTCCTTTTTGTTCTATTTGGTTCTTCCATGAATTGCATGATGCCTGCCTTATAGGGGAGAGCAATCTGCTTTACTCAGTCAACCAGTTCAAATGCTAATATCATTCAGAAAAACACTAACAGACACACTCAGGAATAATGTTTAGCCAAATATCTCTGCACTCTGTGATCCAGCCGTATTAACATACACACAAAAAATGAATGAACAAACCTGGAGTAATTGGTAGGGCAGAAAGAGCTAATGAGATTGTGAATCAAGAGTGATGAGATTGGAATCAAAGGCTGAAGAGTAGCTCATCCAAAGACCTCCCAGATCATCCTCAGTTCCCTCTGTGGAATTCTGGGGAAAAGGAAGCTGTAGGAGACCATGCTCACCCGTCTGCCTACAAGGCCTGGAGAACCAGGCACCTTGTACAGTGTGGTAAGGAAGGTGTAAAGAAGCCCCAAGAAAATCCATCTTTTCCTCCCTCAGCCCCACATTGTGCTCCAAGTAGATGAGCCATTTGGACTGCATCACCAGAAGGCCCTCAACCTCCAGCTTCCAGTTTAATCCAGCCATTGGGCAACACCATAAATACGTGAGTAAGGCAGGAGGAAGACAGTATAATTGTGCCTCAGGAAGGCACATGGGAGATGTTGTCAACAAGATGGCTGCCTAGAAGTGTCAAAGCTCACCTCCTCCACAAAGAAGGACCAAAACAACAAACAAATAACTACACTTTGAGTGTCTAAGGCAGAACACTGGAATTCAGTAAGGAAGTGATGAAGCCCTCTGAATCATGGAGACTCAAGATGGCAGTATAAAGAAGGAAATGAAGCACCCAGCCAAGATCAGCTCAGCGCCAAGAGGGATTCCCTATAGTGGGGAAAAGGGGGAAAGGTAATCAGGAGATCCCTAGCAGTCCTCATTTCCACTGCAGATGCCTGAAATCCTAGCTACAAAAGACCCTCACAGTCCCTAAGCCCAGTATACAAAAGCTACCTGGAGTTTACACAGCTCCATTGCTCCACAGTAGGAAATCATGCTGGGTTCTCCACTCCTCAGGAACCAAGCTGCTATGGAACTGCATCATGCTGAGAACAGAGCCACCAATAAAGTGAATCCTGTTTTGGAAGCCAGTGTCCTGGCATCTCCACCTACCTGGAGCTCTGCCGTCATTCCACCACGATCAGGCAAAAGACTTCAAAGCCAGGGTTCAAGACTCTATCTTGATTCAGTGGTTCAGCTGTAAACCTTGCACCTAAGCCCACACAGTGACATGCACCCCAAGAAACAGGTGGTCTAGAATAGGAAATAAACTTCCCCCAAGACCAGGGGCACTGCCGTGCATACCCCCATTGCCCAAGGACTGATCACCCAATGCTTGCCACCACTGGCAATACTGTACTGAAGAACTGCAGAGCTGCTATGCCCAACACATGCCCTACCAAGGCCTGAGAACCAGTCCACCTGTCATTCCCCAACCCCAGCAAAGCCACATCACTGTCTCTACAAACACCACTGATATTGATTACAGTCAAAGAAATCACATGGATACTACACTACTGCAGCCACTCAGAACCAAATCCAAACCACTTTACCCAATCAACACTATAGGACAGACTCACAGGAAAAAGTCTTTCTCTACAAAAGCTAGTCCATAAAATTGGAAGAGGCAACTGCTCCAGCAGATTCACAGATGCTAACAAAGGAACACAAGAAACATGAAAAAGCAGGGAAATATAACACCTCCAAAGGAGTTCTCCTATAACAGACCCTAAAGAAGCAACTCTATGAAATGCCTGAAAAGGAATTCAAAATAATGAGTATAAGAAAACTCAGCAAGATTCAAGCAAATACAGATAGACAATACAGAAAAACAATTTATGATCTTAATGAGAAATTCAGCAAAAAGGCACCGAGAAAAGACTGATGACATCATTTAAACTCTTGGACACAGCTATGCCTGAAATAAACTCCAACTTCACATGCTTCTCATAATAAAAGCCAAGCAATTCCATTTCCTATTTAACCTAAGTTGTATTTGGGTCATCTAACCATCAAAACCTTAAGTCCTAACTAATATATATGAAGATCTTTTCTTCTGCCATTGTGAATGATCCCTTGAAACTATGCCTTTCTAAAAATGTGGGGTCATCTCATAAGGAAAAGTTCAGTTCAATCCATGGTATGTTTGGAATTTTAGAGCCTCTTTGATGTTCTAAATAAGTCTCTTTTTTTCTCTTAGGGTAGGTCAAATTTGGATTTCTGATTAAAGCAAGTATCTGACCATCTTTTGATTTGGTACACAATTCTTAACTGGAAAACCAAAAACTTTTTTTTATTATTATTATACTTTTAAGTTCTAGGATACATGTGCAGGACATGCAAGTTTGTTACATAGGTATACACTTGCCATGGTGGTTTGCTGCACCCATCAAGCCATCATCTACATTAGGTATTTCTCCTAATGCTATCCCTCCCCAGCTCCCCAGCTCCCCAACCCCCAGCAGGCCCCATGCATGATGTTCCCCTCCCTGTGTCCATGTGTTCTCATTGTTCAGCTCCCACTTATGAGTGAGAACATGCAGTGCTCAGTTTGCTGTTCCTCTGTTCATTGCTGAGAATGATGGTTTCCAGCTTTGTCTCTGCAAATGACATGAACTCATCCTTTTTTATGGCTGCATAGTATTCCATGGTGTATATGTGCCACATTTTCTTTATCCAGTCTATCATTGATGGGCTTTTGGGTTCTTTCCAAGTCTTCGCTATTGTGAACAGTGCTGCAATAAACATATGTGTGCATGTGTCTTTGTAGTAGCATGATTTATAAATCCTTTGGGCATATACTCAGTAATGAGACTGCTGGGTCAAATGGTATTTCTGGTTCTAGATCCTTGAGGAACTGCCACATTGTCTTCCACAATGGTTGAACCAATTTACACTCCCAAAACTGTGTAAAAGCATTCCTATTTCTCAACATCCTCTTCAGCATCTGTTGTTTCCTGACTTTTTAATGATTCCCATTCTAACTGGTGTGAGATGGTATCTAATTGTGGATTTGATTTGCATTTCTCTAATGACCAGTGATGATGCGCTTTTTTTTTATATGTCTGTTGGCTGCATAAATGTATTCTTTTAAGAAGTGTCTGTTCATATCCTTTGCCCACTTTTTGATAGGTTGTTTGTATTTTTCTTGTAGATTTGTTTGAGTTCTTTGTAGATTCTGGATATTAGCCCTGTGTCAGATGGATAGGTTGCAAAAATTTTCTCCCATTCTGTAGGTTGCCTGTTCACTCTGATGATAGTTTCTTTTGCTGTGCAGAAGCTCTCTAGTTTAATTAGATCCTGTTTGTCAATTTTGGCTGTTGTTGCCATTGCTTTTGGTGTGTTAGTCTGAAGCCTTTGCTCATACCTATATCCTGAATGGTATTGCCTAGGTTTTCTTCTAGGGTTTTTATGGTTATAGGTCTTACCTTTAAGTCTTTAATCCATCTCGAGTTAATTTTTGTAAAAGATGTAAGGAAGGGGTCCAGTTTCAGTTTTCTGCATACCGCTAGCCAGTTTTTCCAACACCATTTATTAAATAGGGAATCCTTTCCCCATTTCTTGTTTTTGTCAGATTTATCAAAAACCTGGTTGTAGATGTGTGGTATCATTTCTGAGGGCTCTGTTCTGTTCCATTGGTCTATATCTCTATTTGGGTACCAGTACCATGCTGTTTTGGTTACTGTAGCCTTGTAGTATAGTTTCAAGTCAGGTAGCATGATGCCTCCAGCTTTGTTCTTTTGGCTTAGGATTGTCCTGGCAATGCAGGCTCTTTTTCAGTTCCGTATGAACTTTAAAGTAGTTTTTTCCAGTTCTGTGAAGAAAGTCATTGGTAGCTTAATGGGGATGGCTTTGAATCTATAAATTACCTTGGGCAGTATGGCCATTTTCACAATACTGATTCTTCCTATCCATGAGCATGGTATGTTCTTCCATTTGTTTGTGTCCTCTTTTATTTCGTTGAGCAGTGGTTTGCAGTTCTCCTTGAAAAGGTCCTTCACATCCCTTGTAAGTTGGATTCCTAGGTATTTTATTCTCTTTGAAGCAATTGTGAATGGGAGTTCATTCATGATTTGGCTCTCTGTCTGTTATTGGTGTATAAGAGTGCTTGTGATTTTTGCACATTGATTTTGTATCCTGAGACTTTGCTGAAATCGCTTATCAGCTTAAGGAGATTTTGAGCTGAGATGATGAGGTTTTCTAAATATACAATCATGTCATCTGCAAACAGGGAAAATTTGACCTCCTCTTTTCCTAATTGAATATCCTTTATTTCTTTCTCCTGCTTGATTGCCCTGGCCAGAACTTCCAACACTATGTTGAAGAGGAGTGGTGAGAGAGGGCATCCCTGTCTTGTGCCAGTTTTCAGTGGGAATGCTTCCAGTTTTTGCCCATTTATTATGATACTGGTTGTGGGTTTGTCATAAATAGATCTTATTATTTTGAGATACATCCCATCAATACTGAACTTACTGAGAATTTTTAGCATGAAGGGCTGTTGAATTTTGTCAAAGGCCTTTTCTGCATCTGTTGAGATAATCATGTGGTTTTTGTCGTTGGTTCTGTTTATATGGTGGATTACATTTATTGATTTGCCTATGTTGAACCAGCCTCGCATCCCAGGAATGAAGTCCACTTGATCATGGTGGATAAGCTTTTTGATGTGCTGCCGGATTCCGTTTGCCGGTATTTTATTGAGGATTTTTGCATTGATGTTCATCAGGGATATTGGTTGAAAATTCTCTTTTTTTGTTGTGTCTGTGCCAGGATTTGGTATCAGGATGATTCTTGCTTCATAAAATGAATTAGGGAGGATTCCCTCTTTTTCTATTGATTGGAATAGTTTCAGAAGGAATGGTACCAGCTTCTCTATGTACCTCTGGTAGAATTCTGCTGTGAATCCGTCTGGTCCTGGACTTTTTCTGGTTGATAGGATATTAATTATTGCCTCAATTTCAGAACCTGTTGTTGGTCTATAAGAGATTCGACTTCTTCCTGGCTTAGTCTTGGGAGGGTGTATGTGTCCAGGAATTTATCCATTTCTTCTAGATTTTCTAGTTCACTTGCGTAGAGGTGGTTTTAATATTCTCTGATGGTAGTTTGTATTTCTGTGGGATCAGTGGTGGTATCTCCTTTATCATTTTTTATTGTGTCTATTTGATTCTTCTCTCTTTTCTTCTTCATTAGTCTGGCTAGTGGTCTATGTATTTAGTTGATCTTTTCAAAAAAACAGCTCCTGGATTCATTGATTTTTTTGAAAAGTTTTGCATGTTTCTATCTCCTTCAGTTCTGCTCTGATCTTAGTTATTTCTTGTCTTCTAACTTTTGAATTTGTTTGTTCTTGCTTCTCTAGTTCTTTTTATTGTGATGCTAGGATGTTGATTTTAGATCTTTCCCGCTTTCTCCTGTAGGCATTTAGTGTTATAAATTTCCCTCTAAACACTGCTTTAGCTCCAAACTAGCACAACAGGCCAACATTCAAATTCAGGAACTACCGAGGTCACCACAAAGATACTCCTCAAGAAGAGCAACCCCAAGACACATAATCATCAGATTCATCAAGGTTGAAATGAAGGAAAAAATGTTAAGGGCAGCCAGAGATAAAGGTCGGATTACCCACAAAGGGAAAGCCATCAGACTAAGAGCAGATCTCTCTGCAGAAACCCTACAAGCCCAAAGAGAGTGGGGGCCAATATTCAACATTCTTAAAGAAAAGAATTTTCAACCCAGAATTTCATATCCAGCCAAACTAAGTTTCATAAGAGAAGGAGAAATAAAATCCTTTACAGACAAGCAAATGCTGAGAGATTTTGTCACCACCAGGCCTGCCTTACAAGAGTTTCTGATTGAAGCACTATATATGGAAAGGAAAAACCAGTACCAGCCACTGCAAAAACATACCAAAGTCCATTGACACTATGAAGAAACTGCATCAACAAACGGGCAAAATAACAAGTTAGCATCATAATGACAGGATCAAATTCACACATAACAATATTAACCTTAAATATAAACAGGCTAAATACCCCAATTCAAAGACACAGACTGGCAAATTGGATAAAGAGTAAAGATCCATCCGTGTGCTGTATTCTGGAGACCCATCTCATGTGCAAAAACACACATAGTCTTAAAATAAAGGAATGGAGGAAGATTTACCAAGCAAATGGAAAGCAAAAAGAAAGCAGGGGTTCCAATCCTAGTCTCTAATGAAACAGACTTTAAACCAACAATGATAAAAAAAAAAAAATACAAAGCAGAGCATTACACAATGGTAAAGACATCAATGCAACAAGAAGAGCTAACTATCCAAAATATATATGCACCCAATACAGGAGCACCTAGATTCTTAAGCAAGTTCTTGGATACCTACAAAGAGGCTTAGACTCCCAGACAATAATAGTGGGAGACTTTAACACCCCACTGTCAGTATTAGACACATCAACAAGACAGAAAATTAACAAGGATATTCACGATTTGAACTCAGCTCTGGACCTAATAGACATCTGGACCAAGTGGACCTAATAGACATCTACAGAACTCTCCACCCCAAAATTCACCACATAATTGGTAGTAAAACACTCCTCAGCGAATGCAAAAGAACAGAAATCATAACAAATAGTCTCTCAGACCGCAGTGCAATCAAATTAGAACTCAGGATTAAGAAACTCACTCAAAACTGCACAGCTACATGGAAACTGAACAACCTGCTCCTGAATGACTACTGGACAAATAATGAAATTAAGGCATACGTTCTTTGAAACCAATGAGAACAAAGACATACGTACCAGAGTCTCTAAGACACAAAAAAAACTTGTTTTTTTAAAGTTTATAATGTTAATTGCAGCATGGTTTGTTACAATCTGTTGAAAATAGCCTAAATGTCTGCCAATAGAAGAACAGAAGCTGGAAAAAGTACAAAGTGATCCAACTTGCATGGACAGCAATTTGGCAATAATTGTCAAAATTACATATGCACTATGTTTGTCTTCTAGGGCTTTTGTGACAAAATATCACAGTCTGGGTGGCTTAAATAACAGAAATTTATTTTCTCACAGTTCTGGAGGTCGAGGTGTCAGGAGAATTGGTTTCTGGTGAGACCTCTCTCCTTGGCTTGCTGATGACTATCTTGCTGTGCCCTCATATGGTCTTTTCTCTATGACTCACTTTTTGGTGTCTCTTTCTCTTCTTACAAAGACACCAGTCACATTGAATTCAACCCACCATTATGACCTCCCTTAATCTTACTTCCCTCTTCATAGATCCTATCTTTAAATGCAGACACACTGGAGGTTAGAGTTTTAACATGGGAATTTTGAGGGGACACAATTCGATTCATGTGCTCACTGTTTGATCTACAAATTCGACATCTGTTTAATTTATCCCAAGAATATTCAGATATATTTTAATGCAAAAAAAGATATGTGTAAAAAAATATTTATTGAAGTTTTGTTTGTAATAAAAAAATATTGAGAACAGCTAAAGTTGTCACTGGATAAATTCTAATCTATCTTTTCAACGGAATGTAATGCAACCATTGTATTAGTCCACTCTCACACTGCTATAAAGAACTACCTGAGACTGGGTAATTTACAAAGAGAAGATGTTTAATTGACTCACAGTTCCACATGTCTGAAGAGGCCTCAGGAAACTTACAATCATGGCAGAAGGCAAAGGGGAAGCATGGTTGCAGAAAAGAGAGAGCGAGGGGGGATCCACCACACACTTTTAAGCCATCAGATCTCGTGAAAACTCATTCACAATCATGAGAACAGCATGGGGGAACCCCCGCCATGATCCAGTCACCTCCCACAGGGTCCCTCCCTCGACACATGAGGATTACAATTCTAGATAAGATTTGGGTAAGGACACAGAGCCAGACCATTTCAACCATTAAAAAGAAAAAGAAAACTACTTAAATGGAACGGTCTTCAAGAGCTGTTGTTAGTGGGAAAAAGCAGGATACAAAACAATGTACATGACATCATTTGGGTGAAAAGAGAGAGAAAATATAAAAACATATTTTTGCTTATATATGCATCAGATATCTCTGGAAAGATGCAGAAGGACCTATTAACACTGGCTGTCTTCAGAAAGGGTAATAGACTAGAGAGAAATTCTTAGATTCCTCTGGTACCCTTTCAATTTTAAAAGGTTCTATGGTGGAATTTGTTCCTTACCTCCAGCCCCCAGAGCTGCTTTCTTTGTGTTCTATCAGAGTGGCCACATCGTCCAGTCTCTGCCTCAGTGGTCTCCTAGTCGACCCTTCTATGTTAATAATCCCCCTTCTTCTCTGATAAGAACACTTAGGATTGTATTTGGGGTCCATCTGGATGATCCAGGACAACCTCCTTAACTTAAAATCTTTAACTTGATCACATCTGCAGTCTCTGCCACATTTATACGTCCCAGGAATTAGGCACTGATATCTCTGAGGGCCATTATTCAGCCAATTGTACCTACCCTAAAAAAATGGTTAAAGGAAGTTTACTGGTTCATGAATTCTGGAAAATGTTCCATGAGAATATAAATGTTAATAGAGGAAACCAGCTAGGGTGTATATGAGAATTCTCTATACTATCTTCTCAATTTCTCTGTACCTTTGAAACTCTTTTTTAATGTCTATTGAATTAGAAAACACCAAACATGCAACTAACATAAAACCAAGGAATTGCGCTTCTGACCATTTATCCCAGAGAAATGAATACTATGTCCACATAAAAACTTGTCCACAAATCTTTATAGCATCTTCTAATTAGTCTGTTGACACTCATTACACAGAAAAGAAGAAGTTCCCCCAAAAAAGGTTGATTTGCCTTAACCTGGGCCTTCTGAATTTAGTGTATTCCATAAATAATAAATTTAGACCAAGAGGTAAGTCATCTTATTCCCGCATGTGATCAATATTTCTTGAGCTAGAGAAGTAGGTTATAAGGAGAGATGGAAGGGAGAGGCCAAGTAAGAGAAAGGCTGGTAAGAGCCTCCAAGAAGGGCCCCTGCGCCCAAGCTGCACTTCTATCTCAGTCAAGAGCAGGGTAAGTGCCACAACAGAACCACCTCCCAATAAGTTTTGGGATCTGAGGGCGGGGAGGATCTGACTTCCTGGGTAGAGCCTGGAAATGTGAGCAAATCCCACAGTTCTGCTATGGCATGCTGGCATGTGGCCTGGCAGCCACAGAGGCAGTAAAGCTGTGTGGGGTACAGGGCATCAGAGGGAAGAGGCAAGCATGCTGTGGGTTTTCTGATGCTGAACTGGTGAAAAAGACACAGAAGTAGTTGAGAGGCAACCTCACATTTCCAAAGAGGAGGAGGAGGCAGAGGTACAGTCAGATGACCAGGGTGATGTCCACAGAGACTGGGGTCTAATCAAGGCTATACCTAAGACCCTGAGAAGGTCAGCCAGGGTCTGAGACCCTGAGAGGATGTCAGCCAGTTCCCCATCTGCCATCCCTGAACCATAATGTCAGAAATGTAGGGGTCACCAAGGAAGAAGGAGATGGGGGAAGAAGAAAGATCCACTAGTGACTAGTTCAATCTGAAGTGACAGAGAAAACGAGGCATTGATTAGATTAATTTTTCCTGCCTTTGAGTTGATGGGGATTCCTAATGGAGATTCAGCTGGCTTAGGAAAATTAAAAAATGGACTTATTTGCACAACTGAAATCTGTAAATACTTTGCATGTGAATTTTACATATACGGGTTTTTTCTATTTTTTTACACTAGAGGTATACAACATATAGAGCAATAATTATGTGATTGATTAAAAGGAAAAAATTCAAAACATCGTTTATGGCCCCAAGCTCAACAATCATTGACACCAAGCTTTATTGCCTTCATGTGGCACTGCTAGTTCATATGACTGAAAGTCCTGTTTTCTGTACCATTCAATGCCACACAAGCTACACTCTCGATTCTCCTCCCACTGTTCTTCTCTCTGTCTTCTGGGAACAAGCAAAGGAGTGGCTGGTCAGAGACCTTTTCTGTGCAGCAGGCATGGTCCAGATCCATAGAGGTGCCAACCTCTGGTTACTTCTGGGGCAGCCCCTCTTCCTCTTGGGCATCTCGGTGATAACAGATGCCATTAGTTCACTGTCTATCCCAACTTTCCCAATTCAGCCTCTCAGCAAAACATTCCAAAAGAGGCCTCAGCTTCTGTGTAGAAGGAAAGGGGAGGGGATAGAGGTTCATAATAAACTATGCCAGCATCTCTGTGTTACCTTGTGTACCACCTTCACGATCATTCCCTTATCCAGATATCACCTGCAGCGTCATGTGTTTAATATTTGTCTTTAAAGAGACTCACTTTGTTCAGCTAAATTAATTTATATAAAGAAGGACTTTTATATGATACGTAATGGTAGTAACAGAAATACAATGTAGGAGAGAAAACGCTCTCTTTATTAGAGAGGGAAGATAGTGAATGTGAGAAACAAACTCACCCATCCAAACCCAAACAATGAACTCAGAGGCCTCAAGAACAATGAAAGTGAAACTTTTAATGACACTCTTGCAAGATCAGGTGTCTGATAGGCAGGCACACCCAGCACAGTTTCAACAAGCAATTTATCCCCTAGTGCACAGGTCCCTCTTGCTGTTCCTTATAGGCTGAGTACTATGGGTTACAATCTTCCCAGATGTTGCCTATTGATTGTTGGGTAGGGGCCATAGGTGGGTTTTTTTAGGGTTGTCTGGCTGCATTTTGTTGCAGCTGACAATGTATTGCAATCCTAGTTAGCTCAGAGGCTCTTCAAGTATTTGACTTATGACCTAAGTAGCTGGGCAGGCTGATAAGAACAGACAAAACAAGCTATTTTGCAGGCTAGTATGCTTTTTTATTAGACTAAACTTTTGGTTCGGGTGATGGCAACTTAGAGTGGGGGCAAGAGGGAGAAGGGAGAGGCCAACAAGCAGGCATCGGCTATCCAAGCAGGGGCCTAGTATATCCTGTGTCTTCTGTAGTTTGCTGACCTAAGCCAATTCAAGGCACTTTGTCTTGGATATGGACCACTGTACACATTATTTCCTTTAGTGAATATAAACAGAAGTGTCAAAAGGCCTACCAGCACTAAACAGATACTTTCTCCATCCCCAAACCAAAAAGATGGAAAGAATATTGGAAATGCAATTCAGTGTTAATGTGCGTTCAACATTAACGTGTGTCCATGTAAAATCATCTTGTGTGCCATCTGAAATCATTCCATGTGCCGCAATAAGACTTTGTGAATCACCAAAGAATATGACGTCTAAGAATCCTCCCAATGTGACCTGCGTGTGTTACGAGTCATTTCACATCTGTCACTGATCAGCTGACAATGGAAAGTCAATTCCGGAGTACGCCCAGTGGGTGGCAGGACTGAACCTAAGGCTGCAGATGCAGGACTTTCTTAATATAGCTCCATTGTTTACAGCCCGCAGCTGTTGTTTACAGCTCAGCGCCACCCTTCCTCCTCACCTGCTATTTGTCTACATCTGCCTCTAGGTCCCTGAGGAAAACAACAGACCAGCATATCATGTCATGTGGAAACCAGAAATGGGGACTCCTAAATACTCACGTTTGCTGGGAGAAGGCCCCAGTCCCTCTTCCCTCACACCTGGTGGAGTTTGAATTCACCTCTAAACCTAGGTGGGAAACAGAAAGGATCAAGATCACTGTGCCCCTGAGTCCAATTTGAGGATTTAAACCAATGAACTGTCCAAGTCAAAATAAAAAATGTAGAGACGAATCTCTGAAGTGTAACATTTTATTTGGGAAGAAAGAATTGCAGTTCAGACCATACACGGAGACTGGGCGGTCTTCGGTATGTCCAAAGAACAAAGAGAAGATTGGAGGTTTCATTTTAAAAAATGAAGAAAAGAGGCAGGGCGCGGTGGCTCACACCTGTAATCCCAGCACTTTGGGAGGCCGAGGCGGACAGATCACGAGGTCAGGAGATCTAGACCATCCTGGCTAACACGGTTAAACCCCGTCTCTACTACAAATACACAAAAATTAGCCAGACGTGGTGGCGGGCGCCTGTAGTCCCAGCTACTCGGGAGGCTGAGGCAGGAGAATGGCGTGAATCCGGGAGGCGGAGCTTGCAGTGAGCGGAGATTGCGCCACTGCACTCCAGCCTGGGGGACAAAGCAAGGCTCTGTCTCAAAAATAAATAAATAAATAAATAAATAAATAAATAAATGTTAAGTATTGCTCTTTGAAAAGTTCACTGGCACTAGTAAGGCTCTAGGGGGCTGGCAAGCTTCAACTGGTGAGTGACATCAGTGAGTAAAATTAATCTTAGAGCTGTAGCAGGTTGTCTCAGAAACCATTAGACAAAACCAGTTGAAGATAACAACAGGCAATTTCAGTAGGCAGGTTTGCAGAGAATTACATTCTTGGAGCAATGTTATATGTTCTGAGTACTTCTCCCCCCAGCTTCTCAACTCTATTTTAGTTAGGTATGTAACAAGAATGACTCAATTTGTAGGATCAATGTTCCCACCAGTCCTCCAGCACTTTTAAGCATAAACATTGTGCTAGACAGGAATTATAGAACATAACAACCTGCTGCTTGCAAGCTACAGGTTAATTGGGCAGATGATATTAAAGCTATTGCTATTAATGGATGGAACAAAATAGAACATAACTGCTAAGTGACATGACAGAAACTAAAAGAAACGTAAAGTTTCAGAGGAGATTCATAGAAGACCAAATGAATTCTTCTTTCCCAAATGTCCCTATAAAAATACCTGTGATTTACATTTAAAAGGAGAGAAAAATTCAGCAGTACTTGATATTAGTAATAAAAACGAACTGGGTGTGATGGCTTATGTCTATAACCCCAACATTTTGGGAGATTGAGGTGGGCAGATCACCTGAGGTTAGGAGTTCAAGGCTAGCCTGGCCAACATGGTGAAACCCTGTCTCTACTGAAAATATCAAAATTCGCAGGGTGTGGTGGCAGGTGCCTGTAGTCCCAGCTACGCGGGAGGCTGAGGCAGGAGAATCCCTTGAAACCAGGAGGCGGAGCTTTCGGTGAACTGAGATAGCACCACTGCAATTCCAGCCTGGGCAACAGAGCAAGACTCTGTCTCGAAAAAAATAAAAACAAACCAAAAAACCTGGACATATGGCAAGATCCCCAGAAGTCTCTTAACAATTAGCAGATGATGGGTAGACAGAGTCTATATTAGTCAGCTAGGGCTGCCATAACAAAACACCACGGACTGGGTGGCTTAAACAACAAGCATTTATTTCTGACACTTCCAGAGGCTGGAAGACAAAGACCAAAGTGTCAGCGGGCCTGGTTTCTCTTGAGGCCTCTCTCCTTGGGTTGCAGATGACTGCCTTCTCGCTGCGTTCTTCCATAGCCCTTTTTTCTGTGCATGCATCCCTGGTGGTGTCTCTCTTTCCTTATAAGGATACCAGTCTTATTGGATTAAGACCCCACCCTTATGACCGCTTTTAATCTTAATTACCTCCTAAAAGCCTTATCTCTAAATACAATAACACTGGGGTTGGGCTTCAACATACAAATGTGAGGGGTACACAATTCAATCCACGAGCGTCTCAATCCATTCATCGATTTTTGCAGAGAAAATTGCATGGAAGAAAAACAGAAGAAAAAGACTGAGAAGGAAGAGGAGGGAGGGAGAAAAGAGAAAGTGCATTAATGATTGAATTGAGGCCTCTTCCCGAGCCACAGGACAGCCCCATGGACAGCTTCCAACTTGGAGGTGGGTGGGAAGGGAGGTGACCCTGATGAACTGGGCAGCCCAGAGCAAAAGGGCTTTCGAGCATTAAGCTGAACTGAAAGTCTGCCTCAGATAAGAAGCTGTCACAAGTATTTGAGAAGCAGACTTCAAAGGCAAGAATAAAAATTTATTTCAGCCACACATCACTGCACTAACCAGGAAATCAGCCAGAGGAAAAAGGTTAAAGACCCCCTCAAAAAAAAACGCTCTAAAACTTCACTGTGCCTTTCTGTAACTTCAGCTTTAGAGCATGTAAGATTTATGTTGAGTTCAATAAACATGTATTTGTTTTACCATCTAAAAGAAAATGCATGAAACTAAAAGGAACCTGCAAAATATACAACAAACCAAGAACCTACCCCATTAGCTCTTATTCTTCCAAATAAGAACCTATTGAATACAGCAAGAACAATTTCAATGCGAGTTTGTTTGCTTTTGCATTGAAGAGCTTTGCATTTGGAAAGAAAGATAGTGTTGCCTTTCCTATATGTGGTAGATTAGGGTTTTACACCCAAGCAGGAGCTGCAGCTAGCATTTGGGACTGCAGCTGGACCCTGGACGGCACCCTGAATGGTGATGGAGAATTAGGCAGCATAACTGTTCTTTAACACTACTAGCTCTACATAGAATTTTCCTCTTTCTAGGATCAATAATAGAACAAAATCTACGTGATATCTATGAAGAAATTCTACAGCACAAGGAAAAACATTTTTAATGACCAAATAATTTAGTAGAAAAGGCTTTTTCTAAAATGGAAGAAAAGTTGCAACATTTTTTCTTTTGTTCCTATAAGGACTTGCCTCAGTTGAACAAGTAAGGGCCTTGGTAAGAAGATCAGTCAAGAAGAAAGTACAATGAAACTAACACCCGAGCAGAAGGGGCAAATAAATTTATGCTTTAAAAGACAATTTTACAGCTTGGTAATGCAGAAGATAAACTGGAGAAATAATCTAGGATCGTATAAGAAATGAATAAAGAGATGAAAATAATCAGAGAAAAAGATGGAGATAGATACTACAGGATAAGTGAAATGGTGAAAAGAAATCCAAGAAATGGTGGGTGTTCCCCCCAAAGATAACTGAATCAAATCAAAAGAAATGGAATGCAATCATTATTCAAGATATAATTAAAGTCAGTTTTCCAGAGCTAAAACAAAGCTTTAGCTTTTTAGGGTTTATCACCATACTCTCATAAAGATAATGAACAGAGATCTCCTCAAGGCATAAGCTATTAAAATTTTAAAATTTAAAGAATAACAAAAGATCTTGAAAAAACCTTTTTCAAAGAAAAATAGTTAACTTTAAAGCACAAAGATAAGGAAGTATGATAACATAAAATGACATTTTCTATGCTATTTAATATTTTATTTGATTTCTTCTGTTTAAGCTTTACTGATGTATAATTGATAGACAAAAAATATAAATTGATATACAAATTGATACTCAAAAATATATACATTTGATGAGTTTTGACATGTATATACACCCATGATACCATCACCACAATCAAGACCCTAAATATGTTTATCACCTCTGAAAATTTTCTTATGTTCTTTTACATTTTGTTTTGCTTTGCTTTTGTGTGAAGAACACTTAACACGAGACCTAAACATATTTATTTAAACATATTTTAAAGTGCACAATGCCATATTGTTAACTATAGATACTAGGTTGTACAACAGATATCTAGAACTTACCCATCTTACATAGCTGAGGCTCAATAGGTATAAAGATTTTTTATTTCTACTAAATTAGGAAAATTATTTCTGCCTCTGAATTGTTTTATTGTTGTTGTTTTGTATTTAAAATAAATACATTTACTTTTTATATGTAGTATAACCATAATTTTTTATTTACTTTATAAAAATATAAATATTTTATTTACTTTATATATCCTCATCCTTTCACCTACCTATGCTATTTTTTCTTCTTATGTCTTTTTAAAAAACTGAAATATATTACACATACAGAATGTTTTTATGCACAGTATGATGAATGTTTATAAAGCAAATACCCATAGAACTACCACAAAAATCAAGAAATAGTACCTTAGATGCTCCTTTTTACTCACATCTTGGAGTAAATGTTTATTGGTTTTATTTTAGACTTTTAATATCTAGAAATACCTCCCTAAGAGCAAGACTTTTTTTTTTTTTTTTTTGAGACGGAGTCTTGCTCTGTCGCCCAGGCTGGAGTGCAGTGGCCGGATCTCAGCTCACTGCAGCTCCACCTCCCGGGTTTACGCCATTCTCCTGCCTCAGCCTCCCGAGTAGCTGGGACTACAGGCGCCCGCCACCTCGCCCGGCTAGTTTTTTGTAGTTTTAGTAGAGACGGGGTTTCACTGTGTTCGCCAGGATGGTCTCGATCTCCTGACCTCGTGATCCACCCGTCTCGGCCTCCCAAAGTGCTGGGATTACAGGCTTGAGCCACCGCGCCCAGCCAAGAGCAAGATTTTTGAAGTTTGTGTAAATAAAAGAGCAATAAATGCTATTTTTTCTGGCTTCTTTCATTCAACATGATGTTTAAGATTCAGCCCATTTATTGCGCGTAGGTCTATTTTAGTAGGTTTCATTGCCATATTCTATTGTATAATATATCAAAATTTACTTAACCTTTTTACAGTGGGTAGCCATTTGAGTTGTTTCCAATTTTAACTAATAGTACTTCATTTCATTAGGTTTTTCATAAGTTGTTTACAATTGGATTTGGTGTTTTAATCCTATCCTTCCCTTGTAATAGGTGACTTCCATCCATTTATATTTATTATTACAATTGATTCACTTGTTTCTATTTTTTATTACTTTAGCTTCCCTAACAAGTGAAAGACTCACGTAATTAACTCTGTAGGAGAGAAAGAACTTGATAGATATCCACCTGGTCTAGCAGATCTGAAAGAGATGAATGCATAATAAGGACCAGAAATTAAATTATACATAATCCACAATGATGAGCTAACAATATCTTTCATGGGTTAATGATATAGCATTGAAATATTTAAAACAAAAAGAGGCTGGGTGCGGTGGCTCACACCTGTAATTCCAGCACTTTGGGAGGCCCAGGCGGGCGGATCACGAGGTCAGGAGGTCAAGACCATCCTGGCTAACATGGTGAAACCCCATCTCTACTAAAAATACAAAAAATTAGCCGGACGTGCTGGTGGGCGCCTGTAGTCCCAGCTACTCAGGAGGCTGAGGCAGAAGAATGGTGTGAATCTGGGAGGCGGAGCTTGCAGTGAGCAAAGATCGCACCACTACACTCCAGCCTGGGCGACAGAGCAAGACTCCGTCTCAAAAAAAAAAAAAGAGAGACTATAAATGGACAGAAATTTACTTGTAATAAGAAAACACACTACTATGTAATAAATGATATGTGTGTATATATTTTATTTATTTATTTGAGAGGGAGTCTTGTTCTGTTGCCCAGGCTGGAGTGCAGTGGCTCTATCTTGGCTCACTGCAACCTCTGCCTCCCAGGTTCAAGTGAATTCTCCTGCCTCAGTCTCTCGAGCAGCTGGGATTACAGGCACGCACCACCATATCTGACTAATTTTTGTATTTTTAGTAAAAACAATGTTTCACCATGTTGGCCAGGCTGGTCTGGAACTCCTGAGCTCAGGTGATTTACCCGCCTCGGCCACCCAAGTGCTGGGATTATGAAGCCTGGCCTATATGTGTGTATATATTTAAACATTGCATATATTATAATTAATGTGTTGAACTAGAAATAGACATATCTCAGACTTTACATCCTAATTTTAAAAAATGCTGACAAATTCTTTGAGGAATCCATGGAATTGTTGAACTTGAAATAGATATATCTCAGACTTTACATCCTTTTCCCTAAGAAGTGAAAGACTCACCTAATTAACTCTGTAGGAGAGAAAGAACTTGATAGATATCCACCTGGTCTAACAGATCCGAAAGAGATGAATGCCTGATAAGGACCAGAAATTAAATTATACATAATCTGCAATGATTATGATTAGAGTATACTTTTCATGAAAGCCAACAACTTCTCTCAGGAATCCATGGAATATTTACAAAAATTGATCACATGATAGACCTTGATGTGTTCCAAAACAACACAATTATATGGAATAATCCTCCAGTCAAAATGTAATATAACGTAGTCAAAGGTAAAGATAAAATTCTGATGATTTGAATGTTTTAAAACTTAACCCTAAATGGCTATTAGATCAAAGAAAGAAGTAAAATTACAATTTTAGTCTATTTGCAGGGCAATAACAAAGAAACTACCACATGTTAGAACTGTTAGGATATACCAAAAGCCTTACTAAAATATAAATTGATAGACCTAAATGTATAAGTTTTGAAAATATAAATGAAATAGACATGCAACTGAAAATGTTTAAAGGCTTAAAAATTAAATAAATTTTAAAAAAGAAAGAACAATGAAAGGAGAAAATAATTGTGGTAGACAGATTGATTGCAAAACAGTCACAATTCTTCACCCTTCCCTACATCTTTTGCAATGTAACTTTGCATGTCCTCTCAACAAGAAGTAGAATCTATTTCCCCATTCCTTGATTCTAGATTGGCCTTCTGACATGCTTTGGTCAAGAAAATGTGGCAGAAGAGAGGATTGCCATGGCAGTGGAAAAGATCTGGTATGGCAAATTATACATCCTAAAGTGACACATGTGACTTCTGCGCACGTTTCACTGGGAAAACAAGTCATGTGACCATACCTAACTCCAAGGGGGCAGGACAGTATAGCCTTCCCATGGCCAGAAGGAAAACTAGAAACATTTGGTGAGCAAAACAGTGTTATTATTGTAAGAAATCATCTTTGTTTCCTGTTGCTTTTTTTTCCTTTTTCTCCACTAGAGTGTACTTTTCACGAAAGCAAGGATCTTGCCTGTTCCTGCTGTATCATACAAAATTAATTGGTAATGAATCTGAAAATTTTACTACTGCAGAAAAATTTCTAAGATTATAATTTGAAACGTAAATTGCTTAAGAAGTAGCCTATCTGAAGAGAGCGATTATAGAATAATTACAAATATGAAATAGATATAAATATTTAAAAATTACCTCCAAAAAGTCTTCAGGGATCAATATTTTTTTTACCAATGAGGTTTCAAAATTCTAAGGAAAAGCTAATTATAATGCTACATTCATTTGATTTAGGCTATTTTAAAAGTTAAAAATACCTTCAGGAATCAAGTGTAAGCCTTTACCAAAACCTGAAAAAAGTAATATTACTTTAAAAAGTGGAAATTTTATCTGGAGGATTGGATGGATATTAGGACATCCGCTAGTAACTAATAAATAATTTAATATAATTAATATCATACATATGATCACCTTAATCAAAAGTGAAGGATGCTTATCTCAATGTCAATAATAAGCATTACTATCGCAAATCAAACCATCAGCCAGAATACTACTTAACAATGAAAGAATAGAGGCATCTCCATTTAAAAATCAGAGGAAGATAAAGGAAACAAAACACATTCACCATTATTCAACATTGTCTAAACATTTTAGCTGAGATCATGATATGAAACAGAACTAAAAAATAATCCATGAAAAGGAAGAAACAAAATTATCATTATTCTTCTTCCATATGGTTGCCTATTTAGACATTTTATGAATAAACTGAAAAGTCTTTGAATTCATAAAAATTTAGTAAAGTGCATATAAAATTAATGCCCCTGAATGTTAAGTAGGTGCACCGTGCACTGCTTACCAATATGCCTCAGTCCAATTCGACAGAACATACGCACACACCCGTTACGTGAATTGGGTTTATTACTTACAGACTGGCAACAATGGCAACATAAGCTGAGGATTCACTGTAAGCTGATCTTGCAAGGCTCAGGAAAGTTGCCCAAGACAGATGGAATCTTCTTTACAAGTACTCAACTAGCACAGCAGTTGAGGGACCCCAGAAAGTAGCGCCCTCTCCTCTGGCTTTATACTATGGGGTCACATCACATGCTGGGCCTACGTGTTGAAAGAAGTCCTGTTTCTATGGGGAACCAGAACAGAACCGAGGTTTTTCTGGCCAGTTCCTTCTTTTCTCAGGATGTTGCATTCCTAGCACATTCTGCAGCTATTCTTGAGAACTACAAGTGAAAAAAAAGGGAAGAATTAAGCTGTTCCAACCTCCCAGAAGACTGTCCTGCAACTATAATAGCTTTCTTGCATTTACAACAAAATATATACAGCAGTTTTCCCCTATACATTTATACCTATGATAAAGTTTAATTTATAAATTAGGCAAAATAAGAGATTGACAAACTAATAATAAAATAGAACTATAACAATGTACTGTACTAAAAGTTATGTAAATGTGCTGTCTCTTTTTCTCTGTGTGTGTCTCTCTCTCCCTCTCTCTCAAAATATCTTATTGTACTGTACCTACTTTTCTTCTTCTTGAGATCTTTTAAATTCATAACACAGATGGCTGGCTAAGTGACTAAAGGACAGGTAGCATATACAGCAGCAAATAAGCTGGGCCAAGGGACCAGGTGAGATTTCATCACACTTCTCAGAACAGTGTGCATTTTAAAATTTATAGTGTTTATTTCTGGAATTTTCTATTTAATATTTTTGGGCCATGGTTAATCATGGATAATTGAAACCACAGAAAGCAAAACCACAGATAAGATGGATTTCTATACTAGAGACAAATTTCTGGAAAGCATCTGTCCTAGATGAAGTTAGTAAAATTATGCTATTGAATAAAATAGAAAAGTGTTTATGATATATTGCTAGATGGAAAGAGTGTATCATATACAAATATGGTACCATTTTTGTAAAATATAAATATAGATATTTTAAAATGATCAACATAAAATTAACACATATAATACTTCACACAAAACACATAAAAATATTCCAGACCGACTAGAATGACAGACATAAAATATTAGCACATAGTATCTCTAGTTTAGAATATTAAAAATAGCTTTCAGTTTTTTCTCCGTATCTTTCCATTTTTTCCCAATATTTCTAGTGATTTTCTATTCAAAATTATACATTTAAAGGAAATTCAAAAGGAGATGTATTTGGGGAATATATCTCATTAATAAATGCCATAAAAACATGAAATATCTAGAAATAATCTTAAAAAGAATTGTATATAACTGCCCTAGAAATCACATTATTTTCCTGAGAGATAAATGGAGAATTAAGAAAATGAAAAGGTATTTTGTGGATAAAAATATATAAGCATTCCTCAATCTAAAACTCAACATCACACTAAATGGAAAAAAACATTACAAGCATTCCATTAAAGTCAGAAAGAAGAAGCAAGACTTTCATATGCATTGCAATAAAGTATATAATATTTTGAAAGTTTCTAGTTCATGTCATTTGATAAGAAAAAGGTTATTGAATGGCTACAGGAAGTTCTTTAAACAGAAAGAAAATAACTAAGTATCTTGGATCATCAGTAAAAAAACATGGTAACTAAAATATCAGTAAATATAATAGACTTCCCTTCTCCTCTTGCATTTTCTAAATTATGTTTGATAGCGAAAGCATCACCAAAATTATGTTTGATGACGAAAGCATCACCAAAATTATGTTTGATGGTGAAATGTAAAGGAGGTATGTTTTCTACATTACACTCAAATTAGTAAAATCATACCAGTAGACTGTATAGACTGTTAATATAAATCATATGTGTACATATATATAATGTAATGCCTAGAGCAAAAACATTAAAAATCTATACAAAAAGACATACCACCATATTAAAAATCAAAATGGAATTCCAATGAATGTTTAAGCAATTCACAGAAAAAAGAAAACAGAGAAATGAAAAACAGAGATAAAACAACTAATAAAATAGTAGACCTAAGCCATAACATACCAATAATTACATTAAGCAAATGGTCTTAATATACCAATTACAAGACAGAGATTGACAGAGTGGATTAAAAAACATTCAACTATATGTTGTCCACATGAAACCCACTTCAAATATAATAATAAGGACAGGTTGAAAGTAAAATAATGGGAAATGTTTCGTGTAAACATTAACCAAAAGAAAGCAAGAGTAGGTAGCTCTATTAATAGCAGATAAAATAGATGCAAAGTAAAGAAAATTACCAAACCCAAAGAGGATCTTATATAATGCAAAAAAAAATCCTTAATCTATCAGGAAGATGTACAATTCTAAATGTGTATGTACCAACCAACTGTGTATGCACCAAACAATGTGTTGAAAATTACGTGAAACAAAACTGAAAAAAACTGAAAGGAGAAATAGAGAAATCCACAAGTATGGCTGGAGACTTTAACACCTTTCTCTGAGCACTTGATATAACACCTAGACAGAAAATTGGCAAGGATATAAGAAGAACTCAACAACACCATCAACAAGTAGGAACTAATCAACATTTACAGGGCACTCCATCCAACAACAGCAGAATACACATTCTTTTGAAGGTCCTAAGGAAAATATATTAAGAAAAACCATTAAAAAACTCAACAAATGTCAAAGAATCAAAGCATATCAAGTGTGTTCTCCAACTAAAATGAAGTTGAACTAGAAATTAATAACAAAAAGTTAGAAAAAAAAATCCAAACACTTTGAAAGTAAACAACATACTCCTAAATAACCAGTGGGTCAAAGAAGAAACCTCAAAGAAATTTTAAAAATACATTAGACTGAATGAAAATGAGAATGCAACTTATAATTCATAGGACACAACTAAAGCAGTGATAAGAGGGAAATCTGTAGCTCTAAATGCATATATTAGAAAAGAGAAAAAGTCTCGAATTAAAAATTTAAGTTCTTCAAGAACCTACAGAAAGAAGAGAAAAAGTCAAAGCAAGCAGAAGGAAAGAAGTAATAAAAAGAGAAGCAGAAATTAATGAAATTGAAAAGGCATACCTACACAGAAAATCAATAAAACAAAGACTTATTATTTAAAAATGTCCATAAAATGGACACAATTTGCACAACATCTTGCAAGATGAACAAAGGAAAAACAGAAGTAATAAGTTACCAACATCAGGAATGAAACAAGGATAGCAGTATAGACTCTGCAGATTTAAAAAGCAAAATAAGGGAATAATAACAAACAACTCTACACATATAAATTTAACAATTAAGATGAAATGGACTAATTCCTCAAAAAACATAAATAGCCACTGTTAACTCAAAATGAAATAAATAATTTAAGTAGTTGTATAGTTATTAAGGAAACTGAATTTGCAATTTTAAAAACCTTTAAGAAACGTAATCTCCAGAACTAATGGTTTCACTGAAGAATTCACCCAAATAGTCAATTAGGAATTGACATCAATTGTACACAATCTTTTCTGGAAAATAAGAGAAAAAAAAAACTTCCCAATTTATTCCATAAAGCCAATATTAACCTTATACCAAAATGAAATAAAGATATTACATAAAGAAAACTCTAGATCAATATCCTTCCTGAATACAGATAAAAAATTCTTAAATATACAATCATGTCATCTGCAAACAGAGACAATTTGACTTCCTCTTTTCTCAATTGAATGCCTTTTATTTCTTTCTCTTGCCTGATTGCCATGGCCAGAACTTCCAACACTATGTTGAATAGGAGTGGTGAGAGAGGGCATCCCTGTCTTGTGCCAGTTTTCAAAGGGAATGCTTCCAGTTTTTGCCCATTCAGTATGATACTGGCTGTGGGTCTGTCATAAATAGCTCTTATTATTTTGAGATACATTCCACTGATACCTAGTTTATTGAGAGTTTTTAGCATGAAGTCCTGTTGAATTTTGTCGAAGGCCTTTTCTGCATCTATTAAGATAATCATGTGGTTTTTGTCGTTGTTTCTGTTTATGTGACGGATTACGTTTATTGATTTGCATATGTTGAACCAGCCTTGCATCCCAGGGATGAAGCCGACTTGATTGTGGTGGATAAGCTTTTTGATGTGCTGCTGGATTTGGTTTGCCAGTATTTTATTGAGGATGTTTGCATTGATGTTCATCAGGGATATTGGCCTAAAATTTTGTTTTTTAATTGTGTCTCTGCCAGGTTTTGGTATTAGGATGATGCTGGCCTCATAAAATGAGTTACGGAGGATTCCCTCTTTTTCTATTGATTGGAATAGTTTCAGAAGGAATAGTACCAGCTCTTCTATGTACCTCTGGTAGAATTCTGCTGTGAATCTGTCCGGTCCTGGACTTTTTTTGGTTGATGGGATATTAATTATTGCCTCAATTTCAGAACCTGTTATTGGTCTATACAGAGATTCGACTTCTTCCTAGTTTAGTCTTGGGAGGGTGTATGTGTCCAGGAATTTCTCCATTTCTTCTAGATTTTCTAGTTCACTTGTGTAGAGGTGGTTATAATATTCTCTGATGGTAGTTTGTATTTCTGTGGATCGATGGTGATATCCCCTTTTCATTTTTTATTGTGTCTATTTGATTCTTCTCTCTTTTCTTCATTATTAGTCCTGCTAGTGGGCTATTTTGTTGATTTTTTCAAAAAACAGCTCCTGGATTCATTGATTTTTTTGAATGATTTTTTGTGTCTCTATCTCCTTCAGTTCTGCTCTAATCTTAGTTATTTCTTGTCTTCTGCTAGTTTTTGAATTGGTTTGCTCTTGTTTCTCTAGTTCTTTTAATTGTGATGTTAGGGTGTCACTTTAGATCATTCCTGCTTTCTCTAGTGGCCACTTAGTGCTATAAATTTCCCTCTACACACTGCTTTAAATGTGTCCCAGAGATTCTGGTATGTTGTGTCTTTGTTCTCATTGGTTTCAAAGAACATCTTTATGTCCGCCTTCATTTCGTTATTTACCCGGGAGTCATTCAGGAGCAGGTTGTTCAGTTTCTATGTAGTTGTGGGGTTTTGAGTGAGTTTCTTAATCCTGAGTTCTAATTTGATTGTACTGTGGTCTGAGAGACAGTTTTTTTATGATTTCTTTTACATTTGCTGAGGAGTGTTTCACTTCCAATAATGTGGTCAATTTTAGAATAAGTGTGATGTGGTGCTGAGAAGAATGCATATTCTGTTGATTTGAGGTGGAGAGTTCTGTAGATGTTTATGAGGTCCACTTGGACCAGAGCTGAGTTCAAGTCCTGAATATTGTTGTTAATTTTCTGTCTCATTCATCTGTCTAATACTGACAGTGGGGTGTTAAAGTCTCCCACTATTATTGTGTGGGAGTCTAAGTCTCTTTGTAGATGACATGATTGTACATTTAGAAAACCCCATTGTCTCAGCCCAAAATCTACTTAAGCTGATAAATAACTTCAGCAAAGTTTCAGGATAGAAAATCAATGTGCAAAAATTACAAGGATGCCTGTACACTAATAACAGACAAACAGAGAGACAAATCATGAGTGAACTCCCATTGACAATTGCTACAAAGATAATAAAATACCTAGGAATACAACTTACAAAGGATGTGAAGGATCTTTTCAAGGAAAACTACAAACCACTGCTCAACGAAATAAGAGAGGACACAAACAAATGGAAAAACATTCCATGCTCATGGACAGGAAGAATCAATATCATGAAAATGGCCATACAGCCCAAAGAAATTTATAGATTCAATGCTAACCCCACCAAGCTACCACTGACTTTCTTCACAGAATTGGAAAAAAACTACCTTAAATTTCATATGGAACCAAAAAAGAGCCCGCATAGCCAACACAATCCTCAACAAAAAGAACAAAGCTGGAGTCATCATGCTACCTGACTTCAAACTATACTACAAGGCTACAGTAACCAAAACAGCTTGGTACTGTTACTGAAACATATATATATAGACCAATGGAACAGAACAGAGCCCTCAGAAATGATACCACATATCTACAACCAGGTTTTTGACAAACCTGACAAAAACAAGAAATGGGGAAAGGATTCCCTATTTAATAAATGGTGTTGGAAAAACTGGCTAGCGGTATGCAGAAAACTGAAACTGGACCCCTTCCTTACACCTTTTACAAAAATTAATTCAAGATGGATTAGAGACGTAAATATAAGACCTAAAACCATAAAAACCCTAGAAGAAAACCTAGGCAATACCATTCAGGACATAGGCATGGGCAAAGACTTCATGACCAAAACACAAAAAGCAATGGTAACAAAAGCCAAAATTAGCAAATGGGATCTAATTAAACTAAAGAGCTTCTGCACACCAAAAGAAACTATCAGCAGAGTGAACAGGCAACCTCCAGAATGGGAGAAAATGTTTGCAATCTATCCATCTGACAAAGGGCTAATATCCAGAATCTACAAAGAACTTAAACAAATTTACAAGAAATAAAAGACAACCCCATCAAAAAGTGAGCAAAGTATATGAACAGACACTTCTTAAAAGAATACATTTATGCAGCCAACAGACACATGAAAAAATGCTCATCATCACAGGTCATTAGAGAAGTGCAAATCAAAACCACAATGAGATACCATCTCATGCCAGTTAGAATGGGAATCATTAAAAAGTCAGGAAACAACAGATGCTGGAGAGGATGTGGAGAAATAGGAATGCTTTTACACTATTGGTGGGACTGTAAATTAGTTCAACCATTGTGGAAGACAGTGTGGCAATTCCTCAAGGATCTAGAACTAGAAATACCATTTGACCTAGCAATCCCATTACTGGGTCTATACCCAAAGATTATAAATCATGGTACTATAAAGACACATGCACACATAGGTTTATTGTGGCACTATTCACAATAGCAAAGACTTGAAACCAACCCAAATGTCTATCAGTGATATACTGGATAAAGAAAATGTGGCCCATATACACCATGGAATACTATGCAGCCATAAAAAAAGCATGAGTTCATGTCCTCCTGAAGCTGGAAACCATCATTCTCAGCAAACTATCACAAGGACAGAAAACCAAGCACCACATGTTCTCACTCATAAGTGGCAGTTGGATAATGAGAGCACATGGACACAGGGAGGGGAACGTCCCACACTGGGGCCTGTCGGGGGTTGGGGGGAGCAGGGAGGGATAGCATTAGGAGAAATACCTAATGTAATTGATGAGTGGATGGGTGCAGCAAACCAACATGGCACATGTATACCTATGTAACAAACCTGCACGTTGTGCACATGTACCCCAGAACTTAAAAAAAAAAATTCTTAACAAAATACTTACAAATAGAATTCAATAATATATGAAAAGAATTTTACAACATTTATCTCAAGGATGCAAGACTAGCTCAATATTCAAAACCCAGTCAATATAATCAACCATTCTAACAATTCTGAAAAGAAAATCACAATTACAGGGTTCTTATATAACATGGTTCTAGAAGTTCTAGCCAGTACAATAGGCAAGAAAAGGAAATGAAAAAGATACAAAACACAAAGAAATGAAACCACTTCTATTTGCAGATGACATGATTGTCTATGTAGACCATCTATCTCACAGAATTCACCAAAAAAAAACCCTGCTAGAATTAAAAATGTGAGTTTAGCAACATAAGATAACCGCTAAAAATATAAATTGTATTTCAATATACTATCAATTAAAATGTGCACACTGGAAAATGATTTATTTATTTTTGCAATATCATTTAAATTGCTCAAACAAAGCTTAGCTATAAATCTAACAAAACATGTACAAAACATGTAAAGGACTTGCATTCTGAAAACAACAAAATGATGATGAAAGAAGTCATAGAAGATCTAAATAGAGACATACCATGTTCATTGACTGAAATAATCAACATAGTAAAAGTATCAATTCTCCCCCAAATTAATACACAAGTCTAACACAATTCTTATCAAAATACCAGTAAGAATTTTTTAAGATTTCCAATATTATTCTAAAATTTATATGGAAGGTAAATGAACTAAAAGAGCTTAGGGAATTTTAAAAATCTAAAGTAGGAAGAATTTATCTACTTGACTTCGAGACTTATTATATAGCTACAGTAATCACAACTTTGTAGCATTGGTGGAGGGATAGACATAAAAATCAATGAAAAAAATTGAGAAACCAGAAATAGACCCACATAAGTACACCCAATTTTTTTTTGACAATAGTGCAAAAACAATTCAATAGAGAAAAAATAGCCTTTTAAACAAATGGTACTAGAGCAATTGAATACCACAAAGAAAAGAAGGAATAAAGAGACAGGAAGAAGAGAAGGGATGTAGGGAGAAAGGAAAGAAAGGGAAAAAAGAACAAGGAAGGAAAGAGAGGGAAGGAAGGAAGAAAAGAAAGAAATAAGGAAGGAAGAATAATACTTGACATAAGTCTCATCTCTTATGTACAAAAACTCAAAATGAATCACAGTAAAAAAGACTAACAATCCAATTAGAAAATGGGCAAATGATACGAAAAGACCTTTTTGCCAAATAGAATATACGGATGGCAAAGAAGTACATGAAAATATGTTACATGTTTTTACCATTAGGAAAATGCAAATTAAAACTACATTGAGGCCAGGTGTGGTGGGTCATGCCTGTAATCCTCAGCATTTTGGAAGGCCGAGGTGGGTGGATCGCTTGAACCCAGGAGTTTGAGGCCAACTCTGGAAGCATAGTGAGACCCCGTCTCTACAAAAATTACAAAAAATAGCCAGGTGTTGTGGTGTGTGTGTGTATTCCCAGCTACTTGGGAGGCTTAGGTGGGAGGATCACCTGAGCCAGGCAAGGTGGAGGCTGCAGTGAGCACTGATTGCATCACTGCATTCCAGCCTGGGCAAGAGAGTGAGATCTTGTAAAAAAACAACAAAAAAAAAAAACAAAAAACAAACAAACAAACAAACAAAAAACAAAAAAAACAGCACACACCACATTGCAATATAACTACACATTTATCAGGATGCCCAAAATAAAAGCTAAATCACTCATACATTGCTGGTGGGAATGTCTCATGGTAGAGACACTCTAAATACCTATTTTGCCATTTCTTTTCTTTTCTTTTCTTTTTTTAATTATACTTTAAGTTCTAGGGTACATGTGCACAATGTGCAGATCTGTTACGTATGTATATATGTGCCATGTTGGTGTGCTGCACCCATTAACTCATCATTTACATCAGTTATATGTCCTAATGCTATTCCTCCCCTCTCCCCCAAAGCTAAAATGCAAGTACCATGACTCAGTAATTACACTCCTGGATTTAGCTCAGAAAAATGAAAATTTATGTTCACACAAAAACCTGTCACAGGAATGTTCATAGCCAACCCTAATCCAAAAATCTACACACTATATTATTCCATTCATATAAAATTCTTGAAATGATAAAATTATAGAAATAGAGAACAGATTAGTAGTTTGGGGAGTATAAAGGTGGATAGAGGAGGAGAGAATGTGTGTGGTAGAAAAGGGCAACATGATAGATGGATCCTGGTGATAGCAGAAATATTCTATAACTTGACTATACGAATGTCAAGATATTGTCATATTAGCCTACAGTTTTGCAGGGTGTTACCGTTGGTAGAAACTGAGTAAAGGGTAAATGAAATTTCTCTCTTATACCTTACAATTGCATGTAAATTTACAATGATCTCAAAATTGAAAGTGTATTTAAAAAAAAAAAATACTATGCAATGGCCAGCAAATGCAATTGTGAACTTGGACTGGATCCTGGATGGAAGCCTAAGCCAAACATCCATCTCTAAAGGATATTTGAAGTACATTTGCACAAATGTAAATATGGGTGTGTATTGGGTAATGTTTATTATATAAGTTTTCAAGTGTGATAATTATATTATGGTTATATAGAAAACGCTCCTTGTTCTTAGTTGTATTAGTCCATTTCACACTGCTAATAAAGACATACCCGAGATTGGGCAATTTATGAAAGAAAGAGGTTTATTGGACTTACAGTTCCACATGGCTGGGGAGGCCTCACAATCATGCTGGAAAGCAAGGAGAAGCAAGTCACATCTTATGTGGATGGCAGCAGGCAAAGAGAGAGCTTGTGCAGGGAAACTTCTATTTTTAGAACCATCAGATCTTATGAGATCCATTCACTATTATAAGAACAGAACAAGAAAGACCCACCCCCATGATTCAATCATCTCCCACCAGGTCCCTCCCACAACACGTGGGAATTATGAGAGCTACAAGATGAGGTTTGGGTAAGGACACAGAGCCAAATCATATCATTCCACCCCAGCCCCTCCCAAATCTCATATCTTCACATTTCAAAACCAATCATGCCTTCCTAACAGTCCCTCTAAGTCTCAGCTCATTTCAGCATTAACTCAAAAGTTCACAGTCCAAAGTCTCATCTGAGACAAAGCAAGTCCCTTTACCTATGAGCCTATAAAGTCAAAAACAAGTTAGTTACTTCCTAGGTACAATGAGGGTACAGGCATTGGGTAAATACACTTGTTCTAAATGGGAGAAATTGGCCAAAACCAAAGGGCTAAAGGGCTCATGCAAATCCAAAATCCAGCAGGGCAGTTAAATCTTAAAGTTCCAAAATGATCTCCTTTGTCTCCATGTCTCACATCCAAGTTACACTGATGCAAGAGGTGGGTACTCATGGTCTTAGGCAGCTCCACCCCTGTGGCTTTGCAGGGTACAGCCTCCCTCCCAGTTGCTTTCACAGGCTGGTGTTGAATGTCTGCAGCTTTTCCAGGCAAACAGTGCAAACTGTCAGTAGATCTACCATTCTGCAGTCTGGAGGATGGTGGCCCTCTTCTCACAGCTCCACTAGGCAGAGCCCCAGTAGGAACTCTATGTGGGGGCTCTGACCCCACATTGCCTTTCCACACTTCCCTAGCAGAAGTTCTCCATGAGGGCCCCACCCCTGCAACAAACTTCTGCCAGGGTATCCAGGAGTTTCCATACTTCTTTCTGAAATCTAGGCAGAGGTTCCCCAACCTCAGTTCGTGACTTCTGTGCACTCGCAGGCTCAACACCACATGGAAGCTGCCAAGGCTTGGGGCTTGCACCCTCTGAAGCCATGGCCTGAACCATACCTTGGACCCTTTTAGTCATGGCTGGAGCAGCTGGGACACAGGGCACCAAGTCCCAAGACAGCACATAGCACAGGAACCCTGGGCCAGGCCCACAAAACCACTTTTTCCTCCTAGGCCTCTGGGCCTGTGATGGGAGAGGCTGCCGTGAAGACCTCTGACACGCCCTGGAGACACTTTTTCCATTGTCTTGGGGATTAACATTCGGCTCCTCATTACTTATGCAAATTTCTGCAGCTGGCTTAAATTTCTCCTCAGAAAACGAGATTTTCTTTTCTATTTCACTGTCAGACAGCAAATTTCCAAGATTTTATGCTCCACTTCCCTTATTTTTTTCTTTTTTGAAATGGAGTCTCTCTCTGTCACCCAGGCTGGAGTGCGGTGGCGTGATCTCAGCTCACTGCAACCTCCGCCCCTCCAGGTTTAAGCAATTATCTGCCTCAGCCTTCGGAGTAGCTGGGATTACAGGCACGCGCCACAACGCCCGGCTAATTTTTTTGTATTTTTAGTAGAGATGGGGTCTCACCATCTTGGCCAGGCTGGTCTTGAACTCCTGACCTCATGATCCACCTGCCTTGGCCTCCCAAAGTGCTGGGATTACAGGCATGAGCCACTGCACCCAGCCCACTTCCCTTATAAAACTGAATGCCTTTAACAGTACCCAAGTCACCTCTTGAATTCTTTGCTGCTTAGAAATTTCTTCCACCAGATACCCTAAATCATCTCTCTCAAGTTCAAAGTTCTACAAATCTCTAGGGCAGGGACAAAATGCTTCCAGTTTTTTTGCTAAAACATAACAAGAGTCACCTTTGCTCCAGTTCCCAGTGAGTTCCTCATCTCCATCTGATACCATCTCAGACTGGATTACATTGTCCATATCATTATCAGCATTTCAGTCAAAGCCATTGAACAAGTGTCTAGGAAGTTCCAAACTTTCCCACATTTTCCTGTCTTCTTCTGAACCCTGCTGATAAAGGCATACCTGAGACTGAGCAATTTACAAAAGAAGGAGGTTTATTGGACTTACAGTTCCACATAGCTGGGGAAGCCTCACAATCATGGTGGAAGGTGAAAGACACATGGCAGCAGACAACAAAAGAGAGTTTGGGCAGGGAGACTCCCGTTTTTAAAATCATCAGATCTCATGAGACTCATTCACTATCATGAGAACAGCACAGGAAAGACTTGCCCTCATGACTCAATCATCTTTCACTGGGTCCCTCCCACAACACGGGGAAATTGTGGGAGCTAAAAGATGAGATTTGGGCCGAGCAGTGGCTCAAGCCTGTAATCCCAGCACTTTGGGAGGCCGAGGAGGATGGATCATGTGAGGTCAGGAGTTCGAGACCAGCCTGACCAACATGGAGAAACCCTATCTCTATCAAAAATGCAAAATTAGCCAGGCGTGGTGGCACGCACCTATAGTCCCAGCTACTCAGGAGACTGAGACAGGGGAATCACTTGAACCTGGGAGGCGGAGGTTGCAGTGAGCCGAGATCATGCCATGGCACTCTAGCCTGGGCAAACAGAGCAAAACTCCAATTCCAAAAAAAAAAAAAAAAAAAAAAAAGATGAGATTTGGGTGGGGACACAGAGCCAAACCATACCATTAGTATAATGAAATATTTAAGGATAACATGTAACAATGCCTGCCCCTTACTCTCAAACCATTGAGAAATTATAAACTGGAGAAAGGGAAGTGGAAGGAAAGAATGAAAGGAAAGCAGCCTCCATAACCAATAGTGATAAACTTTGTCCCATATTTTAAGAGTTAAGATCTCAACTAACAAAGTAATCTTTAATGTCTCACTGGCCTGGACAAACACAGCAATTCCTTTTTACAACACTAATGTTTTACTTTCTCAGATAAAGTTTGTAACCCTTTTATACATCTGATATGTTTTACTGGATAGATACTGTAACCTTTTCAAATACATGTTATCACTACATTTGAATAGCCTTTTTCAGCCAGGTGCCATGCCTCATGCCTGTAATCCCAGCACTTTGGGAGGCCGAGACGGGTGGATCACGAGGTGAGGAGATCGAGGCCATCCTGGCTAACACAGTGAAACCCCGTCTCTACTAAAAAAATACAAAAAACTAGCAGGGCGTGGTGGCGGGCGCCTGTGGTCCCAGCTACTCGGGAGGCTGAGGCAGGAGAATGGCGTAAATCCAGGAGGCGGAGCTTGCAGTGAGCTGAGATCCGGCTACTGCACTCCAGCCTGGGCGATAGAGCCAGACTCCGTCTCAACAACAACAACAACAAAATACAAAAAATTAGCTGGGCCTGGTGGCACGCGCCTGTAGTCCCAGCTACTCAGGAGGCTGAGACAGGAGTATCACTAGAACCCAGGAGAGGGAGGTTGCAATGAGCCAAGATCATGCCACTGCACTCCAGCCTGGGCAACAGAGCAAGACTTCATCTAAAAAAATAATAATAATAACAATAATAAATAGCCTTTTTCCAGTTTGTGAACATATGATTCACATTTCCCTCTTGGCTGAATGTCTTTGGGTCTCATCTTCCCCACTGCAATGTCAGCAAGAAAACAAGGTGATTCTTTGAAGTGGCTTTAGATTGCACTCCTGTCAAAAGAAAGCTTGCGATGTTGATGAATTTAGGAACTGTGGGATAGTGGTTTTCAAGTCCTGGCAGGTAAGCTCTTCCTTCCTTTCCCAATGTAGTTCTTATATAAACAGCAAGACTATGTTTTAAATTTTAAAATTGGTAATCAATTTAAATTCCAATCACAGTGGCTATTTCAGAAAGTAGAGCCGAGTTTCAAAATAGTAAGGCAGATGTTTTTACTTTTTATTTAATAATCTTCTGTAACATGACTATTTTCTCTTATCTGTGAATTTGAATTTCTTTTTAAAGTTGTGGGTGTGGGTTGGTGGGAGAGCGTGGAGGGGTTATGTTCATTTGGTTTTTAAGACAATACTCAATCTCAGAATCCTGGAGAGAATAAACAGGATGATACCAAGAGCCAGATGGAACACAAATTGATACCTTTCTGAGAAGTCAGTTGTAACAGGAGTCATAAATATTCACAGCCTTTGGCCTACCAATTTCCCTTGAAGGAATCCTTCTTACAGTCATAATTTAAAATGCTGACAAAGATTCATGCAAAAAAAGTTCATTGGCACATTATAAATGCAAAGGCAGAAGAAATAACCTAACGTTCAACCTTAGAGGAATAGTTAATTTATTTTAAGTGCAGTTGTACAGATAGGAAACTGTATATTCTTTAATATTATACTGAAACATTTGATCACAAATAAAAATGCATGATGTATTTGAAATAAATATAAGTGACTTTAAGGGTAATGCAATTAAAGCTGTTGAATTTCAGTTTCCAACTGTGTTCCAATTTCTAATATTTTATTTCCTCTCTGGAATATGATTTTTGGCACTTCGCTACCTTAGTTTTGAGGGATTTCCTATCAGAAAACACACCTGTCTGGTCATGGCTAAAATTCTTTGTTGCCCATTGCTTTCTAATATTGACTCTTTATATCCCTACCTTACTGATGCAGAAAACAACAACAAAAAAATGTAAATGGTCCTTAATAAATGCCTTAAGAAAAAATTACCACCATTATCACCCTCAAATAACCATTTTGGAAATCTTCCAATGGGCATATATCAAATCTTCAAAGGTCATTATTTATTTAACATAGTTGATATCCCCTACAGAATCTCCTTCAGGAAAGTAGTAGCATTAGCTCATTCAGAACATGAACATTACTTTGTTATAAGAAAGCAAACACTCTCGTGTTGTTTGTTAAAGCAATGTTCTACTTAGTAAATCCACGAAGAAATCTGTTTTGTTCTGGCAGGAATTGGGATGAAAGTGACTTTTTGGTGGATGCATTCTGCAAGTTCAATTTGAAATTGAAAGTTATTTTATTCTTAATAATCACAAGGTATTAACAAGCACACCATATGAGAGAGGCAAACGTGGGCAAAGACTGCAGGAGTCTGGAGTGTGTGTCCTACTATATGTGATAGAAAACTAAAAGGTATGATAGCATTAACAAAACACACTCAAACACACACACACTTACACAAACCTTCCCTTTCCTTCTATACTAAAGCCATTTGTAATTTACCTAATTTTGTCATTTTAATAAACCTCATTGTAGGCTGATTCTACTCTAAAAAATGTGTATATACCCCCCACCCCAAAACATTTGCGTTTAGTTGTTTGGAACAAAATATACATTCTTTCATAGAAACAATGTTATAAATTGGGATTAGTTTTCCAGTCAGCCTCACAAGAGACAATTTGGTTCATATTCTATCTAAAATATGTTTGCAACGAAAATATGCAATTATTGAAAATAATACTGTTGCATAAAAGACATTATTTCAACTATATTGCGGGCAATTCAAGAAAACTAATCGTGATTTAGTGTCCTTTTTGGGAAATCATATCACAAATTCAAATCAGGAACACTGGAAACAAATATCCTGTTTTTCTCACCAAGTTCAAACCTCAGTTGGGGACACTTCCTCCTGTCCTGCCTCAGATTCTCTGTTTTGCTGCTGCTGCGAGAGTCTCCACACCTAGCAGCCATCAGCAATATACACAAACCAGGCTTTTAAATTCAGACACTTCCTAAACAATAAACCTCCAACTGTTTCAAAATACAGATTAAACCAAAAGCTTAAATATATGTTTTTGGGACGGGTGCAGTGGTTCACACCTGTAATTCCAGTAGTAAGTAGCAAAGTCAAACAGAGGCACATGCTCCAACATAGATAAATATTTATTAGGTGAACATGTTAAGCAATGATATTGAAAGGACATGTAGGCATCCTTTTGCTTTATTTCAGGTTTTGGGTGATTTTAGTAATTTTTTAAAATGTGTCCAGAAGGGAAGGTACAAAGAGAATTCATAAGGTATTATTTACTTTGGTGAATTAATCTGACCTTTAGCTCAGTTCAAAAACTGATTTTACCAGCTGGGCGCAGTGGCTCATGCCTGTAATCCCAGCACTTTGGGAGGCCAAGGCGGGCGAATCACGAGGTCAGGAGATTAAGACCATCCTGGCTAACATGGTGAAACCCCGTCTCCACTAAAAATACAAAAAATTATCTGAGTGTGGTGGTGGGCACCTGCAGTCCCAGCTACTCCAGAGGCTGAGGCAGGAGAATGGTGTGAACCCGGGAGGCGGAGCTTACAGTGAGCCAAGATCATGCCACTGCACTCCAGCCTGGGCGACAGAGTGAGACTCCATCTCAGAAAAACAAACAAACAAACAAACAAACAAAACACAGATTTTTACCACACCATGTGCCTGGGCACTAACTCGGCTCACAAGAAACATATATGCAAATCAGACAAAAGCAATTCATTTGCATTAAAACTATAATTCACAAGTAGATCATATACTTACATCCTCTAGCTGGTACATTTTTCCCCCCAAGGAAAGCAGTTAATTGGGTCAATTTATCATCTCAACAACTGCTTGATGAACAGTGGCAAAATTCAGAACAAAATTGACTCCAATGCAGTGGATATGTGCCCACGGTCCCCTTTCTTCAAAATTAAGAAATAAATAGACTTATTCCTTTATCCAAGAGCAGGAAAAATGAGTGTGGCTACAAAAAAGCTTACATTTTTTATTGGGATTTGGGAAAGACAATGGAGAAGGAGGGCACATATTTGTACTCCTTGCTAGTAGATGGGCTTTACCAAGGAAAACTCATTGTCTTGGAAAATTTGGAGAACTTTTGTAGGTTTCAATGTGATTTCTAAAACTAAACTTCCGCCTCCTGGTGGCTCAGGCTCTGCTTCTAGCCTGGACAGTCGACAACCAAAGGTGCATCTCCAAAGCCTGCCATTACTGTGTGCAGTCTCCCCGTGGGCCTTCTTGCACACATCCACATGTCCACACACCTTCCCTTCCCTCTTTGTCACCCCCTCCCACTGCCCTGCCCGTCCACTTCCTAACACCTCCTCCCTCCTCTGCTTTAAGCATTTTCCCTCATGTTGATGGAGTAGGGTAATGGGGAGGATGGAGAAGAGGGTGGAATGGTGGGGGCTGACGAGAAACTTAGGACACTTGGAGTGTATTTTAAGGCCAGAATCCTGTATTCAGAAATATCCCTTCATGTGCTCCTTTGGCTTCATTTAGCTGCTGTTAGCAATTGTAAAATCATTTAACAATTCAAAGATTATGACATCAGGCCATCTCCAAAAAGCCTGCCTTTGAAAATGGGCAACCAGGGGGAGATTTTGATGCAGTGCACCTCCTCTTCCAAACAGCTGTCATGCTGGACCTCTGACCTTGCCTAGGTCCCATCATATCTAATTCCTCTTTCCCCTTTTAATTAACTCATTCTTTCTTGGTCTATACTTTCATAAAAGGTTAGCGTATCTAAGTTCTTATTCTTGCTTCTGGCACAAGAAAGATTCTGATTCTCAGGTGTTTTTGTCCAGATTGCATGTACCAGGTTGCATTTCTTCTCTGAACACACAGTCTCTCTAGGTTGCGTGTCACCTCCTTAAAACTAGCTGGGCACCCTCTGGAAAGTTTTGTATCCCCTCAGGAGTATGCCCACTCTGATCTAAAACCTGCTGCTTTAGTTCCTTCTCCCTGCCTCAACCACACTGACTTTAAGGCCCTATATTATAAATGTAGCTTATTTTAGCTTTAGGGCCTTTGCAACAGGTGTTCCCTCCACATGGACCACTCTCACTCTGCTTAAAGATCTTTGCATGCAGAAACCATCACTCAGGTTTTTAGTTTAAATCTCTCCTTCACAGATGAGTGGTGAGTGAGGGAGTAAAGCTGCATCTGTATTTACAGCCGCTCCCCATCCACACATTACTGCCTGAGCTCTGCCTCCTGCCAGATCAGCTGTGGCATTAGATTCTCATAAGAGCACAAACCCTTTTGTGAACTGCACATGTGAGGGATCTAGGTTGCACACTCCTTATGAGAATGTAATGCCTGATGATCTGTCACTGTCTCTCATCACCCCCAGATGGGACTGTCTAGTTGCAGGAAAACAAACTCAGAAATGCCACTGATTCTACACTATGGTGAGTTGTATTATTATTTCATTATATAGTACAATGTAATGATAATAGAAATAAAGTGCACAATAAATGTAATGCACTTGAATCAACCTAAAACCATCTCCCTGCCCCACACTGGTCAGTAGAAAAACTGTTTTCCATAAATCCAGTCCCTGGTTCCAAAATGTTTGGGGACTGCTGCACTGCTGTATCTCCTGGGCTAAGAACAGTGCCTAACACGTTCTATTGATTATCTATTGCTGTGTACCAAATTACCCAAAATTTAGAGCTTAAGACAACATTTACTATATTACAGTTTTTGTAGGTTCCAGCTTAGGGTCTCTCATGAGACTGCAGTCAAGATGTCATCTGATGGCTTGACTGGGGCTGGAAGATCCACTTCCAGGATGACTCACTCACAAGGCTTTGGCAGAAAGCCTCCACAATTGTCGGGATATTGGCAAGAGGGCTCAGTTGCTCAGTAGCCTTTTTAAAGGGCTACTAAACCTCAGGACAGGGCAGGGGTTTCCCTCATAGCAAATAAGAGAGAGCAAGACAGAAGTTGCAATGTCTTCTACAGCCCAGTCTAGGGAGGAATATTCTGTCATTTCCACAATATCCTGTTGATATGGTTTGGTTGTGTCCCCACCCAAATCTCATCTTGAATTGTAGCTCCCCTAATTTCCATGTTTGGTGGGAGGGACCCAGTGGGAGATAATTGAATCATGGGGACAATTTCCCCCATACTGCTCTTGTAGTAGTGAATAAGTGTCACGAGATCTGATGGTTTTATAAAGGGAAACCCCTTTCCCTTAGATCTCATTCTCTCTCTTGTCTGCTGCCATGTAAGACGTGCCTTTTGCCTTCCACCATGATTGTGAGGCTTCCCCAGTCACATGGAACTGTGAGTCCATTAAACCTCTTTTACTTTATAAATTACCCAGTCTCAGGTATGTCTTTATCAGTTGTGTGAGAACAGACAAATATACTGTTACATGAGGCAGCCCTATGTATGCAAACTACACATGGGCATAAATATCATCTTCAAGGCAGGCTGCCACACACACTTATAATGGTTGTTCAATAAGTGTATTTTGAGCTAATGAATTGTGTCATAATTTTATAACTCAACTTGTAGGGAGCCATCTTATTTCCAAATGTTTGGGGAAGTTTTACCTTCCCAACTCTACCCTCAGCTGTGTAAAAGTATATCCTATTTCATTTTTCAAACAGGATGTGAGAAACAGCAACCCAGGAATGATATTGTCTTAGTTCAATTTGTGCTGCTATAACAGCATAACACTGACTGGGTAATTTATAATGAACAGAAATTTACTGGCTTAGTTCTGGAGGCTGGGAAGTCCAAACTCAAGTGGCTGGTATCTTGTAAGAGCCTTCTTGTTGTGTCATCCTATGGTGGAAGGGCAAAAAGAAGGCAAGAGTGAAAGAAAGAGATGGAGAGAAAGACGGGGCTGGACCAAACCTGTCCCTCTATAAGGAAACTACTCCCAGAATAATGAATTCACTCGCATGATAATGCCATTGATCCATTCATGAAGAGTGTCCTTCCATGACCCAAATACCTTTCATTAGGTCCCAGTTCCCAAAACCACCACATTGGAGATCGAGTTCCCAACACATGAAATTTAGGGGATGCATTGAAACTATAGAAGATATGGAGACTATATGTTTATTCACATTTGATTTACTTATAAGGACAACTGGACAAAATATTTTAAATTATTAGGTTGATACAAAAGTAACTGGCATTTTTTCCATTCAAAGTAAAAGCAAAGACCACAATTATTTTTGCACCAACCTAACAGCAGCTTTTCAGGAAACCTGATCATTGTGGTTGCTGTATATAGGTAACCTTACTAATAGGAATAGTCAACTCTTTCCATCTCTGTAGGACTTCCTAGTTCGCAAGGTATCTTTCCATGTGACCTCACTTGAACTCGTAACAGCTCTGAAAAGAAGACAGGATAGATTTCATTACACTCTATAGACAAGGACATCTGACCAGGTCCCAATTCCAGTGAGAGGCAGAAGCAGGAGTAGAACTTTGGCTTTCTTATTTCTAGTATCAGGAAAGACTTCAAGAAAGAACTGTGCATAAAGTAGGCTTAGCTATGCAGCAGAAAAGACAATCCCAATAACAGGCGTTGGTTTTCTTGCTCATGTAAGTCCAATGCAGTCCAATGCAGGTGGGTTGACTTTCCAAGGCAACTGCCCTTATACATCAACTGTGTGATCCATCTCTTCCCTCTTGTAGCTGCCCTTTGCTTCTTGGTTGCACACGGGGAAAAGAGTCTTGCAATGAAAATAAAACGCTTTGACCTAGGAATGATATGCATCCTTCTCCTCATAGTGCACAGGCCAGAACTAGTCACATGGCCCTGCTTGATTGCAAAGGGAAATGGTATTTGTAAGTTTCCTGTGTGCCCAAGGCATGGATGAGCACTAAAACTCTCTCCTATATTGAATAAATTGGATTTGAAGACGTAGGAAAAGGCCCCTTGAAGGCACTTATGAAAACAACGTAAAGAAACATACACAGAACACCTAATATTTTTGAAAGGCTAGTGCTGGGGTCTCTCACAATAGATTTTTATTATTTTATCCTGACAAAAGCCTGGTAAGGTAGACATTATCCCCTTTTTTATGGTTTTTGGTCATTGCAGTTCATGGAGGTTATGTAACCTGCCCCAGAGCTCACATGAAGAAGTGGAGGGAACTCTGATTCTCTTGCTCTTCCTTTTCTCCAGCTCTCAATTTCATGTAATGACCTTTTCTTCCATCCCATAAGAGATTTAATTTTATAAGAGGAGCTTCTAGGGAGCGATACACAAAGGCTGGCAATGTTTTATTTTTTAAAGCTGGGTGGTGAGCACACAGATGTTTGTGTTCTTTTTATGTCTTAAGTATTTCAAAATACAATCTTTTTAAAAGGGGGTTGACAGAACCTGAGAACCAAGGATAAATTCTTCTTTAAAAAAAGAAGCATTTTTAATGAATATTGGCAGCCAGAAAGTAGGACATATAGTATTGGTAACATTTGTTGAGCCCATACTATGTCATAGTTTTGGGTTTGTTTGGCTGTTTGTTTGTTCCTTGAGACAAGGTCTCACTCTGTCACCCAGGCTGGAATGCAGTGGTGCCATCATGGCTTACTGTAGCCTTAATTGCCAGGGCTGAAGCCATCCTCCCACCTCAGCCTCCAGAGTAGCTCACACTACAGATGTGCACCACCACACCCAGGTAATTTTTAAATTTTGTGTAAAGATGGGGTCTCACTATATTGCCCAGGCTGGTCTCAAATTCCTGGCCTCAAGTGATCCTCCTGCCTCAACCTCCCAAAGTACTGGGATTATAGGCATGAGCCACTGTGCCTGGCCAGATAGTTTTAAATAACTTCTTTACATATTTTATCTCATCCTTCCAACAACACTATGAGGTAGATACTATTATTATCCCCATGTTAATACGAGATGAGGAAACTGAAACAAGTACGGATTAAGTATTTTACCTGAATCACACATCTATTAAGGGAAAAACTGGATTGGAACCAAGCATTCTGGCTTCAGGATACATACACACGACCACTATCCTGGAAAACCTCTCCTAAGAGGTGGACGATGAACCAAATACGCAGAGGTGGATGAAAATCTTTTGTGCTTCTCCAGCAAATGCGTGGTACATTCCCTAGACGTTTATGACCAGTTAAACAGGGAATTTAAAATAGCTTTCCCATGACAGAGAAAAACAAAGGGCTGGTGTTGTTGGCAGGAAATTCAAAGAAATATTTAATGCAAGGGCTGACTCCCTTGGACCGGATGAAGGGGAAGAGCAGGTAATAATAGAGTTCTATGGATCGCGGAAACTTCCTGGGCAAGGAAGGTGGAGCTGGGGAGGGATTTAAGAATTCCTGAAGGTCAAGCGATCTAGCCCAGCTGGGGTTTTCTCCTGCTATAGGAGTGCTATAAAAGCGCAATTTGGGATTACTACTGTCACTGCTGCTCACCAAATTAAGTTATTCGGGGAGCGATCTTGTCGTCGCCATCCCTATTCCAACACACACCCATTGACATACTCGGATTTGGCTGTGCGGTGCAACGAATTCCCAGGTGGGACGCGCGAGCTGGAAGAAAGCCAGGCGGCGGGGCTGGGAGCCCGGCCCGGCCCGCGCCACAGTTCGCCTGGAGGATCACCGCCAGGGGGCACTCTCGCCGAAGTCGGCCGCTCTGTCTCCTCCCCCGCGCGCTCCCTGCCCCTCGCTCCCCGCAGCCAGCAGAGAAGGCGGAAGCAGTGGCGTCCGCAGCTGGCGTTTGGCCTGTGGACGGTTCCCGGAGATGGCGACGGAGCCCATTGGACCCAGAGTTTGACGTCCAAGCAGCCACGTCTCGGCGCGCAGTGTCTGTATCCGTCCTCTACCAGCACCTTGGCTGAGCGGAGTCGTGCGGCTCGGGGGGAGCCCTGCCCGCCTGGTTCGGCCTCCCTGCGCACTTGAGTGGTGGGTCTCCTTCAGGCGCCTCCTTCTGGCGGCCGCAGCCTCGCTTCCCAGCGGTCAGGGACGCCGCCCCCCGCCCTTTCGCTCTCGGAAGGTCGGGGACGGTGTCCCTGTCCCCTCGCTCCCCACCAGTCGGGGACGCCTGCCCTGTCCCTTCGCTTTTCACAGGTCAAGGACGCCGCCCCTGCTCCCTTGCTTCCCACAGGTTGCTGGACGCCGCCCCTGTCCTCTCGCTTCCCGCTGGTCGAGGACACCGTTCCCTGTCCCTGGCTTCCCGCCGGTCGGGACGCCGCCTCTGATTCCACGCTTCCCACAGGTCGCGGACACCGTTCCCTGTCCCCTGACCTCTGCTCCCCAGGCCTCCTCTTCCTCGCTCACTCTACCTCCTAAAAAACCGCAGGTCGCCTTCCTCAACCTTGCTCCCCTCACTCCGCTTTTTCCCCTTCCCAGATAAGGAAATTGCCTCCTGCAGTTTTCCGCTCCTTGGAACAAACACCTGCTTAAATTTTTAAAAAATCCTTTACGTTCCTGGCGACTCCGTCTGTCACTGTCATGGGAAAGCTATTTTCGGATTCCCTGTTCAACTCGATAGAAGTCTCAGGCAGCGAGTTTAAAAAAAAAAAAAAAAGGCTCAGATGACACGAATGTTTCCTCCCCCACCCCTACAGTCGGTAGTTCGAGCGACTGTTCCAGACGCCGGGTTGATAAAGCTGTTCCTAGTATTTGGCTTTAGGGGAACTCCAGCTGAGTTAGGACTGTCTTGAATGTGAACAGAAAGCACCTAAAGTATTAGCAGCTTCGCTGTATGGTATTTGATTGTTTGTTTCTCTGGGAGCAGATTACTATTTCTGAATGTCTTGTTACACAGGTTCCATATAGAAACGAGAAAAACTGGTAAAGAAATTCTGTGTTGGCCTTGTGAACTTGGCCGCTGTCATTTCATTCATTCTCTTTTGGTTGCTAGGGAAGGGAGAGGGGCTTTTCTGATTTTGAGGCTGAGGGTCTAGGTAAGAACAATGTGGCCTCTTTTGTGACTCTGGGAAGGAGTCGGGCATGTGGTGGGTACAGGATTACCTCAGAGATTCAGCCTGCATGCACCACAGTATTTCAGAATTGTAACATGAGGTCTTCTCTGTGATAAATTTGGGCATATGATGCCGATAAACTTTTGGCCACTTAGATTTGGAGAGAAGTTCAAATCCTTGCCTCCTGGAGCAGAATAAATAGTGCCCAGGAAGGGGAATGCCCCTTGAATTTGGATTCAAAGTTAAGGCACAACAGCTGAATATTTTGCAGCATCTCTTGGCCATTGGAGTACATTTGTACTTCTTCACACTTTAGAAATTTAAGAAGCTGGTAAACAGTTTCTGTTTCTAAAGCTAGTAGGAAATTAAAGGTAATTTCTCCTATTTTCTTTACATGGTTTTTACTTTAATAAGTTACATGTTTACTCATGTATGAATTTCAGTTGACTTAAAATTGACTCATTTAAGACATAACCCGTTGACTTCTTTTAACTTGGCTCGTATCTCCTTAGCATCTGCCTTGGAGGACTAACATTTTGTACATCATCCTACTTCCCCCTCCCCCAAGACATTTTACAGTATTCTCCTTTGATGATAATGTACACCCAGACACTAATTTGTGAATTTAAATCATGATTTATGACAAGGCTGTTTTCAGTACTACTCATTTTATAGTTGAAGTAAGTTAGCAGTAGTTACATTCCACAATATTTAAGGTAGTGCTTATTAGATTTCACAACTGCAAAAGGGAATTACAATCAGGACACTCTTAACATACAAGTTAAGGAACAATTTATACTTTGTTCCATCCCTTTATTAATTCCTGTAGAAAGCCATGTAAGTAAGTAGAATAGAGGCTGTAAGAAATTTTTATTTTAGGCCTGGCATAATGGCTCATGCCTGTAATCCCAGCACTTCGGGAAGCTGAGGTGGGAGGATAGATTGAGACCAGCCTGGGCAACATGGCAAAACCTTGTCTCTACAAAAAATACAAAAATTAACCAGGCTTGGTGGCACACACCTGTAGTCCCAGCTACTTGGGAGACTGAGGTGGGAGGATCACTTGAGCCCAGGAGGTGGAGGCTGCAGTGAGCCATGATCGTGCCTCTGCACTCCAGACTGGGCAATAGAGCAGGATCCTGACAAAATTTTTTATATATATATATATATATTTTTTTTTTTTTTTTTTTTACAAAAACATATTCTTTCTTATGTAAAATCAAAGTTCTATCTCCAGCCTACTTTTGTAGCAGCTCCTATGACACAGTAGGAGGTTAAAAAGTAAAAAAAAAATCCTGATAGAGCACAGTATTTTCTGCATGTATGCCAGATCATCTTTTATTTACTTCTGTAACTGACACAAAGCACTTTTTGTTCTTCTCTTAGTATTAGTTATCATTATAATTAAGTTAGAAAGGTGATTTTTCCTTAACTCATTGTGATCCTTGAAACTAAAGGGACAAAATGTTTTAACTTACCAAAGAAAGAGGAAACAAAAATGCTAAATGGCAGTCAAGAACTGTTTTTAACTTAATTTTTCCTTCATGTTCAATTACATGGAACTATATACTATGGACTTAAAGGGTGACCATATAAAAAAGTTTATTTGGAAAATAGAAAGCTCTGGATTGCTTCTTAAAGCATGGAAAGTAATGTGAAACTTGAAGGCAAATAGATTTTGAACATGCTCACTTTTATGTCACACTGCATTCCCACAGTGGAGTTCCTTTTAAGGAATTATAATTGATTAGACAGATTTTCTTAGGAACACATTAGCTATAAAAGGTCTCTTCAAACCTAAAGACCTTCAAGCCTTTTGAACTGGATTGGAAGCAGGCAGTGTATAGACTGTCCAATAAACTAAATTTTGAACTGGACGTTTGGGCAGAAAAGAAAAGATACACCTAGCTTCGTAATTTCTGCCTTTGTCTTCTGGCCAGCACTTGGATATATGTCCTATAACCAAATAACAAATACTAATTTCTCAAAAGTGATTTTACTTTTAAAAAAAAATGGTTCAATACCTAATATTGTCAAGGGTAGAGAAAAATGGACTCCTGCATATATACCATGCCTGTGGGAGTGGAAATTAGAATGTCTGACACATATTGGATAACCAGGATTATCTATCAGAAAGCTTAAAAAGTTACATACCCTCTGATCCAACAATTCTACCTCTAGGAAATTTACCTAAGGAAGTAATTGGACACAAAAATAAAATGAGGTCTATCTGTATACCTCATTTTATAGCACTGGTTTTTTGCACTTCACGGATACTGCTTTTTTTTCTTCAGCATGTTGAAGATTTATGTGAACCCTGTATTGTACAAGTCTTTCCATGCCATTTTTCCAACAGCATGTGCTCACTCTGCATTTGTCTGTCACATTTTTGTAATTCTTGCAATATTTAAAACTTCATTATATCTATTATAGTGATCTGTGATCAGCGATTTTTGATGTTACTATTGTAATTGTTGTTTTGGGGTACATGAATCACACCCATATACGATGGTGAACTTAATAAATATGAGAGCTCTGACTGCTCCACTGACCAGCTGGTATCCTTACTGTCCCTCTCCTCAGGCCTCCCTACTCCCCTGAGACACAGCAATATTGAAATTAGACACAACAGTTTTGAAATTAGACCAATTAATAATCCTACAATGGCCTCTAAGTGTGCAGGTGAACCAAAGAACCACAGGTCTGTCACTTTAAATCAAAAGCTAGAAATAATTATGCTTACTGAAGAAGGCACATCAGAAGCCAAAATGGGCCGTTTAGCCAAGTTGTGAATACAAAGGAAAAGTTGTTGAAGGAAATTAAAAGTGGTACTCCAGTGAACTCACTAATGAGAAAGTGAGACAGCCTTATCACCGATACGGAGAAAGCTATAGTGGTCTGGATGGAAGATCAAACCAGCCACAACATTTCCTTAAGCCAAAACCTAATCCAGAGCAAGGTCCTAATTCTCTTCAATTCTGTAAAGTTTGAGGGAGGTGAGGAAGCTGCAGAAGAAAAGTTGGAAGCTAACAGAGATTGGTTTATGAGATTTAAGGAAAGAAGCCCATCTCCATAACATAAAAGTGGAAGGTGAAAGAGCAAGTGTTGATGTGAAACTACAGCACATTATCCAGAAGATCTAGCTGCGATCATTGATGAAGGTGGCTACACCAAACAACAAATTTTCAGTGTATACAAAACAGCCTTTTATTGGAAAAAGATGCCACCTAGGACGTTCATAGCTATAGACAAGTCTGTTCCTGACTTCAGAATTTTAAAGGACAGGCTGATGACTCTTGTTAGGGGCTAATGCAGCTGGTGACTGTGAGTTGACACCAGTGCTCATTTACACTTTTGAAACTCCTAGGGCCTGAATAATTATACTAAATCTACTCTGCCTGTGCCTTATAAAGGTAACAACAAAGCCTGGATGACAGTGTATCTGTTTATAGCGTAGTTTACTGAATATTTTAAGCCCACTGTCAAGAACTGTTCAGGAAAAAGAGATGCCTTTCAAAATGTCACTGCTCATTAACAATGCACTTAATCACCCAAGAGCTCTGATGGAGGTGTTCAAGATTAATGTTGTTTTCATGCCTGCTAATATAACATTCATTCTGTAACCCATGGATCAAGGAGTCAGTTAGACTTCCAAGTCTTATTATTTAAAACATACATTTCATAAGGCTATCGCTGCCATAGAGAGTGAGTCCTCTGATGGATCTGGACAAAGTAAATTGAAACTTTCTGGAAAGGATTCACCTTTCTAGATGCCATTAAGAACATTTGTGACTCATGGGAGGAGGTTGACATATCAGCCTTAACAGGAGTTTGAAAGAAGTTGAACTTGAAAGAAGCCCTCATGGATGACTTGGAGGGGTTCAGGACTTCATTAGAAGTCACTGAAGATATGGTAGAAATAGCAAGAGAACTAGAATTACAAGTGGAGTCTGAAGATATGACTGAATTTCTGCAGTCTCATGGTAAAACTTGAACAGATGAAGAGTTGCTTCTTATGGATGAGCAAAGAAAGTGGTTTTCTGAGATGGAATCAACTCCTGGTGAAGATGCTGTGACCATTGTTGAAATAACAACAGAGGATTTAGAATATTCTACAAACTTAGTTGATAAAGCAGTGGCAGAATTTGAGAGGATTAACGCTATTTTTGAAAGAAGTTCTCCTGAGGGAAAATGCTATCAAACAGCATCACATGCTACAGAGAAATACTTCTTGGTAGCAAACTTCATTGTTGTATTATTTTAAGAAGTTTTCACAGCCACCCCAGCCATCAGCAATCACCAACCTGATCAGTCAACAGCCATCAACATTGAGGCAGGACTCTACCAGCAAAAAATATTACAGCTCGCTGAAGGCTCAGATGATCACTAGCAGTTTTTAGCAATAAGGTGTTTTTCAGTTAAGGTATATGCATTGCCTTTTTAGACATAATATTGCACACTTAATAGACTACTGTATAGTATAAACATGACTTTTTATATGTATTAGGAAACCAAAAAGTTTGTATTATTTGCTTTATTATGGTATTTGGATTATTGCTATGGTTTGGAACTGAACCCAAACTGTCTGAGTATGCCCATATATGGGAATAAAGATAACAAAGGATATATACCCTAGTGTAGCATAACAGCATCATTTGTCCTCAGATTTGGAAGGTATAAAGGGGGCCCTATACCCTATTTTATGACTCAGCTGTAGTGACTAGTTCTGCTATTTTCTGCTGTCTTGCCATTGTTTGCTTCCTTTCAATCTGTATGAACCTTCCCTAGGAGTCCACATCAGATATAGCAAGGCTATGGGAGCTATTTTTAACTTAGGGCATACTGTATCAAAACTAAATAAACCACAGCCGGGCACGGGGGTTCATGCCTGTAATCTCAACACTTTAGGAGGCCAGGGCAAGTGGATCGTTTGAGGTGAGGAGTTCCAGACCAGCCTGGCCAACATGGCAAAACCCCATCTCTACTAAATACAAAAATTAGCTTGGCGTGGTGGCGGGCGCCTGTAATCCCAGCTATTGGGGATGCTGAGGCAGGAGACTTGCTTGAACCCAGAAGGCAGGGGTTGCAGTGAGTCGAGATTGCACCATTGCACTCCAGCCTGAGCAGCAGAGTGAGACCCTGTCTCCAAAAAAAAAAACCTAGACAAGTAAACTACATGCCAAGTTTCTTTGCAGATTCTTGGGAATTCTGTCAATTTAGTGTAGTAGTGCTGGACAGACCATGTTTAATAGTAGCTGTGGCCAGCACTTTAGTGTAATAAAGTAAAGGCAAATAAATTATAAATGCAGCTTCATGGACAAATTGGTCAAAACATGGATAAAAGTAGTGTAGTGCAAAGTGCAAAGCTCCAAGGTCAGGTAGACTTGGGTTCTGATCCCAACTCTGTTACTTATTAGTTGGGTAGTCTTGGGTAAGTTGCTTAACCTTTTAAGCTCCATAACTACCACTTTGATAAGTGGCGACAACAAAACTTAAGTAAAATACTACATGAAGTTGTTGTAGTAACTCATTCTTACTGACTGGCACTGTTCTAAGTGCTTTGCACATATTAACACATTTAATCCTCTGAGTAACTCAGATGGATTTTATTGTTAGAACCATTTTACAGATGAGAAAATTGAAGCACAGAAAGGTTATATAATTTGCCCAGCTCATAAATGGAAGAAAAGAGTTGAATTCATATCACTCAATTCCAGCACCTGAGCTCATCACCACTTACTAGCACTGCCTTTCCAGCCAGAATAGTGCCTCATTGTAGGTGGTCATCAAGTGCTACTGAGAATCTCTGAAAAGAATAAAAAGGTATTTGTAGTGGTAAAAGGATTGAGTACTACTGTCTTAATCTTTGATTTGGTGCAGTGGCAGCAAGGAATTTTACATAAAAGTGAGACAAGCAGGAGAATATGACTGGAGGCCTACATTCTGTTTCTAGAATGATATCTGGCACATACTAGAAATTTTTTTCAAAAGTAATTATTTAAAATACAGATGTGGTTACATGGGCTGTGAATTGCTCTTACATATTAGCTGCTTGCTTGTAAATACCAATATCTCCTCTGCTCATGAAACCAATAGTTTTCCATAGGCAAACAAAACATCACTTGTTTTTCCAGTCATTAATAATGAAACATAGTCACTTGACCTGACGGAAGGCAGAAGGACATAAAAGTACACTTTTTCAATTCTATTTTTAATACCTAATAGAAATCTCCACACTGAGCATTTAGAAGTCCTTATAGAATTTTAGACCTAGAAAAGAAACCAAGATCTAAATGGTTAAGTAACTTGCTCTAATCATGCGTCTGATAGTGGCACATGATCACCTGATTCCTTGTGTACTGCTTTTCCTGGCACCGAGCTGCTAGCCATACTATTCCCTTCAGCTCAGGATACTTGAAGGAACTTCAACAACATGGATAAGTTCTTTAGCAATGCTTAGTGAACACTTACTGGATGAAATATCTTGTGCTAAGTACTGAGGAAATGGAAATTAAAATATTTAGCTCAATCACAGGAAACAGACATGTAAACAGATAATTGTGATATAGAAGAATATTACAACTGAGGTGCTTCTCCTTTTTTAACTTTATATGCTGTCATTCTACTAGATCATGAACTTCTGAAGGGACCTAGCTTTCTTTGTGTGCTCCAAGTGATTTGCACAAATAATAATGTATATTTTGAAAGAGAGAATCAGGTAACTTACAATAGTCGTGAAAAAGCTCAAAACACTTTTAAAAGTTTTCTGTAAATAACAATACAGCTGAGGTACATGAATTAAAAACTGACTTGTATAGATAAGCTATGATATATATGTGTAGGGTGTGAGTGTGTGCGTTTCTTATAAAGGCATTTTTTCTTGTTGTTTCTACAGAGCAAGTGATAATCAAGTTACTATGAGTCTGCTAAACTGTGAAAACAGCTGTGGATCCAGCCAGTCTGAAAGTGACTGCTGTGTGGCCATGGCCAGCTCCTGTAGCGCTGCAACAAAAGATGATAGTGTGGGTGGAACTGCCAGCACGGGAAACCTCTCCAGCTCATTTATGGAGGACATCCAGGGATATGATGTAGAGTTTGACCCACCCCTGGAAAGCAAGTACGAATGCCCCATCTGCTTGATGGCACTACGAGAAGCAGTGCAAACACCATGCGGCCATAGGTTCTGCAAAGCCTGCATCATAAAATCAATAAGGTACGTGAGCGTAAGAAAGAATGGTGTCCTATAACAGAACCAGATGCAGAGAACATTATTACATAGAACATGGAACATCCCAAAAGTAGTCTTACACATAAAAAGCTACTTAGGAAAAAAGAACAATGGACAGAAAATTGAGAAAGTTAGATTCTTATCCCAGTTTCCACTGTTGTGTGAAAAGTGACCTGAATCTCCTCCTCTCTTGACCCTTGAATAAATAAGTAAATAATCTGCTACTTTTACTTAAAGCAGTTCTAATGCAGACTGGGGAGTGACTCTATGCTTTAAAGAAAATAGTATTTTTTAAATGTACCTTAAATTATGATGCTACTAGAGAAGGATAATCTCAACCACACAAAGAATACTGACTGTAAGCAATCAGTTATTGTGATTTTAGGCATGTTAAATCTTGCCTGTTACCTAAAGTGTATGGTCAACCAGTATTTTTAAAGAAATTATTAACTGAAGGCTCTACCTTCATAATATATCCAAAATCCAGTCCCTACTCACTTCCTGCCTCTACCACCATCCTGTTGTGAATCACCACCAGCTCTCTAACAGGCCTCCTGTTTTCTATTCTTGCCTTCTTCCAGGCTGTTCTCAATACAACAGCCAGAGTGAACCTAGTAAAATAAGTAAGATGGTGTCATCTCTGCTCAGACCATTGTAGCAGGGTATCTGGGAGTAAAAACTAAACTCCTTACGACCCTGTATAACAGGCCTATGATTCATTTCCTGACCTCTTTTCTGCTGTGCTCTTTGTCCTTCTACCCATTCATTCCCTCTTTGCTATTCCTTGAACGTGTCAGGCACACTCCTACCTTGGTGAGTGGCTTTAGCTCTTCTGTTTGCAACACTCTTGCCACAGCTAACCCCTTAACTCCTCCTCTTTGGCTCAAATGTCACCTTCTCATAGGTCCCCTCACCACCCTGTTTATACCACAGTGTGGTTCCACCCTTCTTGCCAGCCACTCCCAATCTCTCCACCTGGCTCTACTTTTCTTTTTTCCCTTAGCACTTTCTGCCTTCTAAAGCACCAAATAATTTATGTGGTTATTGTCTGCCCCACTGGATTATAAGCTTCTTGAGAGCAAAATTTTAGATCTGTTTTATTTCTTGATTTTTCCCAAGTTCTGGAAATAGTGCCTGACCCATAGTAGATGATCAGTAAATCGTGGTTGCTTTAACTGAATGAAAGTACTTGCAATTTCCATGGAAATAGATACATTTTACTGTAATTCAAAAGTACATAGGAATTTTTTAGGTGACTAAGGATTCCTATACAGGACAAAAAATTGGATGAAGGGGGGCAGATTTTATGTTCTTCAATAAATAGCCATCTAGTTATATTAGTGAATTCATTGTAAGTCTGTCCTGGCAATTTGTTAGTCTCCAAAAAGTTTTTATCTGCCAACTTTTACATTAACTTTTCTATAAAATTTGAATTTAAGAGTAACTACATCCATACTCGGGACTTGGCTTAATTTAAATCACAAAAGGTAATGTCTGTTGTTTCAATTTTGGGGAAAAATGTATTACACAGTGCTGACTTTACAAGATCTATTTTGGGTGGATTTTCTTAACCTCGACATTATTTTATTTTATTTTTTATTTTTTGAGATGGAGTCTTGCTCTGTCTCCCAGGCTGAAGTGCAGTGGCACGATCTCAGCTCACTGCAACCTCTGCCTTCCGGGTTCCAGCAATTCTCTGCATCAGCCTCCTGAGTAGCTGGGATTACAGACACCCGCCACCACACCCAGCTAATTTTTTGTATTTTTAGTAGAGATGGGGTTTCACCATCTTGGCCAGGCTGGTCTTGAACTCCTAACCTCGTGATCCACCCACCTCAGCTTCTCAAAGTGCTGATTACAGGCATGAGCCATTGCACCTGACCAACATTATTGATATTTTGGGCTGGATAATTATTTGTCATGGGAGAATGTCCTGTGTGTTGTAGGATCTTTAGCAGCATCCCTGGCCTCTGCTCACTGGATGCTATTAGTATCATCCTTTCCTGCACTTAGAAGTCCCAAAATATCCCCTGGGGGTCAAAATTGCCCCTAGTTGCGACCGCTCTATACATGAGAGCAGAATTAAAGGCACAACTTTTTTTTTTTGATGCAGAGGCTGGAGTGCAATGATGCAATCTTGGCTCACTACAACTTCTGCCTCCCAAGTTCAAGTGATTTTCCTGCCTCAGCCTCCCCAATAGCTGAGATTACAGGCGTGCATGCCACTATGCCTGGTGAATTTTTGTATTTTTAGTACAGATGGGGTTTCATCATGTTGTCCAGTCTAGTCTTGAACTGCTGACCTCAAGTGATCCACCCACCTCGGTCTCCCAAAGTGCTGGGATTACAGGCATGAGCACTGTGCCCAGCCTCAATTTTTTTTTCTGTGTATAATTATTTTTATTTATGTTGTATTTAGGTAAAATGGTAGCATATTATGGATCATTGATTTTCCTGTAGGTAGAAATGTAGTTTTTTACCAGGTGTCAGCCATGCCCAGGAAGGTAGCTAACCTTTAGCAGCTTTTTAATAGCAAGATGTTCGTGAAAGTAGTGGGACAGTGGTCTGAGAAGGAAATACAACCCACAAAAAGAAGTCTGAGGCTTTTTTTTTCTGTCTCCCCGTAAGCTTTTTAAAAACGAACACCTAGCGCCAGTGTTCTTAAAGGAACTGCTCTGAAATTTCTCATTGAGTTTGTCATTCAAGCAATCAAAGTGCATCTCAATACAACCCCATTGTCTTTTCCTGAGGATAGTGTTTTCCAGCATAAGAAAGAATAAACCACTGAGAAGCAGGACATAGAGGTCCTTTAACTTTCTGTCACATTGGACCCTAGACATACAAATAAAGGAGGACTTTTGTTGCCTGTTAGCTGGAGTGTTATAGTGACTATTTCAGAGTAAACTTTAAAATGTGACTTCATGGAGGTACTGCTAAGTGCTGAAATTTTTACTTATGACTGAGCAATTGCATTATAGACATGTTATTAGCACTGTGAGCATCTTTCTAGTGTGTTGTATAGGTGTGACAACACAGAGGCCAGACGGCCAAAATTCCCATTCTTAACTTGCACTTCATTTTATACCAATCAAAATACCTTACTCAGCTAATTTGTCTCAAAAAGCTGGACTCTATCCTACTGTATAAAAATCCCTTTGCTTTTGATAGGCTATCAATATGCTGCTAGTTGTACTCATTTCATAAAAGAACAGTTTATTTTGTTGATGTGCAACATAATGTGTTAAATTGTTTTTTCCTTCTGAAACAGTAAATGGAGAATTTATATATAGCGAATTAAAGTTGTTTGGATTTTCTAAAGTGAATATTTAAATCTAGTTGTGTGTATTTTGTTTCTGTTAGGGATGCAGGTCACAAATGTCCAGTTGACAATGAAATACTGCTGGAAAATCAACTATTTCCAGACAATTTTGCAAAACGTGAGATTCTTTCTCTGATGGTGAAGTGTCCAAATGAAGGTTGTTTGCATAAGATGGAACTGAGGCATCTTGAGGTATTAAAGTTCTTTTCTAGCTGTTAGCGCATGTATGAAAGGAAATTCCTACAGAATAGGAACTTTGCTATGTCCATCTGTGTATTGCCAGTACCTAGCATATGATGATTAGTTAATAAATTCTTGCTGAATTAATGCCAGTCCTTTAATTATTGAATATAAATATAAGTAGAAACCAGAAATATACTGTTTTATCTACTCTGGCTTTGCCTAGCAGTAATTTTTTTAAAAAAATCAGTATTGTTTCATAAGCTTTTTTGGTGAGTTTTATCTGCAGTAAACCTGAGGAGCATTTTAAATACAAGTGTCGGCCAGGCACAGTGGCTCACCCCTGTAATCCCAGCACTTTGGAAGGCTGAGGCGGGTGGATCACGAGGTCAAGAGTTCGAGACCAGCCTGACTAATATAGTGAAACCCCGTCTCTTACTAAAAATACAAAAATTAGCCAGTGCATGGTGGCATGCACCTGTAATCCCAGCTACTCAAGAAGCTGCGGCAGGAGAATCACTTGCAACCAGGAGGCAGAGGTTGCAATGAGCCAAGATCGCGCCATTGCACTCCAGCCTGGGCAACAGAGTGAGGCTCCGTCTCAAAAAAGAAAATACAAGTGTCATATTTTAATCTTAAAACTTCATTTTTGTCATTTTGAAATAAGCACTAAGTCCCAAGTAATCATCTCAGTATCCTCATTATACTTTTTTCTGTTTTTTAAATTGTGCATTTTATTATGAACTAAATGGAATACTCCTATAGTTTGAGATTAACTGAAACAATCAGATTATAAAATAATTTGCTTTTAAACTAAATAGATCAATTATTAACTTGGTGATTTTTACCAGAAATTAAATATTATTAATGTTATATTTGAAATTAAATGTTTAAGACAGCTATGCTACTTGCTCCTTTTACTTACTAGCTCTTAAAAGAGAGTGGCCTTTTCGACACAGTAATAAATTGATAAATGGGAAATCTGACTTCTTTCCAACTCTCTACCCTAATTGGATGCATGAACTTGAGAATTCACATTTCTTGTATAAATTTGCAATCCATGACCATTTGAAAAAATTCACTAAAGACGTTCACATTGTGAATGGTTCTGTGGTGTGCACTAGACAAAGTAGGTTCAGTAGCCTGCTGAAAGAGAACAGTATATTATTAGGAGAGATTATATGTAGAAGACTTCAGAGTTGGCTAATACTAATCTATTATTTTTTTATTATAGGATCATCAAGCACATTGTGAGTTTGCTCTTGTGGATTGTCCCCAATGCCAACGTCCCTTCCAAAAATTCCATATTAATATTCACATTCTGAAGGATTGTCCAAGGAGACAGGTTTCTTGTGACAACTGTGCTGCATTAGTGGCATTTGAAGATAAAGAGGCATGTACTAACTTGGAGTTGTTAAATTCACTACTTCGTAAAACATTGTTCTTCAATGTGTACTTGAGGGGGTTAGCAGTAGATAAGGATGTGACTCCAACTCTGAGTCTATATTATCAATTTTGGGAAAAATGATTTTTAAGAAAAGAAGCTTCAATAAGCCATTTTAGTTTGTAAGTGTAGAGTTTGTATTTGCATGTCTTTCTTAAAAAACATTTATACTAGTTATCACTATTGTAGATAGGCAAGCAACAAAACTTCTAGGAAAGGCATATGCCGATCAGCTTTCCCGTGTGATATTTTGATGACTAATTTTGGATTGGAGACAAACAAGTAGAATAATTACTGCATAAGATCTACACAAAATTATTTTGAAAAAGAGAATGGGTTATAATTATTATGAAGAATAAATCAAACCCACAAAGTCTGTTTCCTCGATGATACTTCATCGTGCTGTATATATAATGTATTTAATGTATTTACATTTACTTCTCATTTTGTATGTTATATTTAAATTTAAAAGTTTATCCTTTTTTTTTTTTTTTTTTTTTGAGATGGAGTTTCGCTCTTGTTGCCCAGGCTGGAGTGCAATGGTGTGATCTCAGCTCATCGCAACCTCTGCCTCCTGGGTTCAAACGATTCTCCTGCCTCAGCCTCCTGAGTAGGTGGAATTACAGGCGCGTACCACCATGCCTGGCTAATATTTTTGTATTTTTAGTAGAGATGGGGTTTCTCCATGTTGGTCAGGGTGGTCTCAAACTCCTGACCTCAGGTGATCCGCCCGCCTCAGCCTCCCAAAGTGCTGGGATTATAGGCACGAGCCACCAGACCAGGCAAAAAGTTTATCTTTTAAAAAGAAACTTGATGGTGCCTAACAGCATCATGATTATAGGACAGTTTTTATATTCAGAAACTGAGATAGATTAAGTAGACTTGTATTAATATTGCCAATAAAAAAGCTAACACTGAAATCTAAGCCCTTGATCCCTATCTTATGTATACTTTTATAAAATAACCTACATATAATTTATGTTCTTTTGTTCTATTACTTAGATACATCCTTAAACTACAGTTTTTATAAATTCATATTGGCAGTTTTTCCCTACTTTGAGATCAAGTGTATTATATCCATTACATTGATAAAATATTCAAAAAAAGTCAGCCAACTTGATATAAATATAGAGAAGTCTCAGTCATAATCAGAGTAAAATGATAACTCCTTCCTTTCTTTTTTTTTTTTTGAGATGGAGTTTTGCTCTTGTTGCCCAGGATGGAATGCAATGGCGCAGTCTCGGCTCACCGCAACCTCTGCCTCCTGGGTTCAGGCAATTCTCCTGCCTCAAACTCTCATGTAGCTGGGATTACAGGCCTACACCACCACGCCTGGCTACTTTTGTATTTTTAGTAGAGACGGGGTTTCTCTATGATGGTCAAGCTGGTCTCAAACTCCTGACCTCAGGTGATCTGCCCGCTTTGGCCTCCCAAAATGCTGGGAGTACAGACGTGAGCCACTGCGCCAAGCCCGACAACTTCTTTCTAAACTTTAGTAAATTAGATTGACTTAACCTGGAAGGCTAATTATTTCTTAGCACGTCAACTAAAGTCATTATATTCTAGAAAATAAGGCTCACCCTTGTGGGGCATCTGAGAACCTGAGCACCAAATCCTCATGCCCTAATAAAAGATTTGTTCTTTAACTCTACTGACAAGAAATTTTAATTAAATTGTCATTCTGCTGCTGAAAATTTTTGGAAAAAGATTGCCTTTGGAGAATTATAGCCTCGGCAGATGATGTCCAAAGTAGTTACAGATGCACCGCCTCAGGATAAAAGGAAGGAATTGGAAAAATTATTTTTTATATACTACCCTGCTCTTTTAAAGAGCTAGAAGGTTGAATGAATCTCATTATTACACTGGGAAAGAGAAAGAAAATATCCTTTATATATTACTCTCACTTTCACTCACTTTTGTTTTATACAAATTGATGTCCTTATTTGTTTATAGTGAAAAATTGCTTTTTATCAAAATTAGTTGTTTTCACTTTTTCAGATATTTTCATGCTTTAATTATATTTCTCGAATAAAATTTAGATCCATGACCAGAACTGTCCTTTGGCAAATGTCATCTGTGAATACTGCAATACTATACTCATCAGAGAACAGGTATTATTCATTTTCATAAATTATTATTTTCATAAACAGCTTAAAGAAGTTAGGATTTTTAATTGAAAATTTAAATCAATAAGGCAAAGAAATACAGATTGAAGAAGTATTAGAGCTGTGTGGAAATTTTTTATATTAATTAATATAAGTAATAAATACTTTAATGAAGAACAAAACATCCAGCCCTTTTTAAGTACTTAGAATTCCTAAGTCATTAACATAATACCTGTGCTTTTGTATATTCATAAAAATTCCCAAAAAAACCAATTTTAAGATAAAAATAATCAAAAGTAAGGGTCCCCAGTTATAGAAAGAAAAACTAAGATATATATCTATTTACACACAGGGAAATGAGGCTCTCAAGTGTCCACAGATTGGCCGAAAGAATAAGAAAGAACAATGAAATAAACGAAAGTAGTTCTGTTCAGTAGAAGAATATTAATTGAAGCTGTAATCCCTGAGGCATACAGGGAAGTTTTCAGATTTTCAGGACCTGTAGCCCTTCTGTTCAGTTGTCCTGTGGGCCACCAATCAGGCATCATTAGAAGTAGTAACTGTAACAGAAAATTATATGGTGGGGTTTTTTTGTTTTTTTGTTTTCTGAGATAGAGTCTCATGCTGTTGCCCAAGCTGGAGTGCAGTGACACAGTCATGGCTCACTGCAGCCTCAAATTCCTGGCTCAGGCTGTCCTCCTCCCTCAGCCTCCCAAGGAGCTGGGACTACAGGTGTGCACCACCATGCCTGGCTAATTTTTTATTTTTTTAGATTTTTTGTAGAAATGGGGTCTTGTTATATTGCCTAGACTGATCTCGAACTCCTGAGCTCAAGCAATCTTCCCACTTTGGCCTCCTGCAGTGCTGGAATTACAGGTGCAAGCCACCAAGCCCAGCCCAAAGACTGTTTTGACTATTAGTAGAGAAAGGAAAATTCCATCTGATTGCTATCTTCTGACATTTGGGGAGTTTTCCCACAAAACATGAATATTAACCATTAAATATTTATATACCCATGAAATCTGTAAACCCAGAGATCATTATTGACATACCTTACTGAGAAGCAGCAAGCAAAACCTGTCACTGGACAAGTTTGTTAACCTTAAAACTTTTTCATTGGTTTGTTGCCAGTCTATTAATTTTTCCAACAAAGGCTTAATTTGAAGGTGTTAAACTTTTTTGCTTAATGAAGTCCTAACTCATTTTCCTTTTTGCTCTCTTTTAATATTTAAAGGAAACCATGCAACAAATTAAAACCCAGCAAAAGAAAATATAGGAAAAAACCCTAGACTAAGAGTCAGAAAACCTGGGTTTTCATCCTAGTTTTAAACTGTATTAACTGGTTTTATTTGTGCCCTCTCATGTTTAACAAGTTGACATTCTAAATAGATCTGGGATCAGCAAACTGGCCTGCCCCCTAGATTTGTCTCACTGTTTTTGTAAAGTTTTATTGAAAGAGCCATGCCCATGTGTGTATGTCTTGTGTATGGCTACTTTTATATGACAGTGGTAGAGCTTAATACTTGGGACAGAGGCAGTACAGCCCATATTTACTATCTGATCCTTTACAAAAAATTTTATTGACCCCTGTTCTGCACTGTTCCCTCTTGAGAAGTGAAGGATTGAATTATAATAAATGGTCTCTCCGGTACTTTCTGTTTGAAATATCTACAACTATAGCTAAATTAAATTTCTAAAGGGAATTTGGCACCTCTTTTAAAAAATATGATTGAGTATAATGGATCTTACCTTAGAAAATGTGTCTTAGATTCCAACATCGAGAACTGAGACTTTCTCTAGAGCTTTTATTAATGTGTTTAAAGTACCTTCTAACATCTGAGTCTCCCCATTGTAACTAACATATGCCCAGATTAACAAAAGTTAAGATGATTTTTGAAAGGTGGTCATGAGGAAAGTATGGGTGTAGTCAGTGGCTTCAGTGCATGCAGTTGACTGGTTCCTATTAAATGGCCTAGACCGTAGTGGGAGTCGATTGAGTTTGCAGTTGTAGCTGTTGTCAGGTGTTTTTTCTGTAAAGTGCCACTAGAGGGTGCCAGTTCCCAGCAAGAGGAACAAATTCATTTTCTTGAATTTTGAATAATTGGAGGGGTTATGATGAGATGTTGATATTTCCTTTCTCTATAACTTTTGGAAGTAAATGTTATTTTAATCTTTGTGGGTGATGGTTTATGCTGCACCTGTTCAACTGCCAATGTGGTACAAAAGCAGCCATTGACAATACAGTTTAAATGTTATTGCATCGAACATGATATGCAAGGAGGATTTTTCAGCCTTTGTTTTGGATTTCAGATGCCTAATCATTATGATCTAGACTGCCCTACAGCTCCAATTCCATGCACATTCAGTACTTTTGGTTGCCATGAAAAGGTAAGATTTTTTCTTTTAGTTCTTGAATATAAGTAAAAAAATACTCAGTTACATCATGTAGTGGAGAATAACAACAAGAATGTAAATGGTTTATAAAGCAGTGTAATAAGTTATATAATAGAGTTATTCATGGATGCCATGAGCAGAAGCAAAGGCATACTTAGCAATGCCTAAAGCATTCAGACAGACTTGAAAAAACATGATGCCTTGGGCTGAATCTTGACAGGTGAAATAGTTTTCCAAGAAGACAAGGGAGAGAAGACCAGTGAGAGAGAGTGAGCATGGTGATTTGAGGAACTACAATTAGTTTGTGTTGTGCTAGTTCAACCCAGTAGCAATGTAGATGATTTGAGGTAGAGGTGGAGGTGGGGGTACTAGTACCTGAGCTGTTGGAAATACTTAAGTGAAGACAGCTTGAATTATGGTGATGACAGCGAAGATAGATCTAGGAGACAGTACATATTTAGGAGAGAAGATCTATTGCCTATGTGACTAACTAAATGTGATGAGTAAAGGAGAGGGAGGCATCTAGAATGACTCTTGGTTTCTGGCCTTTGTCACTGGGTAGATGGAAGGGCCATTCGGCAAAAAAGAGTGAACACAGGAAGAACTGATTGGAGGTGGAGTTTAAAAAAGAAAAATCTGTTTTAATGAATTGAGTTACAGATATGACTTCACCCAGCTAGGGAACAGGTGGAGAGGACTGACATGCATTCTGTGCTGTCTTAAGCCCCAAAGAGAAATTAGGACTCAAGTATTGCTTTGGGGAAGTGATTTGTGGTGATAATGGAAGGTGTGATTGAGATCAGATAGAGTATGTACAGGAAAGAGAAGTACACCAAGGAAAAGAGCCATGAACAAACAGTGTAAGAAACAGATGAACCAGGCAAAGAGAAAGTATTATTATGGTCTCCAAAATTAGTTTCAAGATTCATGATCAGTAGTGTCAAATGTCTGAGATGGATCATTGTTTATGTTATGTCTTTCTTTTTGGAGAGTGCAGTTACACTTTTGCTTTTCCATTATACTTTTTTTTTTCCTGACTTATGTATAACAAACATACATTTAATAATTTAAAAAAATAAAATGAGCAAAATGGTATGGTTATAGTTTGTGGAAAAATTCTGTATTTTTGTGCTTAAAGACTTGAAAGACATAAAATGTTAATGGAAGTTAGGAGAGATAATAGGTAGCATACTTTCTTTTTGGTCATCTATATTTTCTAGGTTTTTTAAAGACTATGTGACCTTTTATAATAAAAAAGTGTTGCATTATGAATGTTTTTCATATAATAGGATGTTCTTAATGACCTTAGAATAGCGTGGTGCCAGGAAAAAAATCCAATTTGCAATAGATTTGTATACTGGGAATTGCAGACGATACAGATAGACTATATTCTTGACTTAAAAAAAAAAAAAGAAAATGGTATTAATATTAACTGGAGAGACAAAAGATCTTCAGAGAAGTTTGTCCTTTTTTAATGGGAAAGATTTTAATAATTGTATTCTAAAGAGGGAGAGATGTTTGAAGATGAAGAAAAATCACTGAGTAAAATCTCTGGGGTGTTGCAACAGGTCAGGTAACATTTAGCACACAGGTAGAATGTTAATCTTGGAGAGGACAGGCATCTCAGTCAGAAAAGAAGGATGTGTATAAATACATTTTTTGTAGGTGGGAGGGAGATGTATATGAGTGAAAGCTGGGAGAGTAGTCATCAGATAGTCTGTTTTTCAGTGAACTAAGAGGCAGAGTCGCCTCATTGGATCAAAAATCTGTTGAAGGCAAAGGAAGATGGTAGAGAATTGAGGGAAGTGGTGTGACTACTTGAAAACCTCTTATTTGACCTGGCCAGGTCCCTTTCTTGCTCCTCACAGTATCGGTTCCCAATCTAAGGCTTGTGCTCGATTTTTAGATGCAGAGAAATCACTTGGCACGCCACCTACAAGAGAACACCCAGTCACACATGAGAATGTTGGCCCAGGCTGTTCATAGTTTGAGCCTTATACCCGACTCTGGGTATGTCTCAGAGGTCCGGAATTTCCAGGAAACTATCCACCAGTTAGAGGGTCGCCTTGTAAGACAAGACCATCAAATCCGGGAGCTGACTGCTAAAATGGAAACTCAGAGTACGTATGTAAGTGAGCTCAAACGAACCATTCGAACCCTTGAGGACAAAGTTGCTGAAATTGAAGCACAGCAGTGCAATGGAATTTACATTTGGAAGATTGGCAACTTTGGAATGCATTTGAAATGTCAAGAAGAGGAGAAACCTGTTGTGATTCATAGCCCTGGGTTCTACACAGGCAAACCCGGGTACAAACTCTGCATGCGCTTGCACCTTCAGTTACCGACTGCTCAGCGCTGTGCGAACTATATATCCCTTTTTGTCCACACGATGCAAGGAGAGTATGACAGCCACCTCCCTTGGCCCTTCCAGGGTACAATACGCCTTACAATTCTTGATCAGTCCGAAGCACCTGTAAGGCAAAACCATGAAGAGATAATGGATGCCAAACCAGACCTGCTTGCTTTCCAGCGACCCACAATCCCACGGAACCCAAAAGGTTTTGGCTATGTAACTTTCATGCATCTGGAAGCCCTAAGACAAAGAACTTTCATTAAGGATGACACATTATTAGTGCGCTGTGAGGTCTCCACCCGCTTTGACATGGGTAGCCTTCGGAGGGAGGGTTTTCAGCCACGAAGTACTGATTCAGGGGTGTAGCTTGCCCTCACTTGTTCAAAAACAACTACCTGGAGAAAACAGTGCCTTTCCTTGCCCTGTTCTCAATAACATGCACATGAGCCGCAGGAAAGATGTAGTATCTACTAGTGAGTGTTGTTAGAGAGGTCACTTACTATTCCTGTTACAAATGATCTGAGGCAGTTTTTTCCTGGGAATCCACACGTTCCATGCTTTTTCAGAAATGGTTAGGTCTGAAGTGCCTGTGGCATGTTGCAGCAGCTATTTTGTCAATTAGTATACCTCTTTGTTGTGCTTTCTTGGGCTTTTGCTCTGGTGTATTTTATTGTCAGAAAGCCCAGACTCAAGAGTACTAAACTTTTAATAATGACTTAAAACTTAGTCTATTTTATAGTATTATATGTAATATATTAAACGTGAAAATCACTACCGCCTTGTGCTAGTGCCCTCGAGAAGAGTTATTGCTCTAGAAAGTTGAGTTCTCATTTTTTTAACCTGTTATAGATTTCAGAGGATTTGAACCATAATCCTTGGAAAACTTAAGTTCTCATTCACCACAGTTCTTCCTCCAGGTTGTTACTAAGGATATTCAGGGATGAGTTTAAACCCTAAATATAACCTTACTTATTTAGTGTAAACATGTCTGTTGAATACTTGTTTAAGTGTTAGTTATGCCTTGCTTACATATTTCCTTGAGGTTACGAAGCAGCATCTTCCCCAGAGTTTGTAATGCTGAGAACCATGTGGATACCAAGTGCTTATTGTATGCTGTGTAACCCTTTTTGTCTATTCAGTGCAGAGTGAATTTCACAGCTCTGCGTATGTCTTCAGTTGTTTAATGCTTACAAGACAGGAGATACACACAGCAACATAAAAATTAAAAGTGACTCAAGTAGTCAGCCCATGTGGCATCTCAGTGGTGGTGACAGAAGCTATGTGAGCCAGAAGTTTTTAGCTCTTTCAAATACCCTCTGTTTTAGTTCAATTAAATAGAACAAAATTGATTTCCTATAATGAGAATTTTTTAAAACCTGGGAGATGATTGGCGATACCTAAGAGGTCACCAAACTAAGATTAGAAGTCATAGTGGTTGTATCACAACTTAGCTTGAGTACGTTGCTGTAGCCTAACAACTGCAGGTTCTGAGAAGGATCCTGTGGAATCCTGGAAGTAGCCAAATTTTCCTAATAGGGAAAGATGATTTTTTTGTGTGCCATGTATTTGTTAAAGGCCTATATATAGATATAAAATATTGTGGAATTGTTCTCAGGGAGACCCGCAACTAGTATAAGCTTATAAAGGATCTAAAGATCCATCCAACATTTAAAGTTGTCTGGTAACGAGAGATAACATTGTATCCCCAGAGAGGCCAAATCAGGGTCCCCAGCCAGCGTTCTAGATCAGCCTTCATTTCAAGAGAAAGCCAAGGCCCTCATCTACCGGGGAGTGTGGTTTTCAGCCCCAGCGAGTGTCGTTTTGAACTTTCCCTTTGCTTTTTTCTCTCTTCTCCCTCCCCACCCACCCTTGCTCCTGATCTGGCGAGTTTGTTATGGAGTGAAAATAAAAGTCAAGCAGAGACCTTGTTCCCCATGCCACCATTAGTACCACAAGCTCATGGCTAGTTACCACATTATTTCCTGGCAGTTTGTGTCCCTCAGCTGTGCCTTCCAACCAGCTCCTGAGAATCACTGCATACCACCCTCTACCTAGGGAAACCCACACTGCTGCTGTTCCTGTGATTGTTTTACAATGAATAAATAATTGTCAAATTCCATTTAAAAAGTAAACAGTAGTAGTTTTGTATTTGCATAGAAAAAGCCTGAAGGAAATATACTAAACTTTTTGTTGGCTTATTTTCCTTTGTGCTTGCTTATATTTTTTACATTTTCTACAATAAATGTGTACTTTTATCAGAGAATTAAATGTTGCCACAAAACATTCAATCTCCACGCCCCCAGCTCAAAAAAGGAAATGATATTTAAAAACTTCCTGGTCAGATTTCTATTAAAAGCATTGTCTGTGCATTAGGTACAAAGAGGAGTCATTTCCTGCCTTGGTGATACTATTTTTTTCTACTAAAGTCTTTAAAAAAAAAAATTTTTTTTGTTTTGCCTAATTTCAGTTTTTAGTAAGCTTCCCATCTGTAAAATGAGTTGGACTAGATGTTTCTACAGTCCCCTCCAACCATAACATTCTGTCTCAAATTAAGTTCCAAGCACCAGAACACTGACAATACTTACTAAAGTATTTTGCCAGTAGAAAATGTCTTTAACTTATTCTTTGCTGACACTGATACTTTCCTCTAATTTAGTGTCTGTCAGCTGGGTCACATCTTAAATAAAATGAGCAATTTTAACCCCCAACATTTGGCATTTTGTCATAAACCAGCCATTATATTATGCTGGTCATTCATCGTGACTACAAAGTAAAAGAGTCAAGCTGTCATTCCAAATAAAACTTTTGACTTCAATCAGAATTAAGCCTTAACCTGGAAAGTTGGTTTCTTCCTTATATTTTCCCAGTCTCCTACTCCATTCTTAAACATGCTAGTTTCACTCAGTTGGGTGTACAAGCCTTTGGGCTTTATGTTGTATGTTACTAACCATCTTTTAACATACTTATCTTTTGGCATCATTCTGGGACATTGCTAAATTAAAAAGAAATTGTTTCCTCTTTTTCCAGAGATGTCTAACCAAGTGATTTTTTTGCTTTTTTCATTTGTTTGTTTGTTTGTTTTGAGACAGTCTCACTCTGACACTCATGGCACGACCATGGCTCACTGCAACCTCTGCCTCCCGGCTTCAAGAGATTCTTCTGCCTCAGCCTCCCAAGTAGCTGGGATTACAGGCACCTGCCATCACGCCCAGCTAATGTTTTTGTATTTTTAGTAGAGACAGAGTTTTACCATATTGGCCAGGCTGGTCTGGAACTCCTGACCTCAGATGATCCACCCGCCTCAGCCTCCTGAAGTGCTGGGATTACAGGCATGAGCCACCGTGCCCAGCATCCAACCCAATGCTGGATGAAACTTGCTGTATGTCATACATTTTGCTATTGGCAAGCAAGTCTGAATGTTGATTGGAAGTTTGGTAGTTTGTTACTATCTTTTGGCAGCAAAGATTGTTTATTAGTATACTACAATGTGATTTAACTTTTATTTTGGGGATAAAGAGTAGAAAAAAGTGAAACAGAATGAAGGCAGGTGTTTTTTATCCTAATGATGAACTAATACAGAGCTATTGGACTATCTCTAGCAATTAATTTTTGTGACCCTTGTAAAATTATACAGGTCACAGTATAATTCTCCATTACTGTTTTTATACCAGTAAGTCTTAGATAAACTAACAGCATGCTTATGAATTATGTGTACAATTAGAATACATTCTTTTTACAGAGGAACAATTGCTTGGATGTACCAACACTGTTCTCTTCTGGGCTTGCTTCAAAGTCTACTCATTATTTTATATAAAATACCATTAGGCTGGGCACAGTGGCTCACACCTGTAATCCTAGCACTTCGGGAGGTGGAGGCTGGCAGATTGCTTGAGGCCAGGAGTGCAAGACCAGCCTGGCCAAAATGGTGAAGTCCCATCTCTGTAAAAATACAGAAAGTAGCCGGGTGTCATGATGCATGCCTGTTATCCCAGCTACTTGGGAGGCTGAAGCACAGGAATCGCTTGAACCTAGGAAGCAGAGGTTGCAGTGAGCCAAGATCATGCCACTGCACTCCAGCCTGGGTGACAGAGTGTGACACTGTCTCACAAGACACAACCAAAACATCAGATTCTGTTTGTGATGCCTGGTTGCTTAGAACCTAAGCAGTGCAATGCCTTAAGGAAATGAAAAAGGAGCAATAAGTAGTCATTTATATTTTTATTTTGAAGTGTGCTTTTTCTAAACTCCCAGATTGACATGACGGACTGTAAGTTAGTTTCTCCATTTCTATCCTTGTGCCTGTCGAGTGTACTTGGCACTCACAAATTCCCAGTATCCAGAAAGATGATCTGATGAAATCAAATTGGATGGATCTTGGCAGACTGTGACAGTCAATTACAGCCTTCACTTTCCGTCAAAAACAGACACTTGCAAGGAGATGCCTGGTGGTTTCACTAAATGTCACTTGTGTCTGTAATATTTTAAAGCTGTTTCCCCACAGGAAATGCGGGTTACAAAATCCTGAAAAATCATTCTAGGTGGGAAAAACATTTTAGGAAATGAGAGATGTGGTGCTGCTTTTCCTCTCTGAGTGCTTTCTCAGCAGGACGCTAGCCATGCCTTTAAGATGGGGAAGTTGGGGCATGTGCCTCTCTCTGCTCTTGATTTCTGCAGCTCTGAAGGCAGGTGCGGTCCCACTCGGACAATCGCCCAAGCAGCAGTGACCATAGTTCTAAGCAAGAGTTGACCTAGGAGAAGGTAAACTCTGTGGAATGGGGATGTGTGCTGAATCCCCTCTTCTTACCACAGTGCCTGGCACGTCGCACACACTCATATATGTAATAATGAACATTTATTGAAAGCAGCAGTTGAAGCCAACCAATTTCTGGTACCTTAGTTGTCATGTAAATTTTAGATGGTAAGGCGTAGATATTACTCTTTTTGCTTTTTTTCTTCAGCATTTTGTGAAATTTCCCAAACGCAGAAATGTTGAAAGACTTGTATAGTGAACATATACCACCTAGAATCTGCAGGAATATTATGTTACATTTGCTTTATCACTTGATAGATGTTACTTTTAATGAGACTTCAAGTTTGGTGTCTCTAAAAACATTCTAAAATAATTGAACAACTTTAATCAATTTGTCTTCAGTTCTTTGGGGGGACTTGGGACATTTGCTTTGTAACTAGAATGTAGCCCTCACTTTAAGCTAATTTTAAACTTTGTAAATTTGTTATGCTGAATTTTAGGGGTTTTTTTGGTTTTTTGTTTTGTTTTGTTTTGTTTGCCTGAAGGGGTTTTTGGTTTTGTTTTTGTTTTTGTTTTGTAATGGATTTATTTGAAGGTCCTTGATAAATTGTGCAGAATATTCTCGTGTTATTTTTGCACTTGATAAGTTATCTAATTTCTGTGGTGAGAATGTAATGTGGGGCCTATTTTGCTTCTACAATCTTCCAGAATTATGTTCTCAGAGGGATGAAGAGGTATAATTTAGCATATAGATCATGAAATTAGCAGCTGAGACAAATTTTCTCCCCACTGACAAAACCAGTCAGTTTTGTCTTCGTGTCCTTTTCCCTGTAAAGTGGAAACTAGAATTTGATATTTAGATATTAAATAATGGGTAACATTCATTAATGTGTGGATCTTTTAAGAAAGGCACTGTGAATCCAGGGAGCTTCTCATAATTCTATAAACTTTATGACAAGCTGTGGAATGAAATCCAACTTTTGAAAACTGAAACACATCCAATGGTCTTATCACAAAGCCTGCTGTTCCTCAGAACTTGCTATTGCCATGGAATTTGTAAGCAGTTATCCTAATCCATCTGGACTCTGAAAATACGTCCTTTACCAGAGGGAGTGAATGCAAAGATAAGGGTGGGGAAACACTAATCATGAAAAGAATGAAAATCAGTGTTCAGTTTTAAGAGCAGGTTGTATTGAAGGAAGGGATTAAAGAAATTATCCAGATTCGGGGCAGCACGTCTTCCACCGCTCCCTGCACCATCAGCATGCACAGAACGCATAAAACGAGCCCTGCTTCTAATGGTAGTGAAACCTCAGATGGCCTCCATCAGGTCAGTACAACTGAATTGCCAGGCTGACTTAAGATTGAAGGAGGACTCCATTTTAGTAAGTAGGTAAGTGTGATCTTTCTAAACCCAGGTTATGAATGCGGATTCACATTTATCTCACAAAAGCACCTGGAGTTTTCACTTCATGTCATGTCTCAGTACTGGTTGCAAGGTATGACCAAAACTGTTCCTTGAATGCCACCTTTTTGAATATTAATTTAGAAGACAACATGCCAGACTGACATACTTACCCCTGCCCACTTATTACTTCCTTACCAGCCCGATGTACTGCACCGAGGTATTTACAAGAAAGCACTCTTCATTAAAATGAAATATATATATTAAAATATAAAATATAAGGGATAGTCCAGGTGTGTGTGTGTGTGTGTGTGTGTTTTTGAGATGGAGTCTGTCACCCAGGCTGGAGTGCAGTGGCGTGATCTCGGCTCACTGCAAGCTCCGCCTCCTGCGTTCACGCCATTCTGCCTCAGCCTCCCGAGTAGCTGGGACTACAGGTGCCCATCACCATGCACCATGCCTAGCTATTTTTTTTTTTTTTGAATTTTTAGTAGAGATGGGGTTTCACCGTGTTAGCCAGGATGGTCTCGGTCTCCTGACATCGTGATCCACCCACCTCGGCCTCCCAAAGTGCGTGGATTACAGGTGTGAGCCACCACACCAGGCCCAGGTGGTTTTTAATGAAATAACTATACTTTGATTTTTGCTTCATAGTTGTTCTATTTGGGGCACTATGTAACTATATTGGAAGAGAACAATTTAAGGCACTAGTTTTCACCTGAAATAACTAGTCCTTCCTCCTTCAGGAAATGGTAAGTGAGCATTCATTTTACTCCTTGGTGTGGGCTGTGGTTTCAGCCCTGGGGCCTTTAAGACTTTATTTTACAAAACAAAATTAGGCCTAAAGAGAGAGGAACTTCCATAACTCCTTTAGGTCCAGTGAGAAAAACAGATAGATTGAAAGTGTGAAGCCAGATAACATGAATTTATTCCCAAAAATAAATGCAGAAAGGGCTGTGGCTGTCTCTGCCTTCTCCTTAGGTACCAAACTCCCTGAATGGGTTTTTAAGCAAAGCTGCCCCTATTGTGACGCCATTAAAAGCACTTTAGGAAACTTTCTATGGGGTCAACCCCTTTCTTTTCTAAAGTAGACTCAACTTCCCTAAGTGGAGTACAAAAGCTGGTAAGATATGTAATTACTTTATAAATGCCACCTTAATTTGTAAATTAAAATTCCAAAAGTGAAATACTGTTACTAATTCCAGAGTAAGCAACACATTTTTAAAAAATATTCCACTTCTTATTTTTTGTTAACTTCTCAACACTTTTCTGTCTTCTAGTCTATTCTGTACATGTCTGTTACCCTGTTGTCACATTTTTAAAATTAACTGTTTTACCAGGGCCAGCAGTGGCAATATTCGAATACTTGGACCATGACACTTGTAACCTTTTCAGGGAATGATGCATAAGCACAATAATTTTTGCTTCACCTGGGTAGGGTTTTGCATATCTCCATAGAAAAGCAAGTCTCATTGTCACAGAACTTATACTCCTGAAAGCTAAATTATAAAACCACACTGAAAAATAGATTCCCAAATTCTGAAAAATAATTGTTCCTGTCCTTCCCACTTTCCCACTTGTTGCTCTAATCTGATTGGCAGAGACTAATTTTTGTTTTCAATGTATTAGGGGTGGGGGACACTTGTCCAGGGAGGTCTGGCCTGTCTTGATCCTAGCTTCATTTTCCCCCAGGTCACTTAATCTGAAGCTAAATAGGTAAAGTAGACAAAGCCCCAGCAAAAGTTTTTGAAGTAATAGTGGTGGCTCAGCACTTTAGGAGGCCCAGGCATGAGGATCACTTGAGGCCAGGAGTTTGAGACCCCAATATAGCGAGACCCCACCTCTACAGAAAAAAAAAAAAATTAAGTAGCTAGTCATTGCCTTTATAATAGGTAGGAACCTGAAAGTAAAGTTTATTTCAGCCCTAATGTGGTATTCCTTTGGAGCCATTGTTAAAGAAGAAAAGGAAAGCTCAGGTGTCCTGAATACAGCTGAGCTAATAAAGTTAAATCTGACTTTTTAAAATACCTTTAGGGTCAGTGTTTTGCAATTTTTTCCCTTTGGCTCAGAACCCGCAGTAAAATTATATAGATTGAGCATAGAAAGAAAAATAATATGCAATACTGACTCAGCTGAAACAAAATGTTTATGAAACACTTGCTTGTACCACATTCTATGCTTTCTGATATTTTCTGCCCTTTTTTTCACTTTTAAAATGTAGTCCAGGACACAAATGAGTTTGTAAGACTGCAACTTGCATCTTGAGTCAAGACTGCCCAGAAGGTTAGAGGCCAAATTTGTTCACACACACACACGAACACTGTCAAGGATCTTTAGTCTACAGGGGTCACCTCCCAGGACTCTATTTTCAGGGCCCTCCCAGCGCAGTCTTGCTCCATGTGGTCTGGGCTCCAGTCCCTCCAGCCCCTGCAGCCTCACCTGTCGGGGCCTGGTCCTGTTGTTCCTGTCTCTCCCTCCTTCCCTCAGTCTGAGGTAATCTCGTCGTTTTGTGGAAGGAAAACACAATCTCCTCTCTTTTCCCCCAACATTTGGGTCCTCTCTCAATTCTTGGAAGAACTTGAGCTTTAGGAAAACGAAGTCCAGAAAGATTTACAAACTCCTTTGTTATATTTTGTTAGTTTTGGCCCTGCCTCCCCTGAGGCAATGAGATAGGGTCTTAACTGTTTGAATGGGAGCAAAAGGGAAAAGAGGGTTGGGACATCTCAAAAAATTACTTTCAATATGGAACATCTTAATTAGACTGTGCACTTTCAAGAAAAGGCCAGAAGACCTCTCGTAGATGGGAATCAAAGATACCTAGTTTTGGCCCTTGTTAAAGAATAATTTTCAAAAAAGTATAATGACTCTCAAAACAGATACCAAATGAGCTCATGTGAAGGATTTTGTTTCACTCTGAGGAAATCAGGCACGTGTTATAACTGATTCAAAGGAGAATCCAAAGAAAAGCTACTCTTACGGACCAGGAATATTGAAATAAATATGCAAATGGAGCCAAAACTAGCTGCAGGGAGAAAGTCAAGAGAACCTCCTGGATAAGACATAATTTGCATTTCTAGAACAATTATTTTGCAGTGTCATCAGTTAGGTACAGGACAGAGTTGTAAAATAAGCTCCCTGAGACTCAAAACCAGATAGCCCTGTTACTCTATTCCAACTCTTATTTTAAGCCTTCTTAGAATCAGCTATAAGCTGAAGAGTATGCATAGACTAGACAATGCAGAGTATGCACAAATTTTTTTACATTTGCGATAATTCAATTCAGTGTTTGAATGACAAATAAACAGGTTTTTGGTGCCCATTTCAGCCTAGAATTGGACTTCTCTTGTCAGTTGGTGTGAGATGATAGCTGCTTATAGCTCCTACAAAACTCCAAACTGGAGGTCATTGACAAGGCAAGAATAGAGCAAACCCAGCTCAAGAACCATGTGGCAGTAGGTGGCAGCAAAACTCTTTCTAAAGAATGCAGCCTTCGGCAATGCAGCCTTCAAAAAAAAAAAAAAAAAAATTGTAAGAGTCCTTGGACCTTTAAGGAGTCCATAAATCCCCCTGAGATTGTATGCAAAAGGTTACATTTGATGCACTTTTCTAGGAAGAGGATTATTAAATTTTTGCTCTAAGTCTGATGAAAATTATAGAGCGCTTTCCACAAATATTGGAAATCTTCTGTCCCAATTGTCATATTGATGAGTTAGCTGCCAAATCAGCTTCGAGTTAGAAACAGCTGAGGAGTTATTACATCAAGGCATATTAAACTCATATTTTTTAAGGTCAATTAAAAAGTCAAATATCAGCAATGTCATGTGATTCAACCTATTTATACAGATTCCTGGTGGTTCCCAGCCCCACCTGCTTTCTGATACAGCCAATAAGTGGGTGAACACCTGAAATCACCTACCACATCCAAATTGAAGTTTATGCAAATGGATTGTTGGATTCCAGCCCATCCCAGGCCTCAAGGTTAAACTTCAGCTAACTCCATCCACTCCGAACAGTGTGAATCAATATGGCCTTAGATCATCACCAGCACCTAGTTTACCAGGCAATATTCTCAAGGTGTCTAGTCTGAGTATCATCAGCTTCAGAATCTCCTGAGGAGCTCATTAAAATGCAACCACCAAGGCCCACATCAACCTCCCTGAATTAGACTCTGATTGTGGGAGCTGGAAGGGGGAAGAATCTGTATTCAAACAGGCCCCCAGGTAGCTCTTCTGCACCTAAAGAGTAAGCACAGTAGCTAGGAGGAGAAAGTATGAGTGGAGGTATATCAGCTGTATCAAAGTATAATTGATAAAATGTTAAAATCATGACTCGTTCAAATATAGACACATGTCAAAGGTTGTATTCAGTTCCTTAGCTTACAATGGAGCCATTAGCTGGGAAAGCTGATTCTTGCAAGAGCACTCAAGGAAAAGGCCTTATATAATCCACCAGGAAAAAATATTTTCAAAATGAAAACAGTTAAAATTAGATTTCTAGGTTACAGATGAAACTGGTTAATGTCCTGCAGGCTAATAAAATCATAACCTTTGGAGTTATCTCTCTTACCAGAAAGAAAAATACAATTAACATGTAACTTCACAGTATCTAAATAACAAAGTCAAACACAGATCCATTCTTCCAGAAAATTAAATGATCCTTGGGTGGACTTGTTAAATAATTCTCCAGTGTGACATTGAAAGAGTATGCCACTCAACTTTTTGCCCTATGTTCAGGTTTTAAATAACTCTTTTATACAGTGAATGAAGACAGCAGAACATAAATGGGTGGACTCTACAACTCTGGGTAAGATAATTCAGGCAGTTCAGGCTGGAGCAGATACATTCCAAAGCAAGAACCAATTCATTCAGAGGGAGAAGAAAACTGACTAATACAGAGAATTGATAAATAACCTCTTGGATTTGTTTTAGACACTTACTACAGTCATTTCCTCCTCCTTTTTTAACAAGTGGTTTGTCCTCTTTGTAGTGTTAAATGTATAAGCTAGCCATTCCCTAATAATTTCTCTTAGAAGTTTATCCTAAAGGTTTGCAAAATTTTTGAACTTTTTTCTTGTTTTCAATCTAAAAATTTGGATGCTGTGTTTGTTTAAACATCAGAAATGTCCTCTGATTTTTATGAAACAGTTGTCAACCTGGGGATTAAACTGACCATCAAGAAACATGAATCTAAATAGAAAAACCATGTGTTCCAAGCCAACCTCAATGTTTCCTCATAACTTCTTTTGCCTTGAGAGAGATTAGCAATGAGTATCTCTGTTGTGAATAAACATCTAAAGTTCACCAACTTCATTTCATTTTAATTCCTTCTACTAATTTCAAGTAAAATTAAAATATAGTAATTTTTTGTAAAGTAATCGATTCGAAAACTAACCTAATTATTTAGCTAACTTAATTTAATTAGCTTAAGTTAATAAATTAACTTGATTTTTTAAAACCTACTTCATTGATCAAATTTACCATTCTTGAAGTTATTAATAATAATAAAGACATCTACCATTTATTGACAATTTAATTTTTTAAATTGATGTTTTATTTTAAAATAACTATATTGAGGTATACTTTACATATCATAGAATTCACCAATATCAAGATATTTATACACCAATAATCACAGCAGCATTATTCACAATAGCTAAAATGTGGAAACAACTCAAATGTCCATCAGGGAATGAATGGGTAAACAAAGTGTGTTACATATATATGCAATGAAATATTTCAGCCTTACAAAGGAAGGAAATTTTGACAAATGCTACAATATGGAAGAACCTTGAAGATATTAAGCTAAGTGAAATAAGTCAGATACAAAAGGACATATTTCGCATGATTCCATTTATATGAGGCACTAAGAGTAGCAAAATTCATAAGAGACAGAAAATAGAATGGTGGCTGCCAAGGGCTAGGGGAAGAGGGGATTGGGGAGTTAGTGTTTAATAGGTACAGAATTTCTGTTGGGGAAGATGAAAACATTATGGAGATGGGTGGTAGTGATGGTTGTACAACAACATGAATGTACTTAATGCCACAAAACTACATTAAATATGGTTAAAATGTTAAATTTTAGCTTATGTGAATATTTTACCACAATAAAACACACACGCACAGAATGAAATTCTGATACGTGGTACAACTTAGATGAATCTTGAAGACATTACACTAAGTGAAATAAGCTAGGCACAAAATAACATATATTGCATGATTTCACTTAAATGAAGTACCTAGGGCAGTCAAATTCAGAGAAAGCAGAATGGTGGTTGTCAGGAGCTGGGGGAAGCAGGGGATGTAGAGTTATTGTGTAATGGATAGAGATTCTGTTTGGAAAGATGGAGAAAGTTCTGGAGGTGGATCATGTAGTAACATAAATGTACTTCATGCCACTGAACTGTGTACCCAAAACTGTTAAAATGGCAAAGTTATGCTATGCATATTCTACTGCAATTTTAAAAATCACCAATTTCAAGTGTACAATAATTTTTAGTAACTTTACCAAATGGTGCAACTATCAACATCAATTAGTTTTAGAACATTTTCATCCCTGCAATAAGATCCCTGATGCCCATTTACATTTAATCCCTATTGCCATCCACAGCCCCAAACAATTAGTAATCTACTTCTGTCTCTATAAATTATGTTCAGCTCCCCTGGACATTTCATATAAATGGAATCATGCAGTAGGTGGTCTCTTGTGTATCACTTCTTTCATTTAGCACATTTTTGAAGTCTGTTCATGATGTAGCATGTGTCAGCAGTTTGTTTCCTTTTGATTGCTGATTAGAATTCCACTGTATAGATATGCTTGGGTTTGTCTATCCATGCATGTCTCAGTTGATGGGCATTTAGGTTGTTTACAGTTTTGGCTATCATCATAATGCTACTAGGAATACTCTCATGCAAGTTTTTGTGTAGACATGTTTTCATTTCTCTTAGATAGATACCTAGGAATGGAATTGCCGAGTCATATGGCAGTTTTAGGTTTAGGTTTTGAGAAACTGCCAAACTGCTTTTCCAAGTGACTCCACTATTTTACATTCCAACCAACAATATACAAGGGTTCTCATTTCTCCATATCCTTGCCAACGTTTGTGATTGTCTATCCTATTATGTCCATTCTAGTAAATGCGAAATGGTATCTCACACTTGGATTTGCATTTTGCTGATGACGAATGATGTAGGGCAACATTTCATGTGCTATTTAGCCATTTGCATATTTGATAAAATGTCTGTTCGGTTCTTTTGCCTCTTTTTGATTGGGGTGTTTGTCATCTTTTTAATGATTTGTAAGAGTTTTTGTTAATTCTGAGTGCAATCCTTGAACAGATATGTGTTTTACAAATATTTTCTCCCAACCTGTTGCTTTTCATGTTTTTAATGGTGTTTTTTTAAACTGCAAAAGTTTTGAATTTTGATGAAGTCTAATTAATGGTTTTCTTTTATGAACCATGCTTTTGATAGCGTATCTAAGATATATTTGACTAACTCAGTATCTCAACAATTTTCTTCTCTGTTTTCTTCTAAAGTTTTATTGTTTTAGCTGTTACATTAAGCCTGCAATCCATTGTTGATTTTTCTGTATGGCATGAGGTGAGTATCTAATTGTCTCACCACTAGTTGTTGAACAATGTAGAATGGTTCTCCAATCAATTGCCTTGCATCTTTGTAAAAAAAAAAAAAAAAAATTACTATAAAGGTAAGGATTTATTTCTGGACTCTCAGTTCTGTTCCATTGATCTATCTTTGTAGTAATAGCATTTTGTCTTTATTACTGTAGCTATAATAAGTTTTGAAATTTAGAAGTGAAAGTCCACCAACTTTGCTCTTCCCTTTCAAAATCATTTTAGCTATTATAAATATTTTGTATTTCAACCTAAATTTTAGGATCTGCTTCTCAATTTCTACCCAAAAAGCCTACTGAAATTATGATCAGAATTACATTGAATTCTACATTGTAGATCAGCCTGGGTAAAATTGCCATCTTTGCAATACTGAGTCTTCCAATTCATGAACATGAAATGTCTCTCCCACTATTAACATCTTCCTTAATGTCCCTCAAACAAAGATTTATACTTCTTTCATCAAATTTCTCCTGGAATATTGTATTCTTTTTGATGCTACCATAAGTGGAAAGTTATTCTTCATTTCATTTTTGGACTATTTATTGCTCACATACAGAAATACATCAGTCTTGTATCCTTTGCCCTCGTTGTATTATAGTTGTCTTTTCCTTCTAAGAGGGGCTTGTGGGTGTGTGTATGCCTCAAGATTTTCCACATAAAGGATCATGTCATCTGAAATAAAGACAGCTTTGCTTTTTCCTTTTCAAACTGGATACCTTTGTTTTTCCTTTTTGCCTGACTGCCCTGGCTAAAATCTCCAGGACTCTGTTGAATGGAAGAGGCAAGAACGGACATCCTTTCCTTGCTCCTGATCTTTGGGAGAAAGCATTCAGTCCCTTACCATCACGTATGATGTTTGCTGTAGGTTTTTACAGATGTCCTTCATCAGGTTGAGGAAATTCCCTCTATTCCAAGTTTGTTAAATTGTTTTGTTTTTATCATGAATGGTGTTGGAATTTTGAAGTTTGTTTTTAAACTCTATTCATAGTAAAGACATCACATGCTTATTACAGAAATTAGGAACATATAGACAACTAAAAGGAGCAATATAACACTTAACACTCATGATTTTACCTACTCAGAGATAGCCTAAACCTTTTCTCTGCCATATGTATGTATATGTGTATGAATACCTGTGTGTGTGTGTGTGTGTGTGTGTGTGTGTGTGTGTGTGTGTGTGTACCTTCTAATCCTGCAAGGTAGGCAGACATGATTAACTATAGTTTGCAGAAGAGAAAAAGACTTTCCAAAGGCCACACAGCTAGTTTAGCTGGGGATGAGAAAGGATCTGACTGACAGCAGTGGCAGCAGAGTGACAGAGAAAAAAGAAGGTGGGGTTTAAACCCTAAATAGTGACCCCTGATTTCTCTGTGAGTTGTTTCTCTACCTTGTGCCCACTGGCTTTCTGGTGGCAGGTTTTGGGGCTGCTGAGCCTCATGGCTCTCATGCATTGTGTGGGGACAGCCCACAGAAGGGATTTCTCTTGAGTGGAGCAACTTCCCTATGGAAAACCAGGGGCTCTAAGGGGCTTCCCAGCAAGCTCTTGCCTTTCTTAATGACTCTAACTCTGCTTGACAATTGATATTACATTTTCCAAAGAGTGGAGGAGTTTACATCGGAGTTAAAAGCAAATTCTCTGGAGCCAAACTTATGTCTTGGTTCACATTCTGGGGCTGCCACTTATTAATTACTCCATGGCCTTGGACAAGTTAACTTACCGTCTCTGTGCCTCAGTTTCTTCATGTGTAAAATATTAATAATAATAGCATCTACCTCGCTGGGTTGATGTGAGGGTTAAAGGAAATAAGATAGAGAAAGCAAGGATTATGCTAGGAACTGGCTACAGTAAACCCTAAATAAGTATTAAATGTTGTTATTACAATTATTTGCCACAGAAATATCCTTGGAGGTCTCAGAAGCTTGGAAAACACATAGGTTTTTTGGACTCCCCCTACATAATTCCAGTTGTCCATCACAACAGCAAATGCCACAACCTTAGCCGATTTTCTCTGGAGGCTTTTCCAGTTGCACCTGCCCAGATAGTAAGAGGAGCGGCATGGCAATATTCTGAAAGTGCCCCTCTTGTAGCTCAAAGGCAGATACGAGGCTCCATCCCCAGACTGCCCACTTTAGGAAATGCTTTATTTCATGGTTTCCTCCATGTTCCCCCTCCCACCTGAAGATGGGCCCATTTGTTTCTCACTGTCTCTCAGGACTTCCAAGCCCTTTTTACATAAGCCTGCTGCCTGTCCCCTCTTTTAACCATATTTACATTTAGGGGAAAGACCATGATTAGAGGTTGCTTGGGAAAGATTATCTGAAGTTTTCTGCTCTGGCCACCCACATATGCATGCATGGATTCAGCCTGGGGCAGACGAGTCTCTCTTTTTCCCCAAGAACTGCTGAACCCTTCCCCTTCAACTCCAAGGGAAGGACTTAACAGAGGTGAAGTCTAAAACCATGTGAGATGGTGCTCCTTAGAAGCAGCTGGTTGGATCAGGGATGGATTCATGATTCTTGAATCAGATCAATCAGATTCTTGAGGATTTGGAACAAGAAATTCAAAGATGTTAGGCTGTGGTCCATGAATTGGAAGGTTCCTTAGACTCAGACTGGGATAACCTTTTGGGGATCATGTGTACCCAAAGGCAGAGCATTTACAAAGAAGTGTGTGTGTATGAGAGAGAGAGAGAGTCAGACAGACTGCTTTTTTGAATGGTTTTCAGTCCAGAGTTCTGAGTCCCTGCAGAATGTCCTGCCCTTGGGTTAAATAATACTCCTATGTGCACAGGACCTCTCCAACTAGTTCAGGCAAGCATACCACAGGCAGTATGGTGCTTAGAAAGCAGAGCAGTGATTAAAAGCTCTTGGGCAAGAGACTAGACAAAACTAGGTTTGAATGCTGTCTCTACCATTTTCTGGTTGTGTGACTAGGCAAGTTGCTCAAGTTGCTCAACCTCTCTGAGCTTTAATTTCCTCATCTAGTAAAATGGGGATGATCATATTTACTTCATAAAATTGCTCAGAGGACTACACAAGACAAAGAATATGAAATATTTAGGATGTTGCTTGGCATATAGTCAATGAGCAGTAAATGATAATTTATGTACAGGTTAAGCATCCCAAATCCAAAAATTGAAAATCTGAAACGCCCCCAAATCCAAAACTTTCTGAGCACCCACATAATGCACAAAGGAAGTTCTCATTGGAGCATTTTGGATTTTGGATTTTATGATTTGCGATGCTCAATTGGTAGGTAGGTATAATGCAAATATTCTAAAGTCTGAAAAAACCCTGAAATCTGAAGCACTTCTGGTTCCAAGCATTTTGGATAAGGGATACTCAACCTGTGTTACAATTCATATCTTCTCTTTGAATTGACCTTTTATCATTATGAAATTTCCGTGATTCTAAATTGGCAACACTGTTTCTTTTGCTGGTTTCTACATGGTATATCATTTTCCATTCTTTTATTTTCAATCTTTCTGTGTCCTTATATTCAATGTGTGTCTCTTATAAACAACATCTTGTTTTACTAACTTTGTCTTTTCATCAGAGTGTTTACTTCATACATAATTACTGATATAGTTATGTTTAAGTCTACTAGCTTGCTTTAGGGTATGACCCTTACTCCTAGACTGTGGCCCTTTGGGGAGTCTCATCCAAAGCCCAGGATGTTTGCCAAAGCCCTTCCACCAGTGGGACTTGAACCTCTCAGCATCATGTGGCAGCTGAACTTGGTTCCCGTATTTAGCATCCCAGTAGTTTTCCTTTCTGCTGATTTCCTCTACTTCTCACTGTACGTGCGCATCTTAGGAGTCAGTGAACAACTTGAGGGGAACTTGTGTGCATATTTCTCATTCAGCCCTTCCTATCACTTTACCTTCAAACTCCAGCAGCTCTGGCAGCTTTAAACTCTCCTCTTAGCCTAGTCAGACTGCTGCTTTCTGCTGTTTACTCCCTTGTACCCTCACCCACTCCAGGGACTCGGGGAAATCTTCTCAGGGGAAAAGCCAGGAAGAATGTGAAGCTTTCCTCATGTTTCCTTTCTCTTGGGGATCACAGCCTCTCAGGTCCTGCCTGCACTGGATGTTCTCCAGTTCCTTTGAACAGTTCCTTTATATATTTTGCCCAGCTTTCCTAATTATTTTATAAGGAAAATTAATCTGATACAAGCCATTCCCATATGGCCAGAACCAGAAGCCTAATGCGATTTCCACTTAGTGAACCCTTCTCAAAACTGCTCTAGACTAGTCAGCAAAAGTTTCTGTTGGCAGGCAAATGATTTAATCCTTACTTCAGCCTACAGAGAATGAAATGACCTCATAAGCTGGACCACAAACAAAGCTATCTGAGATATTTAACTGATATCAGACTGAAATTTAAGCACTTGTTAAGAGTTACGCAGTCCTGAGAATATAAAAGAATTCAGAAGTCTATTTGGTTCAAGGTGTTTACATGGCTTAGGATTTCTCTCAAAAGTCATTAGATGCAGGCTAGAATCACCAAGGAAATGAAAAGCCAATCTAATGAGTGACTTAGTGAGAAACGCATACTGCTGAAGATAACTGAAGAACTAGGCAATTGTACGATACAGGAACAAGGGCCCCGAGGTCACTTCTTTTAAGCTATGAAGTCACTGACTAAGCAACCACAAATGGGACCCAGTGTCTCTTAGGGACTCAGACAAGAATCGAGTATGCTCCACCTATAAACTCAAGAATGCTGAGAAGCAACCACCAAAATTACTGGCAGTGATATGGTTTTCTTAGGCGTGGGGAGAAGAATCCACTCAATGTCTGCAGATCTGGGTCTCACACCCAAAGGAAATTTCTGGTAGCGATTTGCCTTGGTTACCTGGAATGGTTATTATCTTCTTTAGTGGGTATTTTTTCAACCCTGGTTCATCAGTCAGGGCTAGTCAGAGGACAAAGGCCACATCAATTATTTTAACAGAGATAATTTAATATATGAATTATTAATCAGAAATTGGACAAATAAAATGGCAAAGAGGGGACCCAGAGGAATCACAGAGGTGGTAACTACAAGAAGCAACTACCACCCTTAGAACTGGGGAAACAAAAAGAAGTGTTAGGGGTTATTGAAATTTAAAAAATTAGAGGAGGAGCCCCAGAGGGCTTCAGAATTCTGAGGAGGGGTCCCAGGCTGGACAGTGCTTGCATCTCTTAAGGGGAGATGTTGAGGCTGGTTCTGGGAATGTGGATAAACTGCGAACAGTAACTCAACACTGCTGCTGCACCCAGCTGTCTGTGCCAGGTAATGTGGACAAAAACAGGATGAGTCCAATTCTTCTCCCTCCACCAGTACCCCAGGCTCCCTCTAGTGCCCTCCATTAGCAGAACCTACCAGGGACCCAGCTGACAAAGCAGCAAGGTGGTTTGCAGAATCCCAGCCACAGCAACACACAAAAAGGAAAAGGCTCGAAACTGAGAGACAATAGCTCACCAACACTTCAGGGAGGTTTAGATTTAAGGGTAGAAATATTTAAAAGAAACAAAACTATAGCATTAATATTTTATGTTAGGAAGGAATATGTGCCTATTTGGTGTTTCAGAATGTGATATTTGAGAGAATAAAGCCCATTAGAATGCAGTTTTACAACTCCACTTTAAAATGTATAATTGAGAATTAATTTAGACTTGTGATTTTTTTAATGGTGACATCTAAGTTTAAGTAGAGTATAAAAACATTGAAGAGGACTTAGATTTCTCTTTTAAGTTAAATTTATTAGCTTCTATAAGAGTTTAAAATTTGGGATGATTTTGCTTGTGGTCAGAAAAACCAAAGTAGTTAAAAAATCAACATATTAAATTTCTAAATTTGTTTAAAAATGTTTGAAGTGCTGAGCTATGCTTGTAAATAAGAGCATAGCATTATTCAAACACTCCTCCAAAGTTACTGCCACCATCTACTAGACTTATAAAATAGAATAAAATTTGTAAGCTGAATTTAAAAGCATAAAAAATGTTTAAACTTTGCATCTGAAATGGAATGTTGATTCTAAAGACAAAATTATGTATTAAATTAAATATAAACATTAAATTATTACTTTTCAAAGACAAATTTTAACATAAGTTTTTTTTAAAAGCCCCAAAATCTTTTCTACATAGGAAATTTACTGTCCAGGATACCAGAGTCCCCCACCCCCACTCCCTATGCCATGAGGTTTTCTAGAAATGGTTGCAGAAAAGCAAGAGATGCAGCTTTGTTCCTCAGCTTTTCTAGAAACCCCGGAACATCTCTTACCTTGTAGCAAGCTGAGGAGATTACGCCCCTGGCTTAGTTATTCTTCATTTTCTATCAGGCTAGGGTACCTCCTAGAATAGAAAGGGATGACCACTGGACTTGTGGTAAACCTAGGGTCAAGTCCCAGCTCCATTGCTTAAAAGACCCAAGGCTCAGTTTGCTCATCTGCAGAATGGGGGTGATACCTGCCTTGCAAGGTTGTTGTGAGGAACAGCATAGTACTCGGCCCTCATGCTGGATTCCTGAATGCAGAGAGGGTTGGGGCAAGGAGGCTCTTGCCTGAGCTCACTGGCCTGGGACACTCCCTCTTCTTGGCAGGACAGCTTCTTCAAAGAGATGGCCCTATGGCAAACAACAGGTGCTCTCACTGTCCTCAGGATTGCCAGGTCCCAAAGCAATCTCTTACCACAGACAGAAAGAGGGCAGGCCAAGAGAAAGAGCTGACTCTGGAGCAAAACATCAGCCCCGTGAACAGGGTTAGCTCTCTGCAGGGAAGTGGCAGACATTGGCTGGAGCAAAGTGGGGGAGTTGCAAGAAGGGCTCAGACTCCCACCTGTGTTCACTGGGTCACCTGGGCACACAGCCTCAGTTGGAACATGCTTGGAGAGAGCTGCAAGGGGAAGATCCCTACCTGGAGAAAAAGGAGAGAGGTGGCGTCCTTTCTGCACATACCTGGGAGGGGCGGGGTGGAGATCAGAATTATACCATCCCGTTCATTTATTCAATGCACATGACTTAGAAGCTTCTCTGTATTGTGAGGCCCTAAGCCTGCAAATATAAATCCTACACATTCTTGCCTTCCTGGATTAAGCCCCTGAGAATGTATAGAGGTTAAAGTGACTGCTTCTATCTGGAGAAGCGGTGGGGAGGCCCCCAGGGAGAGAGAACAGTGGGAGCATGGCAGGGGGTATGGAGATGGAAGGCAGCTTCCTGGGACCATGAACAGCCCTGGTGAAGCAGCTGGTCTCCAACTCGAGGGAGTCAAAGAGCAGCCAGTGAGGCCAGGAAGGTAGGTGGGGCCGGCTTGTGAAGGACCTTGAAGTCAAGTTCAGGTATATGGATTATATTGAAAGCCAAGGAAAAGTTTTAAGCAGGGGTTGCACCTTAGATCAAATGGGAATGTCCATAAGGGAGAGATGGAGTCTGTACACAAATACAGAAAGAAAGTACCAAGTTGTGCAAGTCCAGACTAGGGATGGTGAGGGCCTGACAGAAGGCAATGAGGCAATTAGAGATTGGAGCCTGGGACTACAGAATCGTGGTCTCTGTGGGAGTCTAGGCCATGGTGGGTGGAGGTCAGGCTATAAGGTCCCCAGGCCATGTCACCTAGTCTCCCCTGTACACTGAGACCAGCACTTGTATGCTGCAGTTTCATCTTACCAGGCTCCCAGGTACATCCCATGACTGGCCTTTCTCCCGCTGGGAGAGAGATTTCAGCAGAGGCGGCAGCAGAGCAGTACCCACAGAAATCTTCAGTCCAGCTGAGAAGGGATGGAGACAACAGCAAGCATGCCAGGGAGGACACCAGTGCATCTCTGGCCAGCTGAGGGGCTCAAGGCCATTTAAGGACTTTCAGAAGAGCTTCAGCCAACTTACCACTGCTCCTTAGCATGAAGGCAGGCTGAGCCCCTGGGGTGGACACTTTTTGTCCATCTTGCTTTCCTTCTCTTTTCCCATCGGATTCCACTGGGCCAGAAGACAAGGAGTTTCCTGAGTAGCTAAGCTGGTCTTTCAGGAGCTTGCCACCTACAAAGAGTAATCAGTAGAAGCAGCAAAAACTAAGGATTATGTGGTAATCATCATTCTGTGGGGCAGAATAATGACTCCCCCTCCCCCATCAAGGATGTCCACATCCTAATCCACAGTACCTGCGATGTATCCTACAAGGCAAAAGAGACTTTGCAGATGTGATTAAAGACTTTGAGTTGGGAAATAATCCTGGATTATCTGGATGGGCTCAATGTAATCAGCAAGGGTCCTAGGGAGGCTGAATGTAGTTTGGAGTGATGCCATGTGAAAGGGACTCAACCACCATTCACTTTGAAGATGGAGGAAGAAAGCCACAAGCCAAGGAATATGGGCAGCCTCTAAAAGCTGGCAGAGGTAAGGAAACAGATTATCCCTTAAAGCTTCCAGAAAGGAATGCAGCCCTGACACCACCTTGATTTCAGCCCAGTGAGACCCTTGTCAGACTTCCAGTGGATGAACTGGAATAATAAATAAGTTGTTTTGAGCTGCTAAGTCTGTGGTAGTTATGGCAGTGATCGGAAACAAAGTAGATCATAACGCTGGCTCCTTGTCACTCAGCTCTTGGGTCAGTTGACTTGCAGAGAGACCTCCTTTGGCCATTCTACCCACAGTCATCCTTTCTTCACTCTCCAGTCACTGGCACTTTGCCCTTTCACCCAGTGTTGTTTGGTAGTTGTGATGCTTGTGTTGACCTGATTTCCAGCCTTCCCCACTAGAGTAAGCTCCATGAGAGAAGGCATCTTGGTTATTTGTCCATCACCATATCCCTAGTACCAAGAAAAGTGCCTACACACAATGGAAGCTCCACAAATGTTTGATGGGTAGATGGGTGGATAAATGAATATGATGGTGCACTGCTATGTCATGGGCACACTAATGACATGAAACCTACTGAGACAGAATGCTCAGTGGTTGTTTACCATAGTTATGACCTGCAAAGGCTCAACCAAAACATACACACTCTGCTTTTTCATCCTACAGATGACTAATCAGTCACACCTCCTCAAAGGCTCTTATCAAGCCTTTAGAGATCTCAGACTGTTGCCGTTATAGGCCTCCTAGAAGTATTTATGCAGAGTAAAATATTATAAATGTCCTCTGCCAAACAGAATCAGAGGGGAATGTATGAGATCATCCATGAGTACATATGCTAAGTGTTCCCTCTAGGTCAAATACTCTGGGAAGAAAGGCCAAGCTGGTTTTAGAAAAAGTGTTGGCTTCTCAGACTATTTTCAGTATTTTCTAGCTCCACAATCTGTTTCTCCAGGAAATGAGTTGCCAATCCAGTCCAGGATTGCAAACAAAACCCAGGGAAGACTGGCTGAACTAAGGCTGCTGTCCAACTGTGGAGTGGAGGCAACAGGAAAAGAGATGAGGAGGCAGAAGTGGGGACAGGGAGTTTGAGGGAAGGATGCATCAAGATCTAATTTGAGGGGAAAAAAAAGATCTACTTTGACTGCTATACTTGCAAATTCAATCAAGACACCCTTGGGGCACCCAGCAAGGACAAAATGTTGTTTATTGAATTCGTTTTGGAAACAGACGACATGAAAGGTTTCTGTGAGCTCACTCGAAGAGTCATGATTGCTTCCTGTCATCAAATGTCAACCATAGGAAAATCCTAGCATAAATAATGAAAACGAATCTAGGAGAGAAAAAGTGGTTAAAAACACCTCAGCTATCACTCTTCCAATAGCCCTCTGATAGCTAACATGATCATAAACATCAATAAAATTTTTATAGGTAAGGTCTATTTACTGCACAAATATCAAGTGTGTACATCGATGGTAAAGTTGTAAACTGGATAACAGTCATCAGCAATTAAGTATACTGGGTCTGACACCCCCATTCTCATTTTAAGAGCTTATATATTTAATTGATGACTGCTCTCCTCATCAGGGACATTTAAGACATGGAAAAGGCATTTATATACACACGCACGCATGCACATGTGATTAACCTTACAAACTGAAAAAGTAAGCCCAAGCATGATTAATTAATTTGCCTGGATCAATAAATACTAGTCTCAAATGTTAAGTGTACTAATAAGGACAGAAGCTATCAGTTACATAAATCATCATGTTGCTACCTACTGATGTTCCATTTGCTAATGCATGTTAGTCAGTCTGTAGACTTTATCCAACACATACACAGAGATGATTTTTTTTTGTTTGAAATTCTCAGCCGATCAGCAGATCTCTTTTGGACATTTCTCTCCCATCATTCTTAGAATGAAAATGAAATAACTCTTAAATTTCTAAATTCCCAGCCATCAAGAGCACAATTCTGATCATATTTCAAATCTTCAGCCAGAAGGGAAATGCCATCAAGAGTTAAATGAGAAGGTCTCATCCCCATGGCAGCTTAGACTGATCTTCACCTTCTCCCAGCACCCTCTTGCCATATTGGAAGCCAAGGTGGCTCATCTCTTTGAGATTTCATAAACATCAACAGGAAGGGTCAGAGGAGGAGCCTTGTCTTTTTTCCTGGAGCTGTTATCAGTGAGACAGACAACTACAAAGAGGAGGATAGGAATTCAAGGTGGATAAAAGCCCCCAGACCTGGAGGGAGCAGTAGAAGGATGCAGCACCGTGCCATGGCCTGCAGCCCCCAAGTGCTTCACGTGTTAGAAATTCCGGGCATTTCTTTAACCACAGGGAATAAACATCCTTCCAAAAGGTCCTGCCTACATCTCCCCTCTCTCCCCGCGTTGTAAAGCATAGAAACATTCCATTTTCCATGCTTCCTGGAAGAACCCTCTGCCCATGAGGCAAACTGGGTCTCCCCACCCCAATGCAGCTTTTTCCAGAAACCACGAAATTCGCAAATTTACACAGGCCACTGTGGATTCAAGTCCAGCTGCTTCTAGAGCTCTGTGACATAAGAGCTCTGTGCACCATAGATCTCTTTATCCTGAACCACTTCCAGTCTCTTTTCCCAGGAGCTCTGCTTGTGATTTTAGTGTGAAGACTCACCCCAATGGAAATGAACAGTGCAAGATCCCACGTGCAAAATTTGCAAACTTTTTTTTTGAAACAACACACATTTTAAAAATTCAAGTCAAATCCAGGTACAGGCTAGTTGGTTGGTATCAGTTGGCCCCTCACACCCACCATAGGAAAGCATGATAAGAAAGTCCGTTTCTGAAATGAGAGAGACAAGAGGCATCTGGGGGTGAGTTCCTTGAGCTTGAGAGGAAGCCGAAGAGGGAAATGCTGAGTCTCAATAAAAGACAGGGCAGCTCCAGCCTCACAGCCCCTCTGGGTCAAAAGCCAAAGGCCTCTGTGCAAGCAGCACATAGGATATGGATGTAGGTGAGGACAGATCCTTACCCACCAGAGGGGTAACTTTCCCAGCAATTCTGAAACTAAAATAAGGCAGGCACATTCCCAGAGCCCTGCTGAGTAGGGGCTGCAGGCTATTTTCACTCTACACAAAATGGGGGAGAGGAGTTCCCTCTTCACTAATTTTTCACTCATAACCCACCACATCACAAGGAACCTAAAGGGGAACTCCAAAGGCCAACACATGCTTGGTGGTTGTACGTGTGGTCCTGACAACCTCCTGCTCCAGAAATGCCAGAAGTATTGGATATGTCATTGGGAACATTAGGCAGTCCAACATGGGAGGAGGAAAGGCCCAGAGATGAGGATCTGAGTCAGGCTGGCAAGGCTGGAGTCAGAAAGTGACCATTAGGCAATTGGTCACTACAATTGGTGGCTACAAAGAACAGGCCACAGTCACCAAAATGAACAGGTTTACAACAATGGTTTCCCCTTAAGGCATTTTGACCAGGACAGTACCCTAAAAGAAATAAGGCAGCATTGCATAAAGCAAGAGGCCCCTCAGTAATCCATGGAGATGGAGGTGTCCTCATCCTGGTTGCAAAACAGGAGGTGGAAAGGCCTGGGGGTGGCGACTCAGCTGAGGGAAGCACAGTTCAGCTCTGAGCCCTCCTGGCTGCCCCCGGCCCCCTCCTCCAGTCCGTCAGGGCTATCGGTGATGTTGGGCTCGCTGGAGCACTGCCGGTGGGGTGGGGGGAAGCTGGGTGGCAGGAGAAGGCACTTGTCCTCACTGCTAGCCTCCTCCCCCAGGCCTGAGTGCATCATGGTGGCCATGGCCAGCAGCTGGATGTCCGAGTGGGCATTGGCCACCGTGTGCCGCCGCACACTGCCACACTTCTCCAGGTAGGCTTCCCCCTCCTGCTCCGTCAGTGGGGTCAAGACCATCTCATTCAGTGGCCGGCTGACTGCGGTTATCGGGGAAGCATAGTTCAGGACAGTCACCTTGGGCCAGACCCTGGAGTGCCGCCTGGCTGCAAGAGAAGAATCAGCAAAGACTGTTATTGGGGAGAGGGTACTGGTGCTCAAAAGCTCCTAATCCAAATGGGGGAAAAGACAAGGTGGTGGCTCAACCTTTAGGAGCAGCTCTTAGGTGCAGCCCTGCTACAATGCAAGGGAGGAATTTGGTGATACCTAAATGTTTCTCTTACAACTTTACCTGTTTATGCCAGATCCTGCCCATAACCAACCCTACCCCACATATTAGGTGGTCACCAACAGACTTTCCTTGACAGATAAGGGTCAAGGGAATCTGGTGTGTTTCTCAGCTGCTGCCTGAGCTTCAGCGGATTTGCCCTAAAATTCCCTTTCAAACAATGTCCCCTGAGGACCCCGGCATGGGATGGCCAGCTTCCAAAGGAAGCACCTGGCTTCTAGAGGAAGAGATAACTGGGGAGTTACCTCAGTTGTCAAACCCAAGGTAGCAGGACTGTCTTGCAAATCATAGGGAACCAGGGCTGTCAATGACCCTCATCTCCCGCCAGGTCAAGGGTCTCAGACCTACGTTCTGTTCAAGTCAATTCTCCTGGACTCAGTCTTTAGCATCACCAAAGAACAGGCTAGGTTCCATGGACACCCCAAGGAGGCAGACACGGGAAGACTGGGTACTAATTATAAAACTGCTGCTTTTTGGTTTTGAGACAGTTTGGCTCTTGTTACCCAGACTGGAGTGCAATGGTGTCATCTCAGCTCACTGCAACTTCCGCTTCCCAGGTTCAAGTGATTCTCCCGCCTCAGCCTCCCGAGTTGCTGGGACTACAGGCGCCCACCACCATACCCAGCTAATTTTTGTATTTTTACTAGAGATGGGGTTTCACTATGTTGGCTAGAGTGATCCTGGACTCCTGACCTCAGGTGATCCACCCGCCTCAGCCTCCCAAAGTGCTGGGATTAAAGGTGTGAGCCACCACGCCCAGCCTACACTGCTGCTTTTGAATTCTCATCATGTTCCAGAAACTGCTAAACCTAGACATTTTATCCTTTGAATCCTCCCCAAAACTGAACCTAATTCATGGTCTAGTATCAGCTTCCACTTTCCAGATGAGAAAACTTGAGTCTCAGAGAGGACGTAGCTTCCCCAAGGTCATATAGATAGAAGGTAGTTTAAGCTGGGACTCAAACAAGGTCGGTCTCTCTCCAGACCCTTGCTCTTCTAGCTGCCCATCCAAGGCCCAGAGATAACTAGGGTAGGTGAAATACCTCAAGGGAAGGACAAGCCAAGTGGAGGTGCTTCGAGGGCTGGAAAAAGCATGCCCATCTGGAGATAGGAAACTTGCCAGGAGGATGTACACGGGAGATGGACCTTTAGGATGGCAGAACTCCCAGCAGCGGGGAAGGGGTGACAGAGTTCTGAGCAATGGCAGCAGCCTGAGAGAGCTGCTGAGACAGGTGCACCATCAGGTCACAGTCTGGCTGGAACAGAGTCCAGGAGACAGTAGAGAGGTGCCCGGGCAGGCAGATGGAAGCACTTGTAGTACATCAGCCAGGTCACAGCAGAGCTGCGGGGACACAGTTAACATCGAAGGTCACAGGGCAGGATGGGCTGTGCTCAGGAAGCTTCCTTGGGCAGAAGTGTGGCAGAATGGGCTGGAGCCAGCAAGGCCAGCAGCGAGGAAAGCCAGGGAGAAGGTTCGGGTATTATGTTCTATAATAAATATGGATTGCATGTGAAAAAAGGTAATGCTAACATCAGAGTCAAAGTGAGAGGTGATGAGGAAAGGAAGTAGAGTTGTGGTGATATGGGTAAAGTGAGGATGACCGCTGGAGACACCACAGAGATACTACAGAACCCCACAACTAAGCGATCCTGGGAGCGGGGCAGGGAGGAGGAGCTGTGGGACGGAAGGAGGGAACAGCAGACTTGGGGGAGGGGCGAGGGATGGGGAAGATGCAGAGGAGGCAGCTCGTGAGACCCAGTGCCGGGGCCTGGCCACATCGCATCTGAGATGCTGAAGGGGCAACCTCCACGGGCAGACAGACATGCAGTTTTGAGCTGGGAAAAGAAATTTCTATCTAAAGACAGAAATTTGGTCATTTTCAAATAATATTTAAGGACAGTGAGAAATGTTGATAATATTTGGTAACAAAAGCAGAATATAAACAACAGTATTATATGCATTTTATCCCTTTTTAAGCCAAACTGGGGTTATACTGGGTGCTATATTCACCCACCACACTTATGTATAAAAACTGGGAAAGGCTACATCAATTATCATCTCTGGGTAAAGGTATTACCCAGTGATTTTTAAAATTTCTTTATCTTTTCATTGATATGTCTTTAAAATTTTCATTCCATATGTGGGCATTTCTTTTACGACAAGAAGAAAACATTTTAGGATATGAAAATCAAAGTCCTCTGGAAATTAGTAATGGCTGGGGCCCTCCGAGTGAACGTGACCTCTCTGAAAATGAAGATGGGGTAAAGGACTAAATTATTCTCGTGTGTGCACCTGTGCTGGGTGGATAAAATGAGAGGAGCTAACAGCACTACTTTCAGAGGGGCTAAAGTATTAACAGCTAACACACAGGATAGCACTTCAGAGCGTTGGGTGCTGATCTGAGCGTCTTGTATCTATGAACTAATTATCAACCTAATGAAGTGGGTACTGTTATCACCACTGTCACTTTACAGATGGGGAAATTAAAGCACGGAAGAGGTTACATAACTTGTTCCACATTACAAAGAAGAGGCAGAGCTGGGACTGGAGCACAGATGGCAGCCTCCAAAAACCAGGTGAGCCTCATTGCCTTTCCAGAAGGAAGGAAACCCAAGGGTGGGTCAGAGAGGCAGGAGAAGAACCAAAACACTCAGGTAACCAAAGCCTGGGGAGTAGAGTCCCAAGAGAGGAAGCAAATCTGACAGCAACACCCCAGCTCCCAGGGCCTCTGCTCTCCCACCTTCACACAGGCTGCGCCAGGGCAGAAACCTGCACAGAGTTTGAAATAGAATAAGCACCATGACAAGGCGGGGTCCCTTGGTCCCAGAGAAGTCCCCTAACCCATGCTCCTCTCAAGGCAGTGCTGCTTCCTCTGCCACCTAGGCCCGGTATCATGTTAGGAGCTGGATGGCTCTGGACCTGAGAGAGGCGGAGGCATGGGACAGTCCAGCCACTGCAGCTGGTCTGGCCTGGGAGAGAGTGAATTTGAAGGCACGGCCATGGGAGAAACACAGCTTCAGAGGGCTGGGGGATGGGTGGGTTCTGTTCTGGGCCTCTTCTTTTCAGCCTCCCTTTCTGCCAGAGCACACCTCTCCCCAGCTTCCCATTCACACACCCAATTTCACCTGTCCCTGCCTTCCACAGTGCCCATATCTCTGACACCCTGAAGACCCAAGAGAACGGTGTTCCCTCTGCCATCCAGGCAGGACAATGCAGTGGGGAGAAAGGGAGCGGGGCCGATGGTATCAGTATTCCCACCACACTTGGACAGGAGGGGGAACACCCCACTTTCCAAGAGGAAAGCAAACCATGCTGTTCACAGACTGGCCGTGGGGACATGTGGCTCATGCTGCTCTAGTTTACTCTCTGCTCTTGCAGTGGATCTGGAGGGCCCTAGACACGTGTGTCAGCCACTTCCAGACCCATGCTCCCGGAAGGAGATCACAGCAAGACCTGCCCACATCCATGTGCAAAGCTCACAGCAGCTCCTGTCATCAGACTGTTGTGTGTGTGTATAAATAATGAAGATAATAAAATTCTAACCCTTTGGACTAAATCTTGAGTCTACTGGCTCAGAAGCCCAAGGGGCCTATTTGGTGGTAACAACAATTTTTCAAAATTAAAGGATAATACGTAGAATTTAGAGTGTACAGTGTGTTCCCACCCAGGATCTCGCTGTTTAGTCCCAATCTCCCTCCAAAACAGAGTTGTTCTCAGTATGCCCACTGCACAGATGAGGAAGACTGAGGATCAGCCCCAGTTCTCTTAGGTTCCAGATGGCAGCGCCCAAACTTTCCCCACTACATGCTGCTGTGTCTCAGGGGACTGCTGCTGCCCTCAGAAGACGTGTCCCTGGAAGCGGGCCCCCCCCCACTAAAGTCAAGTAACAGCAAACACTGCCCCCCAGCAGGTGCTAGACAAGTAGCTGACACTGGCTCCCCTCTTTGGAGATAAGAGACAAAACTCCAAGGAGCAACCAAGAAGAAAGCATCTACGCCAGGCACTGGCAGCAGTTCTTTGTGAAGCATGGACGCTCCTACTCTCCAAGTTACACATTTCTAAAATGTTCCCACATTCTTATAACCTGCATTACTTTTATGATCTCCAAAATCAATAACTATAAAACAGAAGCACCAGAAGAGTTCAAAGCAGCAAGGATCCCACTGAAAAACTGTCCTTAAAAAAAAACGCCCTTGAGAACAATTCATTTCTCTCTCACTGCTGATAGAAGTACACACTTTAGATTGCTGTTGGGAAACCCATGTTGAGACCTGAACCCTACAGCCAGCCTAGCAGGAGATGGGAAAAGACCTATCTGGGGAGCATTTGCTGCATGCAGATGTCTGGGCTCCTGAGACGGGGTACCCACCTGCCAGGAGGGGTTTGTGCAAAGGGTAGGGCAAAAGAGGCAGATAGTAGCAACATTATTTCTATTGTTGCTAGAGATTTCGATAATTTTTTTTGTTTGAGACGGAGTCTCACTCTGTCGCCCAGGCTGGAGTGCAGTGGCGCGATCTCAGCTCACTGCAAGCGCCACCTACTGGGTTCACACCATTCTCCTGCCTTAGCCTCTCGAGTAGCTGGGATTACAGGCGCCCACCACCACGCCCGCCTAATTTTTTGTATTTTTCGTAGAGACGGGGTTTCACCGTGTTAGCCAGGATGGTCTCCATCTCCTGACCTCGTGATCTGCCTGCCTCGGCCTCCCAAAGTGCTGGGATTACAGGCATGAGCCACCGCGCCCGGCCTCGATAATGCTTTATAAGAGTATGGGGGACTCCTCTCTTTGGGGAAGGGGTATCTGGAAAGATACAGTATTAATGTTAGATTTTACAACATGGCTGAAACTTGGAAGAAAGGCTGGGACCAGAGAGGACAGAGGGTAAATCAAGGGAACGGGAAATCTACTTGCATGGCAGACACATGCAGCATCTTTGGAAGAAATGAGAATTTATCTGATGATTTCCGCAGGTCCCAACCCACTGGGATGAGCCAGGGAAAGGTGTCTCCAATGGTCCTTGGAGGGCCCAGGCAGCAAACAGACAAGAGAAGCCCCTCTGGCTGCTCACGGGTCAAGAGCTGGAGCCAGAGTGAGGGGGGCTGCCCTGGACGAGGAGACCCCAACACCAGCTGTCCCCACCTTCAACAAACACTACTTCCTGTGCACGCAAAATGCTGCACTAGCTACAGAGAAGAACATAAATCTGATGTGGGGCCCCCAACAGGGGCTTGAGCCCAGCACACTTGTGTACCTCCATGCATGTATGTTCACATGTCAGGGGAAAGAGTTCTTAGGAGCAACTATTTACTGAGCATCTACGGTATGTATCAGAAAGGATGTGCTCCACTGATGGCTTCTAACCGCTTTGCAGAAGAACCTGAAGTTGAGATGTGAAATAACTACAGTCACAGTTAGTGATGAAACCAGGACTCAAACCCAGAGCGGACAGCACAGGCCCAGCTCATGACCCCCACACACAAATAACTGTCAGAACAGGTCGGTGTGGCAAATGTCAGGTCGGAGATACAGATGACAGCACCCTGGAAATTCAGAGGAGAAGGAAGAGAAGTCACAAAGTCTATTTCAGATGGGCTGTGCTTCTCTAGGCTTGACTTACAGACTGAACCACTCACTCACAGGAGAGGTCTGTGCCAGGTCCTGGGATACAAAATCCCTGCTCTCAACGAGCAAGCTCAGTGTAAGGGAGAGGCTGAGAAACAGAACATGGCAATACAGCCACGTTCTGGCAAGGCCAAGGATGTGGTCTGGGATCCAGGGGAGGGACTGGGGAGGTACACATAACCTCCCCGGAGAGCGATTTCACAGGGGCCAGGCTGCCTTTAGCTGGGGTCCATAACATAGCAGGCAGCTCTACCTGGCCCCTCCCTGAGACAGGACAGCTTCTTCCTCCTGCTGGCCCTGAATAGAAGGACAGGGCCTCTGTGCTCAGCCTTCTGTGGCTCAGAAGTTGCTCCAGGCCACACAGCTGAGCCCCAGCTCTTGTGGTTTCCAAGGCCCTGCTCTCTCCACAGTTGCCTCAGCCTCTCTCTCCCTGCTGATGACTCACTAGAGAGGCTACAGCTCTTCCTTCTGCTTTCTGGGTGGAATGTTTTCATTCCCAAGATTGGGTGTGGGCAGAGCCAGGACCAAAGGGACCACAAGGCTGTGTTGAGTCCCCCGAGCAGACAGCGTTTCCTTGCTAAGTTCCCGCCAGACTCCAGAGCCAAGCCTCAGACAAGTGCGTCAGCTGTGTCCCCACTGGGAGGTCAGGCCTGCTGGGCCCCTTGGGAGGCCTTAAAACCGAACGCCATGCCCACGACTGGCAGACAGCGACTGACACTCTTGCTTCTTGTTCTCCTCCCCAACCTCTTCCTTCTTTGCCCCCGGGAAGGCAGGACCCTGTCACCCAGGGAAGGGAATATCCCACTAAGGGACTGATTACCCTGTGGGTACCCCCTGGGGCTCCAAGCCAGCCCTTCCCTTGCAGTGGTGCCCTTTTAGCAGGAACAGGGCTGGGTCCTGCCATTTCAGCTGGCATCTCCAGGCCACCTCTGCCGCCTCCTCTTCCCTTTCACACGGGGTGAGGCCAAGGGGAGCCTTTATTCCCTCCTCACTCACCAGGAGCCCTGCTGAGCACTGGCATTCATCCACGGCACCGGAGCCAGCAAGAGCACCTCCTTTCAAACCCCCAGAGAGAAGCAAAGCCTGGAGAAGGCCGTCGTCGGGCCCTTTGTTGGGGACTTGGTTCCCAGGCTTTTGATCTCCCAGGCTCCCTGGCCAGGCCCCACCGGAGCGACCGCCATAATACGGCCATTGTGACCCCAGCACACCAAGCCCGTGGTCGGCGTCCCTCTCCAGGCTGGCACCTGAAAGCCGTGAATGCCGGCTTGTCACGCAGAGAAGTTACAGTATCCTGAAGGAGAAGGGCCCTCCCGCGGGAGATACAATGGACGGAGGCCTGTGGGAAACCAGCGCCTTTGTGTAGGAGAAGTCGAGCGTGCTGCTGAGTGTACACGCTGGGAGGGCCCTGCAAACAGCAGGCAAACAGCCTGGAGACTTCGGGGACTTGAAAGGTGGGGCAAGGGCCAGCCTCTGAGGAGTCGGCCTTTTACAAAGTTTCACTACCCTCCTCCTCCTCCCTCACCAACTCCCACTGCTGCAGAAAAGTAGCTGCTTTGGAGAGGGGAGCACATTCTCTCACTCCCATCATGGGCCTCTGACCCAGGGGTGAGGCCGGGCTGGCAGGAAGGGAGACCACCCGAGAATCCTCGTGCAGTCAAACACGCACGGGCGCGTGGGTGCAGTGCGGAGTCCCGGGAATAAACCGCTTCTCTGGCTCTAGTCACCTGCCCTGCAGGTGACCTTAAGACTGAAAGCCCAACAGTACCTTGGAGGATGGAATGAGTAACATGCCAAAACCCTAGTCAGTAATCCAGTTTGAGTGGCGGCTTCTTCGGGGATGGCTGGCCCCTGCTGCCTGCGACCACGCCTACCTGTGACCACGCCCACCTGCGACCACGCCTACCCATCCTCCCGCCCAAGTGAGCCGCGGCAAAGCCCTCCCATAGGTTAAGGGGTTTTTCACTTCCAGCCTGACTCCTTAGTTTTTACTTCAGCCAGCCATCTCAACACTCCCCTCCCACAGGCAAAATAAACCTTTTACTAAGGGGCAGACGGAGGACCCCAGAGTCCTCTCTTTATCTGGAAAGCCATGTCCTCAGTCAGGATGGACACCGCTGTGACCACTTTAGCTTCTCAGTATCCAGAGACATGGGCTGAAATGTCTGGCTTAGGATCCCTCTTGGGCTGAGGAACACCTCCTGAGCTGTCCCTTAATAAAGTCACCTCCTCAAAGTTGGCAGCGGGCGGTGGGGGTGGAGGTGATGATAGCGCACGTGGGGCAGCTGATAAAGTATCCGCAACAGCATCCACAACTCCAGGCTTTGTAATCCTGGCTCCACGTGACCTTAATCCTCACTTGCTTCCCCTGTAAACCTGGAAACAGCAGTGTCTGCTCCATGGCCCAGCATCCAGCGCCCCCAGCACCATGCCCAGGACGAGGGCTGTGTCCAGTAGCTCCCTTGCCATCAGCTTCCTTGCAACTCTGAAGCCCTTTCAGTTCCTCTAACACTCCTTCCTCTTGCTCATCACCTGTCCTCCAAACCCCCCCAAGGTCCTCCCCTTATAGTCATCCCTCTCTGTTTACTCAGCTAACTCATATTCATCCTGCAGGTCCCATCACAGACATCATCACTTCCTCCAGGTAGTCTTCCCTGATTCCCTAGTCAAGGTGAAGTCCGCGTGCCCTGGGTTCGTGGCCCCTGTACTTGCCCCCTGAGAACAAGTGTACACTGATGAGACACTGCCTTGTTTGTGACTTCTACCCTAGGCTGTGTGTGCTGGAGGGCAGGAATGGGTTGGCTTCATTCACAGATATGTCTATAGCACCTCCCAGAGTGCCAGGACAGGGTCTTAGTACACATTTGCTGAAATAATTTAAAATTAGGCAAAAGAGGGTCACGTCCTTCCCTCCCTGCCCCTACTGTGACAACTCACCAGAGGCAGGGACTGTCCTAGGTACAAGAATAAAACCTCAAATCTTTAATTTGGCAAAAATGTGCATTATTCTTATTTTAGTTGGAAAGCTAAAGCTATCCCCTCTTAGAGTGAATCCTCACTGAACAAGCTTCCCAATCGACTCTTGTTCCTGGGATAGGACACCAGAATAAGCCACCACAAAATATGCCTCTTGGGCATAAGGATTTATGAACTGAAGGCAGTTAAGAAGCAGATACAGGAAGCTCTCTGTCCTTCCTCTATTTGCTTAAAGGCGCTATAGAGATGTATAAAGACAAAAGGTATCCCATCCCACTTCTACCAGGGAGAGCAAAGGTTAACCACTGAAGACAATTTTAGACCCTTATCAGCCAGCAATGGCACCAGAGAAACCTACATGAACAAGCCTCACTAACCAGCCCTTATCTGCCATCTACTTCCCTTGCCACAAGCTGCCTCCCCGGACTCAAAGTTGTTTTTCTTTGCCTTGTCACTTCTCTAGAAATTTATTTTTTGTTGTTGAAGATGCTATATGAGCTGAAATTCAAAGCCACGTATTTAAGAACTACTATCTCCCTGGGTGTGACCCATGTATATATGAAACATATAATATTAATAAGCTTCTGTTTGTTTTTCTCCTATTAATGTGTTACAGGGGTCTGTTCCAACTAAGAGCTTAGGAGGGTTGGAAGAAAAACTGTTTTTCTTCCTCTACACTGGCATTAGGCCCAAACAATGGTGGCATTCCTGCCATGGCCCAGCTAGCTTGCTGACATCCTGACAGCTCCCTGGATGCCCCTGACCCCCAAAGTCGGTGAGCTGAGCCAGCAGGAACGTGGGCTCCAGGGAGACTGCAGCAACATGGCGCCCAGCTCAGAGTGGGGCTGCAGAAGGCTGTTTTCCTTTAGTGTCACTGAAACTGGCTCGTTCCAGCTCCTGGGAGGAATGAGTGAAGGAGGGAGGGAGGAGGGAGAAGAACCAGCAGGCAGCAGGCTGAGGCCAGCACCCTCCGATCTGTGGTGGCTGTGGTTAAGCTGGTGTCTCCAGAAAAACATGATCAGGGTGGTGAAAACGGCCAGCTGGCCCTGGCTCTTGCTGTGGTAAGAGGCCCAGGAAGGGGCAGGAACCTCACTGGAGGACACTCCTTTCTTTGAAGCTCAACTACTACAACTCCATTAAAGCGAGAAGAGGGGGTATCAGGCTCCCAATTTGAGTAATCCATTTCCGCCTCTGCATCTCTCTGTGGGTGCTGGCTCCCTTGGCCCCGAAGTACCGTTGCTGCCATCATCTAGCATTTTTTGAGTGCCTACAATATGCCAGGCACCATTCCTGGGGACAGAATAATGAATAAAACGTTTCTGCATTTCGAGGGTTTATATTTCAGACAATAACTGGGTTTATTATTATTATTATTAGAAGCCTTATCATACAGCTATTTCTACAAAGACTGGTCTGAGAGCTATTTTGTATTATAGAGATATTTGTACTGAACCCATCTAGACTGCAGTGTCACTGAGAGAAGGAAAAGATCTGATTCATCTCCAGATTTTCCAAGGTGCCTGGTACAGAGCCTGACACTCACTGATGCTAGGTTTACAGCCATCAAAAAACGGCCCCAACAGGATTTGTCCCCAAATCCAGGAGCCCCTTTCCTTGCCATGTGGTGGTACCTACAGAAACGGAGTGGGAGACAGCAGCTCGATAACATCTGGCCACGCATACAAGCTGGCCTGGCATTTCCAGTTGGTTTCAAAGGGAAATCCATCACAGTAGGTTTCTTTACTCACCCAGAGGAAGAGTGTAACAAAGCACAGTTTCTGGTATCAGATACAGAAAGATTAATGTCCTAGGCACACCAAAATGATCAAAGCCACTGATCAAAGATGTGGATCAGACAAGCACCACCACAAAGGCATAGTATCGGTCCTTGGGGAGGAATCATCAAGGGGTAGAGGTTACTGCAACCTCCAGAGGCCAGGAACGTGAGTGCTTAAGATGCAGAGATTTGCTCTGACCCACACAGGAAGCAAAAGGCTGGGCACATAATCAGTGCTCAGTTAAACAGTGCTGGTATCATGATCACCAGGCCTCTTGACAACTTGAGAGCTGCACTCCTTACCCAGCGTGTACGTGGGGCCTGAGAAGCTACGGTCCCCGCTGATGCCGAGGAAAGGAGAAACCACTTGCTTCACCAGCTCCTCCAGTTGCAAATAACTCTCACTTGGGCCTGTGGGCTCGTGAACACTCTGGAAAATGAACAACCAAGATACACAAAGGTCAGTGTTCACTGCCATGACCAGTAGGTTCTCATTCAACAAATCCTGATTGTCCTCTTCCAATGTACAAGTCTGTGTTGCTGGCAGGCAGCATCGCTGCAGTTAGAATGAAGGACACTGAGGCCTGAAGCCTTAGTCACTTGCCATGGGTCACTGCAATTAGAACTGTACATGGTTAGTACCACAGCAGCCTCTCCCATTGGGCCACCAATACAGTGTGGGTGTCCCACCTCCAAGGCTGAGATCCGACTGGTTTCAAGGACAATAATCTTACCCACATGCACTGGTTCATACACAGCACAGAGACATTTAACATATATAATGCACAGAGGTCTCCTGACAATGCAAAAAGGAAGGTCCTCTTATTATGCCCCTTCTATGGATGAAGAACTAAAGACCCAGAGAGCTTAAATACCTTGCCCAGAAAAACACAGCCAGTAAATGGCAAAAACCCTGGACTGGAACCCAGGCTATCTGGCTCTGATCCCCTCTTCTGCCACTTGCTAACAGGCTAGAAAAGAAGGGAAGAAAGAATATGGAAAAGTTCAGGGTGATAAGAGAAAAGGAGAATTCTTCTAGAGCCAGGAATAGTTTTAGCCCCAAATGAAGAGCCAGTTAAAAACCCCAGCATGACAGAAGTCCTCAAAGCTAAGCCCTGAGTAAAGAACAGTCAAAACCAGAAAGAAGCCAGTAACCAATGTTTTCTAGAAAACTGGCAGACTCCTAGGGAATTCAGTTTCTTGCTGGAAAGGACTCAAACATGCTGTCATGTTGAGGGGCTGCAAAGAAGCAAAGCCCACCTGGCAGAAGAAGGGACTGGCCAGGAAAGAAACAAGTCTCCGTGGGGCTGTGCCCAGCCCAAGGGGTTAACATGTCAAATTCTCGAAATGGAGTAGACTGTAAATAACTTTCACTTTCAAAGTAGACTCCACTCCAGTGCGGTGTTTCAGGGATTGAAGGGGAAACTGGTCAGGTAATGAGGCAGGAAGGGCTGACTCCTGCAGGCTGGTGATCCCAGGGGGAGATGTAAGCTGCCAAGGAAACAGGCTCTTCCTGGGCCCCTTTTTGGTACCATCACACTGAGATGGGTGTGGCAGGGGCTGGGGGAGAGAGGACACAGCTTCAGGAAATACAAGGAGGCTGAGGAGGGGGCTACGGTGCAGATTTGGAGGTAGAAACAGAGCCAGAAGAGATGCAGAGAAAATGAGTGGCTTCTCCCCCAAACCTTCCATACATGCAAAACAGGGAGGGACCACAGAAAAAGGAGAAGTGACAAAAAGTGGGAAGAAAATGGATAATGAACACGTGATTTGGAGCTGGATGGTTTTCTCCCAGAAAAGTCGCTGCTGAGAACTTGGCTTGTGCACAGCCCTCTAGGAAGGTGCTGTCCTCAGCCCCTGGCTTGGCTGCCAAACAGCTATGGAATTTGTGTGGTCCAGCGTAAAATGAAAACGCAGGGCCCCGTGTTCAAAACTCATTAAGAATGTCAAATGGTGATGGGAGAAAATAAAACAAGCTCAGGGTCCTCTGAGCACAGGCTGCACACTCTGCCTGGCTGGGACCCCTGAGAATGCACCATTCTGACGGTAGTGTCAGGACCTGTCTGCGTCAGCTGGGAGGGAACTGATCTTCGCACTGGTCTATATCTCTGACTGTGCCTCTCACTGGGGTGGTTTGAAGGCAGCGCACGTGGCCCACTGTAGGAGTATTTGTACATTTTGGGAAGGGTAGAGTGGGGTCAGGGACACTGTGGAAGAGCAACAGAAAAGACGGAGCTGAAGGCCTAATAAAGAGCTTCTTTCTCTGTAGTAGGCTCAGGTAGTTTTGAAAAAGATCAGCCCCAGGTCTCATGGCACTGTGGAAAGTGCAGGTCTAGGCAGATAATGGACAATTCTAAGTACTGAGACCCAAATTTCCTGTAGCAGATATGGCCCCAGGGCAGTGCCATCTGGAAGTTTCATTCAGATCCAGAGGCCACCGCCCCTGCTGCTCAAGATGGACTTGGGCCAGGGAAAGATCCGAGTTCTTCACAGTCATACCCCCAGCCCCAGGCTCTAGAGCTCCTGGTGAGGAAAAACATGGGCCAAAGGCACTGTTCCCAGGAAGCCCTCAGGGGAAGTGATGCCAGATGCCCTGCAGGAGAGTGGACGATCTTTAATGGTCTGTAGGGTGCCTGTGGGGCGTTTCTCAGTACCCCGGGAGACTGCAAAAGGAAGGCAGTAGTTGCCAAGAAAGGCTAAGTGGAGGTAGGAAGACAAGGGCTAAGGGATGGGGAGCAATCAAGCTCTGTTATCAATGAGTACAAGACCTTGAGAAAAGCCACCACCTTCTCTGAACCTCCATCTCAGCTGTGAGATGGGGAAAATAATGGTATAGACACAGGAGGAACTGCTTCCTTGCCTGACTTTCCAGAAATTCACCATGACGCCAGAGCTTCTCTGACTGTACTTCCCTCTGCCAAGAGAAGAAGCCCTGCATGATGGTCACCAACATGGGTGTGAGGCCAGGGACCCAGAGTCAGTCCTGCTCAAGCTTCTACTATATTCCATGGCCAGTGTTTAATTAATACCTATTATGTGTCAAAGACTGTGCTGGGTGCTGAGGGCTCAAGGGCAAGGAGAAAACATTGACCTGCCTTGATTAGAGAGGGGATTGAGGGGCCCGGAAAACAAAGTGTTCTGAGCAGGAGGAACATTGAGTACAAAGATCCCATGGCAGCCAGGAGAAGCCAAGAAGACCAGAGCAGTGGGGAAGTCAGGTTCCAGGCAGGGATGGAAGGGTGGGAGATGCTGAAGGCGAGGGTATAGACTTGGGCTGTTTTTCTAAGATCGATTGGAAACCACTGAAGAGTTTGAGGCCGTCCCATGGAGAGCAAATTGGGGTGGGGACCAGAGTGCATGAGGGCAGATTCTCCTGGGCAAGCAGTCTCACCTGTCTTTGGGGACTCAGGGCTATGATGACAGCTTTCTCATACGGTTGCAGGGCTACCTGGCCCAGGGCCCAGAATGTTGGAATGTGATAGGTGTCTTTCATTATAGACACAGGCCCTCCTGTTCCAGCAGTGACAGGTGAGAGCCTTCACCTGCAGGACTGGATCAATTCTCCTTCCCACAAAACCAAACAAACCACCACCACCCAAAACACAAAGGAATCGCTTCTCAGCTCTAAACTATTATAAACTGAAATGGGAAGATGGGAGCCCAACTTTCCGAATTTTCCTATCAGAATCCCAAAGGGCTCATTTTCAAGACTCCTTATTCAGGAAGCACGATCTAATTAAGGCTTCTCAGACCCGAGCCCCCCATGCATTTTTCTATCCCCCTCCTTCTCCATCTCTTCCATAAAAATACTTGTCCTGGCATTCCGGCCAATTACACCCACCCTCACCCTATTAGGCAACTCTTCCTCCTCTCTAATTATAGGAAAGGGGGAGAATGCCCAGAAGGATGGCCCAGCTTCAAGGACTGAAACATAACACCAGCTGGGGGATGTGGGGGTAGGATTGGGGCCCCAATGCCTGACATTCCATCACTGCTGTGAGGGCAGCAAGGGGTCACCACTAGCCTGATCAAGGATGAAGCCATCTTCCCTGAGGAAGGGCTCAGAGCTAATGCTGCAGCATCTGAACTTGTTACAGAGATGAAGAGGCATAGCAGTCACCTCTTGGGGGTGTCCCTAGCCAAAAACCCTACTCTTCGAGAATTGTGTGCCCCCACCCATAGCAATGAGTTTGCCAAGGCCATGTTTACACTGCTTGATCTTATTCAAGGGTCATGGCTGATCGGGCAAAGAGGAATCATCTAGCCCAAGCTGGACCAATTAAATTATTTCCTCTGGGGAGGAAGCATGGTGTGCATAATTCCAAATCTTACTGCCTCTTCCTCGCTGAGGGACCTCAGGCAAGCACACAAACTTACTAGGTTTCATTTTCCTCACTTCTAAAATGGGAATAACAACAATGCCTACTTCATACACTGATTGTCTGGATTATCTGATTAAGGAAACAACACACTTAAAGTCCTTGGCCTGTGACTGGCACATAGCCAAGGACCAATAAGTGTTAGCTCAACTTCCTAGTATTGATTTAGAATTGGGATTGAGTGACACTAGGCAGCCACTAGCTAGTCTCTTACTGGAAGCACATCAACTGTGAGGTGTCACCTTCGATCAGGTAAAAACCAAACACAGAACACAAACCTGCAAGGAGAAAAAGACCAAGTCCAGGAAAGACAGGACAAGACGAAGACAGACAAGGTGGCCCAGATACAAGTAGAGACTAGGAAGCAGAGGAAGGATGGTGGCTTCCTGGCCTGAGACAGCCTCATTCCTGGTTGTAATCCCTCCTGAAGTCCATCTGCCTTGGGAGCTTTCCAGGGAGTTCCTCATCTGCCTAAGCTAGGCCAAAGTGTATTCTTTGCTGTGACTTGCAACTTGTGGCTCCCTGGCATCACTGGAGAGGGGAAAAGGGTATCTACTTCCTGAATGAAAGACTATGCTTCCTTCACTCCCCAGTGCAATCTTGGCACCAAGCACAGCACCAGGACCTAACAGGTGCTCAGTGAATGCACATCAAATGAACAAATGAATGAATGAATGAATGAATGAATGAATGAATGAACGAACGAACATGGGCCAACAAACTAAATAGTAGTTAGCCAAGCTAAGGTGCTCTGGTCACTAGGTTCCTTCCCCCTTATCTCAAAAAGGCAGTCTCTTCCCTCGCTCCCTCCCTTGGCCTTGGGGCAAGTCTCCAGCACAGCCTCACCTGCAGGATGAGCAACATCTGGACAATGGACGAGGGCAGCTTGGACTGGGCCAGCAGCAGCAGGTCACCTAGCTTCACCTTCAGCAGGACCAGGTCTCGGAAGCCCAGCAGGGAGATTTGGCGGATAGTCAGCTCCTGGCCCTAGAGAGGACAGAGAAGGGAAAGCTGTGAGGTGAGATCTCACTGAATCTGCCACCAATCATGTGAAGCTCAAGACAACACATGTTTACATAGCACCAAAGATGGGATGAGGCATCTGCAAGGGCCAGTGTGTCTTTCAGAGAGCCAAAGACCAGGCTCCTCTAGAATTAAAATGTCGTTAAGATAAGTCATGACTCAACCTGCCTACCTAAATGACCCAAAGACAATACAAGGCACATATAATCGGGGCCACACTATTATAAGTGCTATAAGTGGTCGGGAAGGAGAGAAAGAGAAAGATGGGAGAAACAAAGAAGAAGATCAATACTACCTCCCTACATTCAAGGCTGTTTTCCCAACTTCATCTATAATACATCTGAACACCTATCATACAAATAAAGAAGAAAAACACGGGACCTCTTAGATTGTTGTATAAATACCAATAATTGAGGAAGAAAAATAAATAGGAAAGTAGGAGGAAAGGGATTTGTTCAATTGTTGGGATGCGGTAGGGAGCAGAAGGTGAAAAATAATAACTATCAGTAAGCTAACATGTATTAAATTCTATGTGCCAGGCATGATTCTACATAGTTTAGATGTAAACAACACATGTAATCCCCACAACCACCCTTTGAGATAGGTACCATTATAAAACTCATTTCACAGATGAAACACCCAAACACCCAGAGAGTTACTATAATTCAACCAAAGTAGAGCTGCTTTCAAACCCAAACTTCTTGATTTTAGAGCTCCTCAAGTTTCCCAAGACCAAAAGAGAAAGGAAGGTACATTTTTCAGACTCTCCTTTGCACACATACATACAAATGCACACTAGAAGTCGGTTGTTCGACGAAGTTTAAGGATGTTTTCTATTTCCTGCAACTCCGTAGAGTTTTATAGAAACATGGTCAAGAGTGGTTTTGCTATCTCCATATCCCCTGATCCCCCACATCCAACAGATACACACAATCACCACCCATACCTTTCAATAACATAAAAAATTATAGAGCTCACATTATGTTGAGTGCTTTAAGTTATCTTATAATGAGGGACTTTGATTGGGTTTTTATTCCTTCAATATCTTTTAAAAGTTGGCCAGTTGGTACTACCTCTGTTGGATGGACTGATGGACAGAGATGCTAAGGCAACAGGAGAGAGCCAGCATTAGGCAGCATTATTCTGGCCAGGTCCTGGCTCTTGGTCCTGTGTGATGCTGGAAGCAGAGGAGACATAACCAACTTTTTGTTCACAACCTTCCAGGGAAGTGAACAACAGAACTGTCTGATTTAAACTATAGAATGTGGGAAGAGAGAAAAAGGAAGACTGGGGCAGGCAACCTTCTAGAAATTAGAACAGCAATTCTGGTGGGAAGGAAAGACTGCAAGGCAAAAGGAAACAATTCTAGGACCTCCTGCTCCAACAACTGCCAAATCACTTTCCAGAACTGATTTTCTAGGAATTCCCTAGAAGGTCATCAAGGCATCCCAAAGGACCCTTCATTCCCCAGAACTGCACTCCAAATAGACAATTATTTTGCCTTACTGTTTTTGGTTTTGTATTTACATCATAAAAAATTTAAAGGCAAAGATTAAAAGAGATCAGAAAAAAAGGGCTTAAGGTAAAGTTACAAGTCCTCTTCGTCTAATCTCTTATTCTCACTCCACACTGGTAACTGCTCCTTGAAGTTTTTACTTATATTCTAGATTTCTCCAGAAAGCTCCTATATCCACAAAACCACACATAAAACCTTTAAACCCACACAGATATTATACCCCTCCTACTGTTCTGAAGCTTGCTTTGGTTCACTTTGTATATTTTGGAAATCTTTTCATACCAGCATATACTGACCCACCTCACTCTTAAGGCTGCGTAATATTCTACCACTGTATGAACACACTCTGTGTAACCAACCAACTCCTGACCAAGATGCTTTCATTTGCACACGTGTGTGTGTGTGTTTCAAACATATTTATCCATGCCATGTTGGACATATTTTGTCAGCATATCCAGATTATTGTCCTGCAAAGGAAAATTGCTCAATCCAAATATGCCTTTAAAAAGTCCTTTAAAAAAATACTGCCATGTTGCTCTCCAAAAAGACTGCATCCGTGTGTACCCCCAGCAACAGTGTATAAGAGAGCCTACTGTCTCACACCAACTGGGAGGATGATTTCTTAAGTAGGATGGTTAGGAAAATACATGTCATGACCCCACTTAGACAATTCTCATGAGCTGTGCCCACACTTCCATAACACTGCCAGTATATGGTAGACACTCATCCATAACAGTACCAGTATATGGTAGACACTCAACAGTCATCCATTGTCAACTCATCTGCTCAGCCGATGACATGGGAAAACCACATCCAAATAACTGGATTATCTGCTGTGATTCCAACACATTTTATTGTACAGAGAATAGTAATGATAATGATATTGATGATGATGATGACAATTGTTAAGCCCTTACTGTATGTCATATGCAAAATTAAGTGCTTTTCATGTATTATCTCACTTACTCTTCTTAACACTCCTGTGAAACAAGTTTTATTATTTTCTAGAAGAAAACCAAGGCTCAGAGAGGCAAACTTATCTTCCCAAGAATATCAAGATGATAAGCGGCAGACTGAGGACGTGAACCCAGGTCAGTGACTTGGTTTGGATATTCGTCTCCTCCAAATCTCATGTTGAAATGTTTTCTCCAGTGTTATAGGTGGGGCCTAGTAGTAGGTGTTTGGGTCATGTGGGCGGATCCCTCATGAATGGCTTAGGTGCCCTCCCCTTGGTGATAAGTGAGTTCTCAATTAATTCACATGAGAGCTAATTGTTTGAAAGAGCCTGGTGCCTCTTCCCCCGTCTCTTGCTTCCTTCTCTCATCATGTGATACACTGACTTCCCATCACCTTCCACCATGGTTATAAAAGTTTCCTGAAGCCTCACCAGGAGCAGATGCTGGTACTATGTTTCTTATAGAGTCTGCAGCACTGTAAGTCAAATAATAAACCTTGTTTTTTTCAAAAAAAAAAAAAAAATTACCCAGTCTCAGGTATTCCATTATAGCAATGCAAAATGAACTAATACAGAAAATTGGTATAAGGAGTAGAATGTTGCTAGGAAGATACCTGAAGGTATGGAAGCAGCTCTGGAAGTGGGTAATGAGCAGAAGTTGGAAGTTTGGAGGGCTCAGGGCTCAAAATATGACAAAAAGACAAGGGAAGGTTTGGACCTTCTTTGAGACTAGTTAAATGATTATAACTAAAACACTGATAAAAATATGGACAGTAAAGGCCAGGCTGAGGTGGTCTCAAATGGAAATGAGGAAGTTATTGGGAACCAGAATAAAGATCACCCTTTTTATGCCCTAGCAAATAACTTGTCTGCATTGTGTCCATGCCCTGGGGATTTGTGGGAGGTTGAACTTAAGAGTGATGACTTAGAGTGTCTGGTAAAATAAATTTCTAAGGTGGGTATGGTAGCTCACAACTGTAATCCCAGCACTCTGGAAGGCTGAGGCGGGCAGATCACAAGATCAGGAGTTCGAGACCAGCCTAGTCAATACGGTGAAACTCTGTCTCTACTAAAAATACAAATATTAGCCAGGCATGGTGGCAGGCGCCTGTAATCCCAGCTACTTGGGAGGCTGAGGCAGGAGAATCACTTGAACCCAGAAGGTGGAGGTTGTAATGAGCTGAGATTGTGCCACTGCACTCCAGCCTGGGCCACAGAGTGAGACTGTCTCAAAAAAATTCTAAGCAGCAAAGCATTCAAGATGTGGCATGGCTGCTTCTAACAGTCTAAAATCAGGAATAGGTGTAAAGGAATGACTTAAAGTTGGAGCTTATAACTAAAAGGGAAACAGAGCATGAAAATTTGGAAAATTTGCAGCCTGGCCATGCAGTGAAGAAGGAACAGGCATTTTCAGGAGAGAAATACAAGAGAGCTGTGGAACAATCACTTCCTAGAGAGATTTGCATGACTAAAAGGGAAACAGGTGCTGATAGCCAAGACCACAGTTTTAAAAAGGCCTTGAAGTCATTTCAGAAACCTCTGGGACAGTCCCTCCCATTACAGGCCCAGAGACCTAAAAGGAAATAATGGTTTTGGAGGCCACGCTCAGGGGATGCCCAGTGCTACCTCAGGATATTGCTCCCCACATCCCAGTTTATCTGGCTCCAGTAGTGGCTTGAAGTGCCCCAGGTACCATTCCAGCTGCTACTCTGGAGGGAGCAAGCTATAAGCCTTGGTGGCGTCCACATAGTGCTAAGTCTACAGGTGCACAGAGTGCAAGAGAGAAGGAGGCTTTGCAGCTTCCACCTAGATTTCAGAAGATGTATGGAAAAGCCTGGGTGCCTAAGCAGAAGCCTGCTGCAGGGGTGGAGCTCCCACAAAGAGACTCTACCAGGGCAGTGCCAAGGGGATATGTGGGGTTGGAGCCCCTGACACGGTCCACAAAGGGCCACTTCCTAGTGGAGCTGTGGGAAGGGGTTGCTGCTCTCTACCCCCTCCCACAGACCCAAGGACAGAGCCACCAGCTTGCACCCTGAGCCTGGAAAAACCACAGGCACTCAACTCCAATCTGTGAGAGCAGACCCAGGGGCTGGCACCCTTCAAAGCCACAGGGGCACAGCTGCCCAGGGCCTTGGGAGCCCATCCTTTGCGTCAGTGTGCCCTGGATGTGGAACTTGGGGTCAAAGACTATTTTGGAGCTTTAAGATTTAATGTCTGCCAGGAGGCTGAGGCAGGAGAATGGTGTGAACCCAGGAGGCTGAGCTTGCAGTGAGCCAAGATCGCACCACTGTACTCCAGCCTGAGCGACACAGCAAGACTCTGTCTCAAAAAAAAAAAAAAAAGATTTAATGTCTGCCCTGCCCTGTTGTGTTTCAGACTCAAGTGGGGCCTGGTGTCCCTTTCTTTTGGCCAAATTCTCCCTTTCAGAATGGGAATGTTTACCCAATGCCTGTGCCACCAATGCATCTTATAAGTAAATAACTTGTTCTTGATTTTACAAGCTCACAGGTACAAGGAACTTACCTTGAGTCTCAGATGAGACTTTGAACTTTTGATTGAGTTGATGCTGGAACAAGTTAAGACTTTAGGGGACTATTGGGCAGGAATGATTGTATTTTGCAATATGAGAAGGACATGAGATTTGGAGTACCAGGGCAGAATAATATGGCTTAGATATTTGGTCCCTCCAAACCTCATGTTGAAATGTGATCTCCAGTGTTGGAGGTGGGGTCTAGTAGAAGGTAGAGTCATGGTGACAGATCCCTCATGAATGACTTGGTGCCCTCCCCTTGGTAATGAGTGAGCTCTCACTCTTTAGTGAGTTTTCACTCTATTAGTATGAGAGAGCTAGTTGTTTTAAAAAGTCTAGCTCCTCCTCCCCATCTCTTGCTTCCTCTCACCATGTGATACACTGGCTCCCCTGTTGCCTTCCGCCATAAGTGAAGGCTTGCTGTGGCCTCACCCGGAGCAGACGCTGGCAACCACACTTCTTGTTCAGCCTACAGAACCATGAGCCAAACAAGCCTCTTTTCTTTATAAATTACCCAGTCTTGGGTATTCATTTATAGCAACACAAACAGACAAACACAGTCAGTCATGAGCTAACTCAGCAGCTCATGCTTTGAACCACTTTGTTCCTCTTTGGTGCTGCTCCCCCTCCCTCATTTCTTACCCAGATTATTCTGTTGTCATCACTTCTTCATATGAAATACCTGTAGTTATTTGGGTCTAGACTGGGCCTGAGTAGTTACAGCACTCACCTGGAGAACATGACGGATTTTTGCCTTTGGGACTTCTAAGCCCATGGTTAAACATTACACTCTCAGAAGAAAAGGCCTCGATTTATAAGTGACCAGTGGGGCATATTGAATTGGTACCTAGTACTTCCTGTGTTTAAAGGTGAGCTGAACCAGGCCAAGGACAGCAACATGCCATGACCATTTATGTTAGAACTGGCTCCAATATCCCAGTCTCTCAATATCTAAATTCCTCCCCAGCATGGGTCGGGGGCAGGGGGCTTTATCTTGAGAACTCCTTGCTGGTTTCCAACCCATAAATTCTTTTTCTAAATGTAGAATCTGGCCTTTGATGTAGGCAGAAAATACTTTTAAGGGATGGTGTGAGGTACCTGGTTTATACCAACCTGCCACATAAACAAGTTAATCATTGCTTTCTTCAAGGATCATTTGGGGCCATTAACCAGAGGACTGGCTTGTTACCAGGACTTAGCCATCTCTTAGGCCCACAATGAATCAGAGAAGGAATTCATACTAATCCAGAATTGGCTTTTCTTTTCTTGTTTTAGGCTTGGGGGTGGGGGGAAAGCATAAGAAAACCAAGCCTGTCTCCTCACAACCTACATCCTCCAAAAAAAAAATAACAGTGCATATCCCTGTTACCCAAATGCCATCCAGTTTCTCTATGCTAAGCACAAAGAAAAAGTAAAGCCTAAGAGCATATAGTCCCATAAAATGATAAATATGTGAACCTGATCAGCTGAGAGCAAAAAGGAGGAGGAAGGCACAGTTTGCCTCCTTCTGGGTATGCTATATACCTTTGATGCCCATTTGCTACAGATCTTCACCACCTCCCCGGAATATTCCCTGTCCACAATCTGAATTTGGACATGCCCATCTCACCCACACCCAATTCAGCTAATTGAATAAAGCAGGGTTAGCACATGTGAATGGTCTCAGGAGTTGACAGGAAAAGAGAAGCCAGCAAGGTTGGGGCCATGGCAAACTCGAGAAGAGAAGCAGAATTCAAGTCAGTCAGTGGGGGAGTGAGGAGGTGAACAGGGGCAATATTAATTTTTGCCAGATCTTACCATCTTTCAAGAGAACCAAAACAGAGCTATCCTTAGACCCACATGTCTGGGCTCCTGCCTGGCTCTGAGCTTTTAAGACCCTCCCCATCCCCTGCCTCCACCTTTGCCCTCTTAACTATACTGGGGCTATGTCCACCCAGATCCTGCATTCTCCATTCTAGAACCATCTGGACACCTGCACCCTGGAATTCCCTACACAAATGTCCTGAAGAGAGACCCAGGGCCCTTTGAAATGGTGGTACCATGTTGCTGTCCTGGGTCTGGTTCATCTTGCCTTTAAACACAGGAGGCAGCTGATGCCAAGATGGTGAAATAGGAACAGCTCCAGTCTGCAGTTCCAGCATGAGCAACACAGATGGGTGATTTCTGCATTTCCAACTGAGGTACCGGGTTCATCTCACTGGGGCTTGCTGGACAGTGGGTGCAGACCATGGAGTGTGAGCTGAAGCAGGGTGGGGCATTGCCTCACCCAGGAAATGCAAGGGGTCAGGGAATTCCCTTTCCTAGCCAAGAGAAGCCATGACAGACGGTACCTGGAAAATCGGGACACTCTCACCCTAATACTACACTTTTCCAATGGTTTTAGCAAATGGCACACCAGGAGATTATATCCTGTGCCTGGCTTGGAGGGTCCCACGCCCATAGAGCCTTGCTTACTACTAGCACAGCAGTCTGATGTCAAGCTGCCAGGAGGCAGTGAGGCTGGGGGAGGGGCATCTGCCATTGCTGAGGCTTGAGTAGATAAACAAAGCAGCCAGGAAGCTCCAACTGGGTAGAGCCCACTGCAGCTCAAGGAGGCCTGCCTGCCTCTATAGACTCCACCTCTGGGGACAGGGCATAGCTGAACAAAAGGCTGCAGAAACTTCTGCAGACTTAAACGTCCCTGTCTGACAGCTTTGAAGAGAGTAGTGGTTCTCCCAGCACAGAGTTTGAGATCTGAGAACAGACAGACTGCATCCTCAAGTGGATCCCTGACATCTAAGTAGCCTGACTGGGAGACACCTCCCAGTAGGGGCTGACTGACACCTCATACAGCCAGGTGTCCCTCTGAGACAAAGCTTCCAGAGGGAGGATCAGGCAGCAACATTTGCCGTTCTGCAATATTTGCTGTTCTGCAGCCTCCACTGGTGATACCAAATAGGGTCTGGAGTGGACCTCTAGCAAACTCCAACAGACCTGTAGTTGAGGGTCCTGACTGTTAGAAGAAAAACTAACAAACAGAAAGGACATTAACACCAAAACCCCATCTGTACATCACCATCATCAAAGACCAAAGGTAGATAAAACCACAAAGATGGGGAGAAACCAGAGCAGAAAAGCAGAACATTCTAAAAATCAGAGCACCTCTTCTCCACCAAGGGAATGCAGCTCCTCACCAGCAACGGAACAAAGCTGGATGGAGAACAACTTTGACAAGTTGACAGAAGTAGGCCTCAGATGATCGGTAATAAACTTCTCCGAGCTAAAGGAGGATGTTAAACCCATTGCAAAGAAGCTAAAAACCTTGAAAAAAGGTTAGATGAATGGCTAACTAGAATAAACAGCATAGAGACAACCTTAAATAACCTGATGGAGCTGAAAACCATGGCACGAGAACTACGTGACACATGCACAAGCTTCAGTAGCTGATTCTATCAAGTGGAAGAAAGGGTATCAGAGACTGAAGATCAAATGAATGAAATGAAGCAAGAAGTCTGAGTAAAAAGAAACGAACAAAGCCTCCAAGAAATATGGGACTCTGTGAAAAGACCAAATCTACGTCTGACTGGTGTACCTGAAAGTAATGGGGAGAATGGAATCAAGTTGGAAAACACTCTGCAAGGTATTATCCATGAGACCTTCCCCAACCTAGCAAGGCAGGCCAACATTCAAATACAGAGAATGCCACAAAGATACTCCTCGAGAAGAGCAACTCCAAGACACACAATTGTCAGATTCACCAAAGTTGAAATGACGGAAAAAATGTTAAGGGAAACCAGAGAGAAAGGTTGGGTTACCCACAAAGGGAAGCCCAACAGACTAACAGCAGATCTCTTGGCAGAAACCCTACAAACCAGAAGAGAGTGGGGGCCAATATTCAACATTCTTAAAGAAAAGAATTTTCAACCCAGAATTTCATATCCAGCCAAACTAAGCTTCATAAGTGAAGGAGAAATAAAATCCTTTACAGACAAGCAAATGCTGAGAGATTTTGTCACCACAAGGCCTGCCTTACAAGAGCTCCTGAAGGAAGCACTAAACATGGAAAGGAACAACCGGTACCAGCCACTGCAAAAACATGCCAAATTGTAAAGACCATTGATGCTAGGAAGAAATTGTATCAACTAATGAGCAAAATAACCAGCTAACATCATAATGACAGGATCAAATTCACACATAACAATATTAACCTTAAATGTAAATGGACTAAATGCTCCAATTAAAAGGTACAGACTGGCAAACTTGATAAAGACTAAAGACGCATCAGTGTGCTCTATTCAGGATATCCATCTCATGTGCAGAGACACACATTGGCTCAAAATATAGGGATAGAGGAAGATCTACCAAGCAAATGGAAAACAAAAAAAAGCAGGAATTGCAATCCTAGTCTCTGATAAAACAGACTTTAAACAAACAAAGATCAAAAGAGACAAAGAAGGCCATTACATAATGGTAAAGGGATCAATTCAACAAGAAGAGCTAACTATCCTAAATATATATGCACCCAATACAGGAGCACCCAGATTCATAAAGCAAGTCCTTAGAGATCAACAAAGAGACTTAGATTCCCACATAATAATAGTTGGAGACTTTAACACCCCACTGTCAACATTAGACAGATCAATGAGACAGAAAGTTAACAAGGATATCCAGGAACTGAACTCAGTTCTGCACCATGCAGACCTAATAGACATCTACAGAACTCTCCACCTCAAATCAACAGAATATACATTATTTTCAGCACCACATTGTACTTATTCCAAAATTGACCACATAGTTGGAAGTAAAGCACTCCTCAGCAAATGTAAAAGAACAGAAATTATAACAAACTGTCTCTCAGACCACAGTGCATCAAATTAGAACTCAGGATTAAGAAACTCACTCAAAACCACTCAAGTACATGGAAACTGAACAACCTGCTCCTGAATGACTACTGGGTACATAACGAAATGAAGGCAGAAATAAAGATGTTCTTTGAAACCAATGAGAACAAAGACACAACATACTAGAATCTCTGGGACACATTAAAGCAGTGTGTAGAGAGAAATTTATAGCACTAAATGCCCACAAGAGAAAGCAGGAAAGACCTAAAATTGATACCCTAACATCACAATTAAAAGAACTAGAAAAGCAAGAGCAAACACATTCAAAAGCTAGCAGAAAACAAGAAATAACTAAGATCAGAGCAGAACTGAAGGAGATAGACACACAAAAAACCCTTCAAAAAAAAAAAATCAATGAATCCAGGAGCTGTTTTTTTTAAAATATCCACAAAATTGATAGACCACTAGCAAGACTAATAAAGAAGAAAAGAGAGAAGAATCAAATAGATACAATAAAAAATGATAAAGGGGATATAACCACCGGTCCCATAGAAATACAAACTACCATCAGAGAATACTATAAACACCTCTACACAAATAAACTAGAAAATCTAGAAGAAATGGATAAATTCCTGGACACATACACCCTCCCAAGACTAAACCAGGAAGAAGCTGAATCCCTGAATAGACCAATAGCAGGCTCTGAAATTGAGGCAATAATTAATAGCCTACCAACCAAAACAAGTCCAGGACCAGGTGGATTCATGACCGAATTCTACCAGAGGTACAAAGTGGAGCTGGTACCATTCCTTCTGAAACTATTCCAATCAATAGAAAAAGAGGGAATCCTCCCTAACTCTTAAGGAAGCAAGAATCATCCTTATACCAAATCCCGGCAGAGATGCAACAAAAAAAGAGAATTTTAGACCAATATCCCTTATGAACATTGATGCAAAAATCCTCAATAAAATACCGACAAACCGAATCCAGCAGCACATCAAAAAGCTTGTCCACCATGATCAAGTGGGCTTCATCCCTGGGATGCAAAGCTGGTTCAACATATGCAAATCAATAAACGTAATCCATCACATAAACAGAACCAAAGACAAAAACCACGTGATTATCTCAATAGATGGAGAAAAGGCCTTTGACAAAATTCAACAGCCCTTCATGCTAAAAACTCTCAATAAGTTAGGTATTGATGGAATGTATCTCAAAATAATAAGAGCTATTTATGACAAACCCACAACCAGTATCATACTGAATGGGCAAAAACTGGAAGCACTCCCATTGAACACCAGCACAAGACAGGGATGCCCTTTCTCACCATCCTATTCAACATAGTGTTGGAAGTTCTGGCCAGGGCAATCAGGCAGGAGAAAGAAATAAAGGGTATTCAAATTAGGAAAAGAGGAGGTCAAATTGTCCCTGTTTGCAGATGACATGATTGTATATTCAGAAAACCCCATCGTCTCAGCCCAAAATCTCCTTAAGCTGATAAGCAACTTCAGAAGTCTCAGGATACAAAATCAATGTGCAAAAATCACAAGCATTATTATACACCAATAACAGACAAACAGAGAGCCAAATCATGAGTGAACTCCCATTCACAATTGCTTCAAAGAAGACAAAATATCTAGGAATCCAACTTATAAGGGATGTGAAGGAACTCTTCAAGGAGAGCTACAAACCACTGCTCAACAAAATAAAAGAGAACACAAACAAATGGAAGAAGATTCCATGCTCATGGATAGGAAGAATCAGTATCGTGAAAATGGCCATACTGCCCAAGGTAATTTATAGATTCAATGCCATCCCCATCAAGCTATCAATGACTTTCTTCACAGAATTGGAAAAAACTACTTTAAAGTTGATATGGAACGAAAAAGAGCCCGCATTGCCAGGACAATCCTAAGCCAGAAGAACAAAGCTGGAGGCATCATGCTACCTGACTTCAAATTATACTACAAGGCTACAGTAACCAAAGCAGCATGGTACTGGTACCAAAACAGAGATATAGACCAATAGAACAGAACAGAGCCTTCAGAAATAATACCACACATCTACAACCATCTGGTTTTTGACAAACCTGACAAAAACAAGAAATGGGGAAAGGATTCCCTATTTAATAAATAGTGCTGGGAAAACTGTCTAGCCATATGTAGAAAGCTGAAATTGGATCCCTTCCTTACACTTTATACAAAAATTAATTCAAGATGGATTAGAGACTTAAATGTTAGACCTAAAACCATAAAAACCCTAGAAGAAAACCTAGGCAATACCATTCAGGACATAGGCATGGGCAAGGACTTCATGACTAAAACACCAAAAGCAATGGCAACAAAAGCCAAAATAGACAAATGAGGTCTAATTAAACTAAAGAGCTTCTGCACAGCAAAAGAAACTACCATCAGAGTGCACAGGCAACCTACAGAATGGGAGAAAATTTTTACAATTTATCCATCTGACAAAGGGCTAATATCCAGGAACTACAAAGAACTTAAACAAATTTACAAGGAAAAAACAACCCCATCAAAAAGTGGGTGAAAGATATGAACAGACACTTCTCAAAAGAAGACATTTATGCAGACAACAGATACATGAAAAAATGATTACCATCACTGGCCATCAGAGAAATGCAAATCAAAACCACAATGAGATACCATCTCACACCAGTTAGAATGATGATCATTAAAAAGTCAGGAAACAACAGGTGCTGGAGAGGATGTGGAGAAGCAGGAACACTTTTACACCATTGGTGGGACTGTAAACTAGTTCAACCATTGTGGAAGACATTGTGGCGATTCCTCAAAGATCTAGAACTAGAAATACTATTTGACCCAGCCATCCCATTACTGAGTATATACCCAAAGGATTATACATCATGCTGCTATAAAGACACATTCACATGTATGTTTACTGTGGCACTATTCACAATAGCAAAGAGTTGGAACCAACCCAAATGTCCATCAATGATAGACTGGATTAAGAAAATGTGGCACATATACACCATGGAATACTATGCAGCCATAAAAAAGGATGAGTTCATGTCCTTTGTAGGCACATGGATGAAGCCGGAAACCATCATTCTCAGCAAACTATCGCAAGGACAGAAAACCAAACACCACATGTTCTCACTCACAGGTGGGAATTGAACAATGAGAACACTTGGACACAGGGTGGGGAACATCACACACTGGGACCTGTCGGGGGGTGGGGGGAGGGGGGAGGGATAGCATTAGGAGATATACCTAATGTAAATGACGAGTTAATGGGTGCAGCACACCAACATGGCACATGTATACATATGTAACAAATCTGCATGCTGTGCACATGTACCCTAGAACTTAAAGTATAATAATAAATAAATAAATAAATAAGTAAATAAACAAACACAGGAGACACCAGGTACTGATTCAACATGCCCCTTTGTCGACTTACAAATCCAGGCCTTTTCTGTACACCCCCCTTCCAGTAGGGTTGCCGGATAAAACACAGGATACCCATAGAAATTTGAAGAGTTTTTCAGTATAAACATGTCCCAAATATTGCGTTATTTGCTTATATATGCAATTCAAATATAACTCAACATCCTGTTTGCTTGTTTGTTTATTTAGAGACAGGGTTTTGCTCTGTCTCCCAGGTTGAAGTGCAGTGGTGCAATCTCGGCTCACTGCAGCTTTGATCTTCTGGGTTCAAGTGATCCTCCTACTTCAGCCTCCCTAGTACCTGAGACTACGGACACATGCCACCATGCCTGGCTGATTTTTTTTTAATAGAGATGGGTTTTCATCTTGTTGCCCAGACTCGTCTCAAACTTCTGGGCTCAAGTGATCTACCTGCCTCAGCCTCCCGAAGTGCTGTGCCCGGCCAACATCCTGTATTTTTATATGCTTAATCTGGCAACCTTATCCCCATGTCTGTCTTCCTGAGAGAAGACTCACTGATGGCTGATGGGTGACTACTGCAAGGAAGGGGAAGGTTTCTGCAGGCTACAGGACAGAGGCTTCTATCTGTACTATCGTACTGGAAATGTTATGGGGTGAGTCTAACATGGAAAATGAAATCTATAAGCCTAACCTCCCAGGTTTTAGATACTTGACATATGTTTTCAGCAATTCAAAATTCCTTTAAAACACTGTTCAGACCAAACAGTCCACGTAGGTCTTGACCTCTGGCATAAGGTCATTCTACCCATTGCTTAATGGCTGTGTTCCTCTGCATACGACACCCACACTTCAACAATACCTAATTACATACGAAGCCTCAACCACAGTGGGAGGAGAGAAGAGTGAGCACACTGCAGCTTAAGTGAGAGAGACATGTATTTTGGAGAGGAACATCTACAGGTCAACCTTCCTTAGAGGTGGCATCGACCTGGCAGTGATCATCATGGTATTAGCTCTACAGAGACAAGGGGGCAAGAATATCAACATAAATGGTAGAAGGAGTGGAGGCCACAGAGTAAGAATACTAGAGGTGTCATTCATATTTTATTCTCAAGTCCTCGTTTTGCTGGAGATACGATGGAGCTATGCTCACAGAAGATAAATGACTCTGCCCAAACCCACACTCTTGAATCTAAGTCTACGGATTCCTAGTCCGGCGTTCCTCCTACTAAATCACGTAGGATCCCTTACAGAGGAACACGGAATGCTACTCCTTTTTCATGATTTGAAGGCAACAGCAAACTTGCCTTAAAATTGTGCTTTTAAAAAAAAAAAAAAAAGGAGAGAAGAAAGAGGCAGGGGAGAAAGAAAGAAAAGAAACAAGAAATCTCCCTTCCCCCCAACTTCTCTACTTTTGAAAACTAAGAAAAACAAACCACTCCAAGAATATAAAGACATACTCAAAACCAAGAGGGTAACAAGAGCCTAAAAATTGCTAGTTATGCAGGCACTCTTCTTCACTTGAACTTAGGTACTAAATATAGAACCAGAGAGCCCTTAAAACATCTCTAAACTCCTTAACCAATGCAAGTGCCCAATCTCCAAGTTTTCTCCCATTTACCAGGAGCCCCCAGGCTGCAAAGGCCAGGAGAGAAGACAGACTGCTGAGGATGACAGGAAGTGTTCCCCGGTGAGACTAACCTGAACTGGATAAAATATTGCCTGCAGGGTAGGGAGAGTCTCAGTGAAGAAGTGGTCCCAGACTTCAGCCAGAACCTCAATGCGATTTTCACCTACAAGAGGGCGAGAAGATGGGAAGGGAGGAAGAAAGAAAAGAATTTGTCATTATTTGTAGAAGAGGCCAGAAGACAGTTCCACATAAAATGTCTAAGTTGCACATGCTTACAAACTTGCAGCCAGGAGCTATTAAAGCCCAGAGAGCAGAGGTGTGGTACTGCAGGATCTTCATTCCAGGCTAAGACCAACAGAAATTCTCAGGGCAGAAATATATTCCATCTCACAAGGATGCATGCATTGATCTTAGCTCACTGGTCTTACTAATAAGTAATCTAAACTTACCAGTCTTCACTAGTAAGACTCTGAATGGGAGACGCAGCATTAGGTGTGGGGAGGGAAGAGAGCGCATTACTTACATTTGATCTACAAGGTGTTACTATAGTAAATGTAGGACTGGGTGGGAAAATCCAACGGAAAATATGCAAATATGCCTTTCCATCCTCCAATCCAGAAAAGGGAGCTGACATCTTAGAATCACACAGTAACTGTTATCACATGAATGGTTACAACATTATCCAGCACAATGCTAGTTTACTTACCTATAAGATATCTCATGACTAGACTCTAATACCACCGCTTTACAGGCTCAGAGAGGCCAACTAACTGCCCCAAAGTCACACAGCTCAAAGGCAGAGCTGTGATTCCAGAAACCATGCTCTTGGCCAGGCTAATCTGGGAAGATCATGTGCACCACTATATACTGTTTTGTTTTCTTACTCATTAAGACACTGGGCTTATTCTGGATTTCAGCTGTCAATGGAGAGAGGCAGAAAGAGGATCTGGAAACTGTTTTCTCCACCCACTTCTTTACAGTAACTGGGAGGGCAGCATTCTCTGAAAAGGCCTTCTGCAAAACACAGCACCTGACTCCTGATGCTGTCCTACTTACTCCCAGGATGAGGAAGCCTAAGCTACAGCCAAGTGTCCCTGCTACCCCAGGCTGGAGCACACAGGTCACCCAATACCATCGGAAGGTTGTGTGAGGAACTCTGCACCTCCAGGAAAGACGGGCCCTGGCAGAGAAGGGCCTGCATAGCAGTTGCTGTTTAATGACCTAGATATCAGAGCTGATATTGGTCACTGCCTCAGCTCATCCCAGGCAAAGAAACTGGGTCAGCCAAGATTAGACACTGAGAGACACGTTTGGCAAGACACTGCCAGTTCCACTGAATAAATCTTGAAAGATTCATTTGGCACCGTCTATTAATTTAATGGGCAATAAAAGCAGTGGCTGGGGAGACAGAATAGAACAAGGGCATGACTAGTAGCCAGCAGGTCCAAAGATGTGCAGATTTTGAAAGGTCAGGGTGAAATTCACAGGGGGAAAATGCAAATCCAGGACACCCTCAACTTTCCTGTGCAAACCACTGATCACACTTTATTGGAACGGTTTATTCACTTCTTCTCTGTCTTGTCACTGGAATGGAAGTGGGAATGGGGCCCTATCTGTCTTGCTCATCACTATATTACTAGTGCTAAGGATGGTGCAGCCACTTCATAAATCAATCTTTTAAAAGCTTTGCTTGAATGGATGGAAAGTGCCAAGTGTATAGATTTTTGCAGATACTGGGACTGGTGAGTGGAAGGAGGTTACCATTTAACTCAAATATGGGACAGTGTAGAACAGGACTTAATAGTTAGCATGAACATTTTCCTTTGCTCCTAGGATAAACAAAACCTGAATAATATGATCTACACAGCCCAGGAGAATCCGTCTCCTCCTTCTGGGTCTTGATCCTCTTCTGTATTCCTGTTGGCCTTTGGGCTCTAATGATCTCTCTTGCAGTCACCCTTCTCTCTCATGCCACAGGGCCTTTGCATGTGCTGGCCCTTCTGCCTTGACTGCTCTTTCTCTCCCTTCTTTACCTAACCTACTTCTGTTGATCTTTCTAGTTGCAGCTTGAACATCACTTCTAGGAGAAAGTCTCTCCCCATTGGTCAAACCACTCTGCTACAGATTGTATTCTTAGTACTTGTCCTGGGTACAGTTTTATACTTGGTGATGATTTGATTCATGTGTGAGCTCCATGAGGGCCTGTAATGCTGTGATGGTTTCTCCGACTCCTGACTCCCCAGCACCTAGCAACGTACTGGCTCATAGTAGATAATCAAATAAACATTTGATTGAAGCAGTCAGTATCCTCTTTCAAATGCAGGCTATGCTGTTTCACTGCAGGGAGGAGGAAGGGGAAGTCTAAAAGGACCATCTCACATACTGGGTCATCCTGGTTCCTAGAACCAAGGTGAACTCCAGCACCTGGATAATGTACCCCACATGGTAAAAGGTGACTCCAGCTTCTCTGTTGATGTCCCTTATCTTAAGCCTTCTACAACCAAGACAAGCAGAGGTCCTCTTGATCTGAAGGAAAGGAAGAAGAGAGAACCTTGCAGGTTGGCACTGCTGCCTACTTACTCCCCCTTGCAGTGCCAAGACAGGATGCTCGTTGACACACAACGTAATTCTGCAACCTAGCAGCAGTAAGACGCCTCCCAAGAACCCAGGTCTAATTGCTTGCTGCAAACTTCAGAGAGTAATGGAGGTTTTGGAAAGTGTTCAGAGAAGAACATCAGACAGACACAGACACAGCAACAGGGCAGCCCTGGGGGAGAAAGAGTTAAAGAACACAGGTGCCTTCCCTTCCAGAAACAGCCCATAAGTCAAGGACTTAGCTCCCTGCAAACAATGAAGGGGGTTGGATGGATGGTTCTAGATGACTGTCCTATACATCTGCCCTCTAATGTAACACAGCAGTTTAGGTCACCAGAAGTATGTGGGTAAGTGTCAGAAACTTCCTAAGACTCAAGGTCACTAAGGCTCTAGAAAAGATGAACTTAACATGGCGTCTTCTGCCCACAAAAGAGCAACAGGTGGGTATGAACAGCCACCTGTCTTTTCTGCAGCAGTAAAGAAGGGGTGTGTATATATAGACATGTAAGTATCTAAGCAGAGATGTCAACAAAGAGGAGTTTGTTCAGTGACTGGACATATCATATTAATTGTTTTCAAACTTTGTTTTATAGCAAGAGAATCCTTTTATTCAAACAGAATTTTTCTTGGAGTTCTAATACATAAAATTAAACAGTAGAGATGCCTGGTTGAAGATGGCAGAGGCCCTTAAAGGCTCCCCACATGCCCATTCACTGTACAGAAAAGGCCCCAACACCAGAACTCCGGGACTAGAAGAGACTCAGAGAGAATACCCCAGGCCTGGTGCTCTCAGGCCACGCCAGGGCAGGGGCATAGAATGTGGGATGAACTTTGTTCATCCTGTCTAGCCCCATTTCTGAGTTTTCACTCTGAGTGTATCTATGATGAGGGTTATTCGGGTGAGAGACATTCAACTTCCCCTTTTAAGGGCACTTGAACCTCTGGTTTTATTCAGTATCTTTTTCATAGAGCTGTTTTTCCACATTTCCAGGAGCTTGTAATAACTCCCCAGATAACATACATACAATTTATGTGACTAGGGACAATGTTTCTTTCCCCTCCCTTTACCAGGCAGTTGTTTCCCACATTTTTGTACTAGCCTGACTCCAAAATGCAAAAGAGGGCCGGGCACAGTGGCTCATGCCTGTAATCCCAGAACTTTGGGAGGCCAAGGCGGTGGATCTTTTGAGGTCAGGAGTTGAGACCAGCCTGGCCAACAAGGTGAAACCCCTACTAAAAATACAAAAATTAGCCAGGCGTGGTGGCAGGTGCCTGTAATCCCAGCTACTCAAGAGGCTGAGGCATGAGAATCGCTTGAACCTGGGAGGTAGAGGTTGCAGTGAGTCAAGATCGCACCATTGCTCTCCAGCCTGGGCCACAGAAGTGAGACTCTGTCTCAAAAAAAAATACATAAATAAAATGCAAAAGACCCACTAAATTCTTAAGCAAGTCACCTAAGAATAAGCCCCTTCCTTTGACACGTGAGAAGATAAAGCAAATGTAGCATGCACATACAATGGAATATTAGCCTTAAAATAAGAAGGGAATCCTCTCACATGCTACAACGTGAATTTGCGGACCTTATGCTGAATGAAACTAAGCCAGTCACAAAAGGACAAATACCATATGATTCCAATTATAAGACGCCTAGAGTAGTCAAAGCACGGAAACAAAAAATAGGATGGTGGCTGTCGGGGGCTGAGGAAAGGGGGCAAAATGTTGGGAGTTGTTCAATGGACATGGAGTTTCCGTTTTGCAAGATAAAGTTCTAGAGATCTGTTACACAACAATGTGAATATAATTAACACTACTGAACTGTAAAGTACTGCAATTATAAAGAGGGTATATTTTATATTGTGTGGGGTTTTGTTTAACCACAATTTACAATTTTTTTCTAAAGGCCTTGGGTTACTGGGTATTTATAAGTTTGGGAAAAAAAAATAATATTATCGATGTATTCAAGGGAAGAATGGCTTCAGCCAATTCTCAAATGTGCAAAGGTTAATTTCTAACCTCTATTCTTCCCAAGGCTTGGTAAGCATTTACTGTATGCCAGACCTCAGAACTTTCTAGCGTCAGTTTCTCCTTTTCCTTCCTACTTTGTCTTTCTAGGAGCCCCTTTCCTGGACACACTAGTGTCTCTCCCAGGGAATGGGGAGAAACAAAAGGATGATGACATGACACCTAATAAGTCTGGGCCTGGAAGTAAGTTTGATCTATGGGACATTAGGCTGGAGCAGAAAAAAAAGAAAGGGTCCGGTATGTACACCTGCTGTGTGCCAGGTATGGTGTTACGCCACTCATGTGCCTTATGTTCCCTACAACCCCTCACCCCAATTTATCACTTCAAAAACGATAAAAGCTGAGACTTGGAGAAACTAGTAACTAACCAAAAGTTACCCAAAAAGTAGGTGGCAAGCTAAGATCAAGTCCCACTTTGGTGGGAGCTAAAAGTAGCCCTTGATAGAGTCATGGGGTTGACCAATTCTTACCTTTGGAACCTGTTTCCATCTCCATTCAGTTCCTTTCTCTCCTGTCAGTTGGACTTTAAAATCTAAGATCAGGAAATTTCCCTTCATCTATCAAATCATACCCTATTGAGTGAGTACCTGCTTAGCCTAATGTCCCCCAAATGGACAGGACTCCTCTATGACTCCCCAGAAATATTACAAAGGTCTGTAGGAAATAGCTCGGGGCAGACCAGAGGAAATAGCATGGAGGATTCACAGAGTAACTTATTCCTTCAAAAGAGACCCCTAGCCTGCATCCCATTAAACAAACAAACAAAATCCTGAACAAGGTCTCCAAAGAAACCACCCCATCCCACTACACTTTTCTGAAACACAGTTCTGACTTGCAATGCTGTGAGTAGCTGACTCAAATCAAAGTGCTGCCGCCTAGGTAGGGAGGAAATGGACAGGGTGAATCACTCGCTTGGAGTCTGTCACTTCTGGACAGAAGCATCTCAGCTGTTCAGACATCAAAGGCTGAGTCACAGAGGCCCCAATCTATCAGGGCTGTCTTATACTTGCCTTCACATAGCTTGATCTTCTCCTCCACAAAGAACAGTCCTTTTGCAAGAAGCTGGTTCTGCCAAAAGAGAACAAAGAACATAAGAATTTGGGCAACTCTAGAGCGTGAGTGATGAACCCTCTTCCACTTCCAGTGGGCAAGGGCACAGAGTTCTAGGCACTTGTGTTCTAGCCATGCCTCCGAGTTTAAGAAGCCTTTTCTCCTCTTGGAAGGCCAAGGCTTCAGGAGAAGACAGTGAGACTTCCCATAGCAAAAGAGCGGGTGAGATAACAGGCAACCCCAACCGCCACCTTCATCCCTCAGACCAGGAAAGAGGCATGACACAAGCTTGGATGAATTCGCTATTGCTGACACCCAGTGTCCTAGAGGCCCTTAGTGATCTAAACTCACAAAAGGGAGCACTGAGGCAATGGGAAACTATGCAGAAATAACATATTTTTAAAAACATAAATTTAGGGCTTCTCACACTAGCATGAAAGAGACCGCGTGCAAAATCTTAAGCAGCAGTGAATATGCATCTGTCGATGAATGTGCACGTGGGAAATTGTGGAAAGAGAAAAGTAAAGTCTTCTTCCAACTGCAACTAACAATTGTTGAGTGTCCTGTCTACATCGTAAGCTTTATATCCTTCATCTCATTTAATTCACTCCTATCAAGTTGGTGCTACTGGCCTCACTTTACTGATGGTCAGTGAAGAGACTTGCTCAAGGGAGACAGACCTGGTCTTCTTGAGTCTGTAAGCCATGTTCTTTCCACTCCACTTCACTGCCTTCCAGCAAGTCTTCCCACCCAGACCCCTTTCTTCCCTTGAAAGGCTACAGCTGGCCCCCTAAGACATGGAGCAGCCTCTCTGCAAGTCACAGAAGCTCAGAGATCAATGACGGGCTGGGGTCTTTACACTCATGTTACATTGTTAGATTAACAAGGCCTATGTTATGGGAGAGGCAGCTGCAAAGGTGATAATGTGTCTTACCAAAGGACCTAATGCATTCTTTAGCCTTCTCCTTTATAAAACCCTAGACCCTATTGCAATGATAAAAGAAGCATATGGAGCAGAGTGGAAAGAACTTGGGTATCAGTTCAAGTTCCAGTCAGCTACATTCTAGCTGTGCGATTTTGTATTTAATTTCCCTGAGTCCCAAGCTCTTCCTCTGTAAAATGGCATACTAGCAATACCATAACATTCTTCATTATAATCATTATAAACACATTAATCATTATAAACATGATTAATCACTATAAACACATACACACAGTATTTTATGTCTTTAGTAATCAGCATTGGTGGTAGCAATAGTAATAACTGCTATCTCAGCCCAACTTCACAAAAGGAGTGGGAGGCCGAGAGTCAGTAGTGAATGGGCCTTTATAAAATGTACTAATAGAACATTTTATCAAAGGTACTATCCCATTTCTGTGATGGATACACACTAAGCAAATTCACAGTCCTATTAGGATTTACAAAATACAACCTAATTAGAGAAAGTAACTGGTCACCATGTAGTTCTTTTTTTTTGAGACAGAGTCTTGATCTGTCACCCAGGCTGAAATGCAGTGGTGGGATCTTGGCTCACTACAACCTCTGCCTCCCAGGTTCACGCAGTTCTCCCACCTCAGCCTCCCATGTAGATGAGATTACAGGCACTAGCCACCATGCCCAGCTAATTTTTGTACTTTTTTAGTAAAGACGGGGTTTCACCATTTTGGCCGGGCTGGTCTCGAACTTCTGACCTCAAGTGATCTGCCCACTTCTGCCTCCCAAAGTGTTGGGATTACAGGCGTGAGCCACCACACCCAGCCACCATGTAGTTTCAAGATGGCAGCTAGAACACCAAATCAAAATTACAGTGACACCATATAGGAATATACCAACTTTGTTAAAGAAAAAAAAAAAAGCAATTCCTTCACAAAGAACTGTGAAACACACAGGCAATAAAGACAAAGCCCTAACCTGTTCTTTAGCTTCCAGCCGAGTTCATGAATCCCAGCTGGGTCATGGCAAGACTTTCTGGGTCAGAAAGCAAGAAAATATCCCAGCACCAAATTGACATCTTGTGACAGCTGAGCTGGACATGAGTGGTCTGTGGAGGTATGTTCAGATGGCAACCACTCCACTGAATACTTCTGAGCACAAATCTCAATTGTGCCCTGCAGTCTCCGCCTGGCTGGTCCCTTACACCTAGCCCAGGCGAGGTTCTCAGAACGTCCCCTTAGCATTCTGTGCACGGGCTCCTGAATGCCATTCTTCTCAGCACCTCTAGTGTCAACACTGATGTCCCAGGCTTCTATTAAAACAACTTTCTTAACCCTCCCTAATTTCACATTTCTGAAATCCACCTAGAGAGGTACTAGAGATTGCCTCTGTGATGCACTTTTCATCATGTTGTTCTATCACTATAATTATCTACATGGGGGGAGGATAGGGGGAACTGAGGCATGGACAGAAATAAAAACCTAGTCCAGGTGATAGCATGAGTTAACAGAAATTAATTCAAACCATTCATGTGTTAGAATTTTAGGTCCTTAGGAGTGAGGGCATGTCTTATTTTAGTTAATATCCTTGGCTCCTGGTATAGTACCTAGAACATAGTAGGTACCTAATAAATATTTACTGAATATATATACTGACTATTTTAGTGATAAAAATCATTTTTTATTTTTAAGAAGCCAAGATAAAAGACAGAATATTTTTAAGAAGAATAAGTGCTATAGGGTCCCTAAGTTTGTTGCCATTTTCTTCATTTGAATTAGAAAATCATTTGAAAATTACATTGTCCATATCTTATGGAATAAACCTCAAAACGTGGCCTGGATTTTCCTTTCTTCTCCTTTCAAGGTCTTCTCCCTTCAAGGAGCCATTAGGAAAAAAAATCTTTTTTATATATTTTCAAGGAAAAGTAATTATTCCTATATTATGGAGAAAGGATAAAGAAAATACTCCTTTAAAACTTCTCACAATACACAGCATGGAAATTCTACAGCTTAGACCAAAATAAGAGAAACACAAACCTGAGGTTAGAAGGGGTCTTAAGAATCATATAGACATTCTCTCCTCTCCCCAGTCCTATGGTCAAAACCAATTGGTCACACACATTTTAATGATATTTAGTGGATCCATTTCCATTTTCCAGGAGGCTAACGTACCTTTCAAAGGTATCTTGAAAATCCTTATATAACTTCCTGCTCCCAGGAGTCTGTAGATTTTGCTCTTACCTTATAGTTGTATAAACTGAGGCTAGAAGTAGGGTCTCCCTCTCCACAATTCCAATAAAAGACATGAGAGTGAGGCTCAGTCTCTCTACTGCTCATGTTTTATTCAGCACACACTATCAGAGTAAGGATCTTTTGAGTTAGCCAAGCCCCAGGCCCCTCTTCACTGGGGAACCACTGCCATCCACCCAGTGGAGGTGTGCCCATTCATTTATGCTCCAACATCCGAGCCACAGCTGCATCTTCCAGCTTTGCTAATGGGTCTCAAACTGAACCCCAAATCTCTCTAGAGAATTTGAGCCCCAAAGGGTCTTGCATTCTTAAGGGCCTTGTACTCTGAAGGCCTCCACTTGCGGTTGGGTGCTCTGCAGTTGCCATCTTTGATTCTTAGTATTTTTATCTTTGAATTTGTGTTTTATAAGTGAACATGCACTGGCATCTAAAGCCTCAGCTCACTCATGGTCCTGCCTCCTCACCACCTCCCCAGGAGGGATTTTTAGGCACCTACACCTCACCCCTGGTGCCTGGGCTCCATCACCAGTGTCACCCTACTCCCAAGGTGCTGACAGAGTCATGTTGGTGGAGGCCTCTGCACCTGTACAGGGAGAGTCAGGACTGGGCATGCGCCCTGCAATGTCTTGGGGAGAGGCATAGTGCCAGCCATCCTGCACTCCCTAGACTGGCAGTGCTGCAGTGCAATTGCTGCTGACTCAATGGGGACCTCTCACCCACCCTCCATCTAGGTACCAAGAGTGCCCAGTGCAGATGTGCAATCTCCTGGGGACCTCTGCCCACTATGAGCTGCAGTAGCAGGCCCGTGGGAAGGGGAGATTGGCATCCCTACACCAGTCTGGTTAGTAGAGTTATTTTAGAAGAAGCCAGGGACACCACTGTTGACATTAGAGGTGGTGAGAAGAATGGCATTCAGGAGTCCTTGCACAGAATGCTGAGTACCCACATGTTCCTTCTGGACTGGCCTCTGCAAATTATGAAGCTCACCTTGTCACTTCACCTAAAGATATGCCAACTTAACATCTGTGGGGCTTAAGCCTGCTCAAATGGGTTGAAGGCGGGGCGAAACCCAGCCTTGGCTCAGGCAGCCATCTTGCATTGTGTGTTCTTCCTAAGTGTCCAGTCTTCCTGGACCTTACCTCACAGTAGTCCCATCCCCTGACGAATGCCTGACTCCAGAAGTTTCTGAATGTTTGCTGGCTGCTGAGCTGTAGTGATGGAGCTGTATGGTAACAGAGCTGGAGAAGGCCCAAGTTTCTCTTGTCCCACTCCTTGCCTGATGGCACCAACCCCACCACCTCCCCAGGCAGAAGACTAAGCCAAAAACAGTTACTAAATAGTAACCACCCAGGAAGCAACTTGGGACTTGGAACTGGGCCCACTGTTACTTAATGCATCCTCTCCCCATCCGATACATGAACTTGGACACAGTCAAGTCGCACTCTAATGAAGTGGCAGAGGACATGGAAGTGAAAAAGAAAAACAGCTGACATATCTATTTTTCCTAAGACATAGAAAAATGGGCTGCAAACAGAAAAATGAGACTTAGCTAGGAAAAATGTAAACAAGATGTTTGGGGAAAGGCATCTAAAACCACCACTCTTCAATGGACAGGAAAGACCCGGCTCCTCCCGGGTCATCGCAGAGAGCGAGTTGGAGGAGTGGGCAGAACAGAGCAGAGGGTGGCCATGGGTGGTGTGGGGCTACCAACGATGCATGCCTCCTGCCAAGCAGGCACCTTCCCAACCCGGTGGGAGGCACCCAGATGAGAGGGGTCACCAGGGAGAACCCCATCTTCCCAGCAGGAAGAACTTTCCACTGAGACCAGGAAGCAGGAAATCTGTAAATGCTAAGCTGCTAGATACCGTCCCTTTTAATGTTTTAGGGGTGATGATAATGGCAGTAAGAATGCCAGTGGAGTCAGTTATTGGTTTTTACTCAGTATCAGACACTGTCTTACAGTCTTTTGCTGCCTTCTCACATTTTACTTTCACCACAACCTGTCCACTTTTTACAAATAAAGAATTTGAGGCTCGAAGAAGCAACTAGCAAATGTGAGATCAGACTTTGCACCAAGGTTGGTCTGCATCCAAAGCCCAAATCTTTCCCCTATTATATTCTTCTGGTTTACTTAGCAATAGTAATAAAAATACTGATACAAATACTTATCACTTGTTGACTGCTCACGATGTAACCAGACACTTTTTATATGTCACCTCACTTAGCAACCACATCAACCATATGAAGTAGGTCCCCTGATTCCACCTGGATTACTATTAAGAGAACTGATGATCAAAGAGGTTAAGTAACAAGGCTGAGGGCACACAGCTAGTCAGTGTTCTAACAAGGATTAGAACCCAGATCTACTGGTAGAAGAGCTGGTGCTTTTAGACATCATGCTTTCCTGCCTTAGAGAGGTTTCTTACGTCCTTGCCCAGAGAAGAAAGCAGATGGGATCCATTACAGATTCAGATACTGGGGCAGTTGGCTTGGCAATCTCAGGCCATGTAACTGGGTTTTGCCACAGGGCCTCCACCCAACTGGGCCTTCCTCTCGACTATCCACATTCAACATCTAGCAAGGAGAGTGCCTGGCACTCGAGTGGATTCCATTCCCAAATGAGATATTCTTTCCTACCCCAGAGGGAAAGCAGCTGTGTTGCTCTGCCTTCCCAGAACCTGTGTTAACCAGTTTCACTCTAGACATTTGCTTCCGGAGATATCAATGTCTTAGAAGGTTCCCGTTGTTGGCATAAACCCAGGAAATCATAGGCCACTTCCAGTTTTTTTTTTCTCTATGACTTTGAAAGGTCAGCCATCACCTCTAATGATGTGTACATCTCCTGTGAACCTGGAAGCTTTCCTAGATAAACAACAAAGCCTTACAAACACAACTTACTCCCAGGCCCAGAGAATTCCTAATAAGCCAATGTTGGTGTGTGTAAGTGTGATGAGACTCACGAGAAGTCCCCAAATGGAGACTGAAGAAGTGGAAACTCGGTGCTAATACTAATTCTTCATTTAGCACCGTTTCAGCCATAATTCAAGGGTGAATTGGGGCTTTCAAAAGGTTATGTTTATAAGGAAGAAGGAAGACAGTCCATGTCTGATTTGCTGAACACTCAAAACAAAAACAACAACAAATAAAGTAAACCTGGAACTCCTCCTGCCTGGGTTTTTGGGATTTTTTTCCTGGGGATTCCTTGAGGGCATTTAAATATAATCCAAGAGATTTTTCTTCTGTGGCCAGATGACCTGGGCTGGGTCTTCGTGCCACCATTTACTAGCTGTATGTATTTGTATCTTAGACAAATAATCCCCATCTCTGAGCCTCAGTGGCAGCATCTGTAAAAGGGGGATACGTAATAACACAACCATCCTCATCAGTCCTCAGAAGGAATAAATGAGTTAGCCCAGGAGAAATGCTGAAAGCATTGCTAGACTTGAGCATGCCTCACAATCACGCAGGACTCATCAAAACGCAGATTGTGGCTGGGTGCGGTGGCTCACATCTGTAATCCCAGCACTTCGGGAGGCCGAGGCAGGTGGATCACCTGAAGTCAGGAGTTCAAGACCAGCCTGACCAATATGATGAAATCCCGTCTCTACTAAAATTACAAAAATTAGCTGGGCATGGTGGGGTGTCCCTATAATCCCAACTACTCAGGAGGCTAAGGCAGAAGAATTGCTTGAACCTGGGAGGCGGAGATTGCACTGAGCCAAGATCGTGCCATTGCACTCCAGCCTGGGTGACAAGAGTGAGACTTTGTCTAAAAAAAAAAAAAAAAAAAAAAAAAAAAAAACACCAGATTGCTTGGGCCCCAACCCCAGAGTTTCAGATTCAGTTAGAATTTGCTTCTCTAACGGATTCCCAGCTGATACTGAAGCCCCTGGTTCGGGGACCATACTTTGAGAACCTTCAGCTTGGAACAATGCCCAACATGTACGTGCTTGAAAATGTTAGCTGTCATTACCATTATCATTAATTCTGTTCTCCTTATAGCTCTTAAAGAGCCTCAGAGAAAGTCACCTTATTGCTTTCCATATTGAACAAAAATTTCCCGACGCTTCCAACGCAGTTTCTACTTCTCATGCCCACTGAATCACCAAGTGTTTCCACTATTTTAATACCACATTGTTTCCAGCATCTGCTCCTACCTTTTATGCCTCCCCCATCAATGCCCTAAGCCTGACTCCTGCTATTCCTTTCTCATCTACAATGAATCACCAAATTCCATACGTAGTGAGTTCCTGCAAATACATACTCATGTAGAATACCACACTTCCATGATTTAGGAAGAGTTCTGTCCCCCCAGAGCTTGAAAGGATTATGAAATCCCTAATTACACCTCATCTTCAGAGCTCATTTTTGGGTGATATATTTTCAGCCTTTGGTACCCATGTGCTTCTTTCTTCCACAACTGATGTGCAATAACCTGAGTCCAATGAGGATAAAGATTTGCCACTTCTGCAAGCCTATCAATTTTCATCTTTATCTCAATTATATTACGACCTGTGGTCATCAATTTCAAGATCCATTTTTCCCGCATAAACTCATAAAGTACGATAAAAGTACAATCAAAATACTCAACTAATTGCACAAAATTCAAATAATTGCTAAGGAGATTAAAAACGGCAAAGCTGCTGAAAAGTGACCTCTGGCAGGCAGCGAGCTCCACAGTGAGTAGCCCAAGACACCCAGGGATGCTTCTCAAAGCCCCCAGTCTGGCTCCACCTCATTCTCGCCCCTCACGGTGGCCAATGGGAGCTTCTAGGCCACCCCAAAGCTTACAGATTCCACAATGCTGTTCTTCTCTAAGTACTGGCCAAATAAAAAAAAATGCAACCTCTAATGACCTCTCACCTAAAAACATAACTTCTCCTCTGTCTTCTCACCAGATCCCCGTTCCACTTGTTCAAAGTCCCCCTGTGTGGATAGGCCTCAATTTTACCTTGAAAGAAGGGTGTATGTGGAATTCCTTTTACTACTCTCTGTTCACCCAATTAGCTCTTTTCCCATTTTGGGAGTCCTGCTTGTTAGAGAAGCCTGTCCAACTGATCAAAGAACAGCTGAAACTTCTGTCTCCTCCTCAATTTGGATTTAGAAATCACAAAAGTTACCTTCACCACCCTTGATCTTCTCTCCATCCAGCTTGCCAAGAATCCTCAGAAGTCCTATCTTTGTTCCCACAAAGTATAATTGCTTTTTCTGGGCCTGATTTAAAGTCTTTGCCATCCATTCAGGTCTTCAGTTAATGCTACACTCCTTCAGCTCTCTGCCATATGCTGTAAACTCTAGGGAAAACTGACCTCCTGGGACTCTTGCAGATATTAGCAGCAAATGGAAAAATAAATATATATGCATACATGCGCACACACAAATGCATCTCAAACATTACCACGTATCCATGACCTACTGACAACCGTGGTAGCTAAGTTTCCTCTCTTCCTAGTATTAACCCATTCAAAGCCACCGACTCTAGCCTCAGTTTCTGTTATCAAGTAAAACACCAGTTCCAACAAAAGGAAGTGAACTTTCTGGGCTTGGGGGAGAAGCTTATAATACACACAACAAAGCCAGTAAATACAGAATGGCAGAAAGTGCGATCTGCAAACACGCCCATGCTCTGAACCACCAAGATACCTAATTAGGTAAATAGGAAAATCCAGAACGTTTCATATCATCAGTTTCAAAAATTACAAGAAACCAATTATCCCTCAGAGCTGTCATTAGTATATAGCATTTCTCTCGGAAACCCCAATTTTCCTTCCGTGCACAATTCAAAACAGAGGGAAAGGAAAAAAATCAATACTGGAAATGTCAGAGACTTTTCCGGCCAGTGCCTTATGGACGTCTCTCAGGGCTTCCGCAGATCACACAGCTTGTCTTCTCTGTGTGCAGACATGAGATAAGCACAGTTTTCCTACATGATTTCTCTTGGCCTCACTCGGGGTCATTTTCATTATTTCCCACTCAGGAAAGTGGGAAATGTGTTAAGACTCACAGAATGTAAAATAAGAACGTTCGCTTTCAAAAGCAGAGCCACAGAAAGGGCTGTACGAGTGGCAAGCTCGGAGGTGGGGGTCAGGGTGAGGAGACAGACTTGACTGCTGAATGCAGATGCCTGGGCATGGCCATCCGAGCCTCTGCAGTGCAGAGCCCAGCACCCAGGAAGTTCATCTTTCACCTTTCCCAACAGCCAGAGCCATGGTTTTGGTGACTTTCCTGTCCACTCCTGGGTTCCATTCCTCATCTGTCCTCAGGCCTTCCTTCTGCCCCTTTACTGGAGGAACACACTTTCTAGCATTCCTCCTGATTTTCCCTCCTGAAACGACATCTGACAGTCGAATGTGAAGGCTAAGCTCGCCTCTACAAGCCTTCCCTCTGGGACGTGCCTCCTTATATGGAGATTTCTTCTGTAAAGTGAATGGTTTGAAACCAGCCCATTTTTAAGCAATACCTGGTAATGGGCTTTCCAAATCTGAGTCTCTCTTGAACCACCTGCATGACTAGGGCCAGAGCCAGGGCCACCTACGTGATTATTCTTTGCATACTATTTTTCTTATATCAATCCACTTTTTAAACACATAAATATGTTTAAAACCGAAACCATAGCAACATCATTTACACTAAGTGAAATGGAACTCAACGATCAACTCAATGCCAACAAAATAATGTTAAGAAATCCTAACTAGTCAGTGTCCCTAGCTGAAGACACTAAGTTCGAGGACTTCTCCTCCTTATTCAAACAAGAGAGATTACGAAGTCCTGAAGGAGGGGAGAGGACACCATGGTGCAACTCAAGATCCTCTCTAGCACAATCCCAAGGGTGAAAGGAAAATAAAAGAGGAGAGCAGTTTCTAACCACAAGGCCTAATGTTATTTAATGTCATTGCTGCATCACCTAAAATCATTTCAGTGATCTGTGGCAGAAAATCCCTCCCTCTCTCCCAAGAAGGTTTACTGAGTATCTACTATCTTCCAGGAACTTTGCAGGGAGTGGAGAACCAAAAGACTAAGAAAGAAAGAAAGAAAAAAGCTGTGTGCCCACATGACACTTAAAATCTATTAAAACAAAAACAAAAACAAAAACAAAACTGTATCTAGGAGAGCCTTGTTTCCAGATCAGCACCTTAAATAAACTTCGATTTAAAACTGTGAAAACCAGTCCTCGCCCCCACCCCTGGCAAGAGACTCTATTCCCATAGCAGCTTCTCTGATTAGGTTCCCGATAGGAAATGACAAGTGGTTATTAGTTTTTAAGCATCTGGCATGCTTTGTAAGCAGTATTAACCGCCCCCAAAAACCTCAGGGCTTCCCAGATAAACAAGTCCCCACCCAAACACCCTTTCCTATCCGCCCTAGGGGTAACCCCCAGCACCAAAAGACAAACGACATTTAAAACCTGATTGAAACCACACCAAACCAAGGAGCTTTTAAATGTCAAGGAGGACGGCAATTCAACTCAGCAGGTTTCTCCAGGACTGACTGAAAAACCACTTCTCTGTAGTTAGATTTTTAAAAAATCAATCAGTAGAGACAGCAAGAGATGAGAGTGAGGCCAAGACTGACCTTTGAGTCAAGGGCAACTGAAATGATTCACATTTGTGACTAATTATCTCTCTCTTAATCTTTATGTTTGTCTCTCCCTGAACAGGAGCTGTCTTCCAAGCAGCTGAGACATATGACCGGATTGAATTCCAGGCTTCTGTTGGGTCTCGGTTTGTCCAGATTTAGAGGAGCTGTCCGTGTGTGTGTGTGTGTGTGTGTGTGTTTAAACAACTGACATGTCATTCTTTTAAAGTGCATGTAAAAGTTTAAGCTTCCTGAATCTCATAAAGAAAAATTATAAAAGGATGCCCGTACTGAAAACCTAAAATCTCTTTAAACTGTCTTAAAAGTATGCTCTATTTGGATACAGAATAATATTGTTAACCTGAAACCAAGATGTTATGCATTGTATGCTACTTTTCCATTAAAAGAGATGGATTACACCTTAGAATAACACATAGGCACTTATATAAATTTAGTAAGCACTTATTACTGTCTTACTCTCTCTGCTAGTCACTGAGCACTTTTTATAAATAACTTATTTAGTCTTCACAACAACTCTATAAGGTTTTGTCCTATTACTGTTGTTTCACAGAAAAGGAAATACAGAGAGGTAAAGCAACTTGCTCAAGGTCACACAGCTAGTAAGTGGCTATGCTGGGCACCGAACCCAAGCACTCTGCCTCTAAAGGCTGTGATCTTGACCACTACCCTATACTGCCCCCCTACACACTATGTACAGAGTTCTTTACATGTGTTATTTCACATAAAGCATATAATAACCTTTTAAGATAAGTTGTATGTTTAGTCGCATTTTACAGATGAGGAAACCAAGGCACAGGGAGGTGAAACAGCTTGCCCACTCAGCAAATGAATGAGAAGTGGGGATTCTGACTTCACTAAAGTGCTGTCCGGTCAGTTACTCCTTGTCACCCAACACTCCCCATTCCCTCTCTACCATATGACTTTGGATAGAGTCATGAAAACAGCTTGTGTCTGTGAATGAGAAACTATCCTCTGATTGGTCCTGGAACCTTAAACTCACTAGCTTTACACTAGCTTTATAGACAGGGGAGAAGTCTGACTGATCCAGACAGTGGATCCAGATGTGGTAAGATTCAGGGTCCCCTGGGGGATCCCCACGATCAAAACTATTTTCTCGGTAATACTAAGCTATCTGTTTTTTTCCCTTGCATTATCCACGTGTTTACAGTGGAGTTTTCCCAAAACTACATGACATGCAATATCATTACAAGTTGAAAGTGAAGCAGGTATAAGAATCCAACTGTCTTCTATGAAGCCAGACAATGCAGACATCTCCTTACTATTTTATTCTGAGAGTTATTTTTCATAAAAATGTAATTAGCACTAGTATGTAATAGGCTTATTACTTAAATAAATTGATATATTTTAAAGCTCTTCAGGTTTAATTTCTATTATGGTAAAGACAGACATAAGACAAATAATAGAACCATCCTTACTATTCTTTATTTTGATCCAGACAAGGATCAAAATATTTTATGAGTGTAAAGGGGTCCTGAGACCAAAATGCCTGAGAACTGCTGCATGGGACTGGGATCTCCATTAACTGCCGGGACACTCGGGCCTGGTGCCCCTCTGCAACGCACAGCACACAGCAGGGACTAGGGATATGTAATTTTGGCTCTTGAAAGAATGTCCAATTGTACAGTACTGGCCACCCCTTTTAGGTCCATGCCCCCACATGCATGATAATGACGGATGCTCATATCCACACAGCTTACCTGAAAATAGTCTGTAATGAATGATCCAAGTTCACTCTTCAACAGCCGCCTGGGGAGAAGGGAGAAGAGAAACACCGTCAAGTGGCCCTTGATGGTACAGCTCATGGTGACAGGCATGGGGTGGGGCCAGGTCTGAGAAGTTGGGGACACTTTCTTAGGTCCTGGTCCCCCTGCCCCCATTGTTATCATGGAATTGCAGCAACGGAAATCCTAGAAGATGTGTTCCTCAGTTCACTCTGAGAAAGTAGCACTGTGAAGAGGGCAGCCAGCCACAGGAAATCCTAATTCTAGCAGAGCTGCTAAGGGCAGGCCAGGGCACTAGGCTTTATATGAAGCAAAGAGAAGAAGAGAAAGACCATCATTTTGCACTCCTCCACATTTGCAGAGCACTTTATAGTTTAAAACACATTTTTCATACATTCTTCAACCAAGGATTATAAAGTATATGTTGGGGGGGGGTAGGAGTAATTATTATTCTTCCTGTACAGATTTAAAAAATTATGCCTCAGAGAGTTCCCCAAAACAAGTCAGTGGCAGAGCCAAGATTTGAACCCAGACTTTTTGCAAAATCAACATCTTTTCCCATAACTCCACCCTGTCTCTCCTCCAAATCCAGAACCCCTCCCCTGACCCTGACTTAACATTCAACTTGGTACCATGGTTTGGGTGGTCTTAAAACCCATGCCCAATGGACTGAAGCAGTCTTCAAGGTGGACCACAGCAGGGAGAACAGAGAGATTTTATTTATCCAGCAATGAATATGTGTTGAGTGGCTCTTTATGTGTTACACGTTGTTCTAGCACCAGGAGTTCAAAGGTGAATAAGACAGACAAGGTCTCTGCTCTCTTCTTGGGGGCGGATGGATAGATAGCATGTTAATAAATACACTCACAAGATGATTTCAATGAATCTTAAGTGCTAATAAAATACAAATGGAAAATAGGGATATTGACGCCAGCTCTCCTTTTCCCTGTGACAAATAATGGAACCACCCATACTATTCTTTATTTTGATCCAGACAAGGTAAGGGAACAAAAAAACAAGAATAACTTGCTCCCCAGATCCAGTGAGTTCCCTAGGGAGTAAACCCTTCATGATTTCAAATGGTTTTCTTTACTCATCCCATTGGCTATGGCTAATAAGGAGCAAATGCTCAAGTTTCTGACAACCCTTGCTGAGGATTCACTCCCCCAAAACATGTTCACTCATGTCACTGAAGGATAAACAGGAGGTTACAGCAAGATGTTGTTTTGTGCAGAGAAAACAGGCACAATAAAATTAAGACAAAAAAAGAGAGAACCACACGATTTGAATTTCTGTGCCAGAAAAAGCCCTGGAAAACCACAAACACACGTTGAACAAAGAAAATACCTTCCTTTTCCCATGAGAGAAAATATGTCTCTCGTGGATGCTGCATTTTGAGGGCCAATTTAATGGCAGTCTCATGGAGGGCCACCCCGTCAACACAACCCAGGGGTTCTCCCAGATGTGGGCAGGTCTGATCCAAGAGAAGGAAGCCTTTGTCAAAAGCCACTGGACTAACAGCAGGTTGGGCATCACTAGTCTTTGAGGCAGAGGCTAGACGTGTCTCTCAGACAGGAAACAGCAACCTACGGGGCAGCCTAAAGTGGATGGAGGCTTTGAAACAGGAAGAGGTAAGAAGATTGCTTCTGACCACAGGAGGGAGAAACACCTTCTAACAAAGTCCTCGTGGTCCTTGGGAAGTCTCAACGCCATAGGTGAAGAAGCCAAGCTTTGCGCACAAGTGGAAAAACAAGTCCTAACAATAGGCTACTTAGGGCAGAGCTTCCCAAGGAGGTATCTTGGGTACTCATGATGCTGAGGGACTAACATAGTTCTGAGATCATATAATATGCTGTGGAATTGGTGTCCCAAGGAACCCACAGTGGGAAAACACCGTGCTCATGAAGATGCCATGGGTAAGATTGAAAAAGAAAGAGGTCAGGGTTAAGGGGGCCTTCAAGATAAAAAACTATGGACAACCTCCTGGAGAGCAGCATGGAGGAGGGATCTATGCTGGTGTCGGAATTATGAGTTTGGGCTGGATATGATTGAACAAGTAAAGGTTGCCCCAGGCATCTCACAGTGGGAGGCAGAAAAGCATCCTGATGCTACCCAGTTGAGGAATCCAAGACATCTCCTATCCTCCTATCAGGGAGGGCAGGAAGGGGCTTCACTCTACCAGGAGGGTGGAAGCCCAGGAGCCTTACATTGCAGCAAGCCACAGCCAAGGCCAGAATTCTGCAGAGGGTCCCAGGAAGAGAAGTCTAGGTAGAAATCAGCCTAACACAGCAGAAGCTAAAGAGCAGACAATGCAACTTCCAAGACAAAGACTTAGCAGAAAGGACTCTGAAGCTAGAAGCAGCTATAACAGGGGTGATGAGATGGTAATGGGGAAGAATAAAGAAGTAGAACATGAAGAGGGGCCTTCCACCATGCTGATAGTGATAACTATTTCTTTACTGAGGAGGAACCAGATGTGATGTGGTCATCTGCTTTATATACTTTAAATATAATGGTCCATAGCCAGGTACAGTAGGAGAACCACACACTTGTCCTTTTATCAAATCTAGAATGCAAAGCCTTCTCCACTAGGTACTGTTCATAGAATTATCTAAACAGAAAATACCTTATTGATCACTTAAGGCAAGATTCTATTGCTCTACGTGGGCAAATCAGTAAGCTACACTGCCCTTATTCCTTATAAAATCCTGCCTTCTGTCTGGGCATGATAACACGGTTAGACAGGGTCACATGTCACATATGCGCAGAGTTTTTCGTTGCAGCAAAATATAGAAATCAACATAAATATGCACCAATAAAGTGTTAATAAAAAGATTATGTTCATCCAGGCAATGGAATTCTATGCAACTATTTAAAAGAGGGAGTGAAAAAGTGCTCTAAATAAAGACATGAAAGATTTAAGTCATAGTAAGCAAAGAAACAATGCAAGATACAGAACAGTGTGTACATACAACAGGCTATCTTATAAAATGGGAAGAAAAAAACAAGAATACACATTTTAGTTTATATAGCATTAACACATTTGTTGGTTAATTCCACTCTTCCACTCTTATAACTTGCTGTTCAAGTCTGTATTACTATATGAATGGGTTTCCCCATAGGCCCTTAGAATTGAAATATATAGCTCCTTGATTTTTAAACACAGAGAACACAAATACATTTTATTTATTTTTTAATTCATTAGCTGTTTTTTATTGAGACAGAGTCTCACTCTGTTGCCCAGGCTGGAGTGCAGTGGTGCCATCTCAGCTCACTGTAACCTCCGCTTCCTGGGCTCAAGCGATTCTTGTGCCTCAGCCTCCTGAGTAGCTGGGATAGCAGGCACCCAACACCGCTCCCAGCTAATTTTCGTACTTTTGGTAGAGATAGGGTTTCATCATGTTGGCCAGACTGACCTCGAACTCCTACCTCAGGTGATCTGCCCACCTTGGCCTCCCAAAGTGCTGGGATTACAGGCATGAGCCATTGTGCCCGATCCACATATGCATTTTTTTAAATTATATGTAAAAAAGTACTGGGTTGTGTGTCCTCTTCTCCATGTCTACACGTAAAGCCTTGGAGAAGCTTGAAGTTGTTGCTGGAAATTACGTAGGGCAACACAACACTTTAGCCGACCCGATTCCCTGAAGTTTGGGGAAGATGCTGTCCTGCAGACACCCCATCACCAGACCCCACTCCAGTCCACAGACCTTGTACAAAGTATCCACTATTATCAACTGTGTTTCCATATGTATTTCTTATATACGCATAAAGAAACTCTGGAAGAATACCCAATAAGTTACTGTTACTAATACTTATCTTCGAGGAAGAGAGAATGGAAAACTGGTTTCTGGGATACAGGGGTGGGAGACTCTACTGTATACCCTTGCTATATGTGTAAAATTTTTGAACCACGTCGATACAATCCTATTCAGAAACAAATTTTTAAGATTCTTAAGTTAATAACCACCACCAAGATTATTGCAGAATGGTCAGAAGCCCGAGAAAGAATCGCAGGAGTAAGTCCCTATCAAGGGCACATCAGGAAGCAGGGTGGCTACCAGCTAACAGAGAATCCCACAAGTCCTGGCAACCCACCAGTCCAGACCTGCCTCAAGCTGGTAACCCAAGAATCCTTTTTCCCAAGACTATAGAGAGTGAAGAGATGAGGAAAGGGGGCCAGGAGTCCCCAGCAGTGCTGGCTAGGCCAGCCTGTGAGCAGACCGTGGCTGAGTCATGTTGCAAATCTACAATCCATGTCTATACTCTGTTTATTCTGCTTGCATTGGTTTATAAGGAAAGAATGTTTCTGAAAAAACCTCTATCTTGTCTCAACTGAATTAAGAGAAGGGGATTTTCCACACCTCTGTTCCAACACACCATCTCCAGTGGAACTTGGCAGACACTTCCCCACTTAAAAGATACCTTCCCCCATCAAAAAAAGAAGGAACTCAGAGTGGAGACCCCATTAATTAATTATCTGACTCTTAACCATTTACTGAAAACAAAATGTTACGTGTTAGACATGGTGCTGGATGCCAGAAGAAAAGGATGAAACAGCTCAATGATTTCTCCTGTGCCCCACGAGAGAGTGATCTGGTCCACTCTTTTATAGGGCAGAGGAGGTTCATCTTACCCAAAAGATGAGAATAAAAAATATCAAGGCATTAGATACCTAGGCCAAAATCACAATGGGACAATTCACCCTATAGCCTTACTCACGTTTACCAATTTAATTTGTAAAGGACAAGAAAGAAGAGAAAAGCTGGAGAGAGACAGCCAAATTAAAGAGGCTGTGGTTTGTGGTTCCCTAGATGCAGGAAAGATGAAAATCTTGATTCCTAACACCTAGGCCGTAAGCTCCTTGGAGGCTCAGGCCTAGAATCTGGCAGCCTCCCTTCCACTTTTCCCGCTCTATCCTAGGGTTGCTGCCCTGTCAACAGAAAAGCAATTACTTGTTAGAACAAACATCATCATAAGGAATAATAAACAAATTGCTCTTAGGATGGAACCCGGCATTTCTCTCCAATTAAAGTTCATTGAGCACTTACTGGGTGCTGGAAACCACTGTCAACAATGTAGGCGTTCCCACATTTAAGCCTAAAACAGAACTGTAAGCAGCAATAATAGCCTCACTTTTAATACACAAGGAAACTGTCCCGAGCAAGCACAGGCCAGAGATAGCATGTGTCTTCTTGTGACCAGGGAGCCCAGAGCTGCCTGGCTCTGCATCCTGGCAGCCACTTAGTAGCTGTTGTTAGCAATGACCTGGGAAAATTCACTGGTTCTTCATACTTCAGTTTCCTCACCTAGAATGTGGGGAGGATAAGGATACCTACTTCATAGGATTACTGTACAAGTAAAATGGGTTAATCCTCATCAAACTGCTAGAACGCTGCCTGGCCCACAGCAAGGCTTGGCAAGCATGAGCTGCTATGATTTCACCCAGGACTCTGAATCCCAGGGTCTTGAAAACTCCAGCCCACTGCTTCTCAGCATCTTCCTACAAGTACAGCCACACTAGCATTTCCTATGGCTGGGATTGAGGACCCAGGAGAAATTCATAAAGCGGGTAATATGTTAGGTAGGACCAGACCAGCTGATGAAAGGATAAGAAGGTAGGAAGGTGGAGGCAGTTTTGGAGAAGAGAATTGCCGGGACGTGTAACTGACATGAAAGCAACCCCTCAGCCTCAGCAGCCCCCATATGCCATCTGTTTCACATATTGGACCTCCATGCCTGGTTTCATTTGAAAACAGAATTCTACTGCTACCAACCCCCACCACGAGCCACTAAGCTAGAAAAAGGGAAGCCGGGAACTGAGGGTAATGTGAAGGGGACACTTACATGGGGCCTGACCAAAATGAGAAACTGGGTGTGAAGTTCAGCCAGAAGCCAAAAGGAGGCATAATAGGGGGAAAAAATGGGGAAGCACTGACTGGTCTACATGATCTCACCCTTTCTCCCTCCCAGGCTGACCAGCTGAGGCACCACCCCAGTTGACAGGATTTCCTGTTATTACACAGACCTGCGATCTCACGCCTCACCGTCTTGTCAACTCAACTTCCCACTCCTGTGGGCTTAAAGGTAAAGGAGGCATTACTAAAAGCTGGAGTCAAGCTGGTGGAGAGGCGCAGGGACAGCAGGATGGCAGCAGAGTAGGCAAGCGTGGAAGTGACAGAGGGAAATCACCTCGGACAGAGTCAGTCTGCCTTGCACACAGAGAAAGACCCAAGGTGGCGAAATCCCTCTCCTTGTCCCAACTCTCTTCCCACATGAGATTAAAGACCCAACTCTCTTCCCACATGAGGTTAAAGAGGATGAGGCAGCTTGCAAGAAGTGCTGCAGGTTAGCCAAGATGAGTTGGAATAACCATATCAGTAGTTAACATTTCTGTGCCATTTGGCAAGTAGGGGTTCCCTAGCCCTGCACCCTGGCCCTTTGGCGAGATCCGCCCAGACCACCTCAAGATCCAGGAACAGCAGAGGTCCTCCTCCAGAGTCCTGTGCCCAATGCTGTAGCCGGTCAGTGCCCATCCAGCCTGATTGCTGAATGTCCTGATATCACCCACCTCACTTCTGCGATAGGATATGTTTCAAGGAGACAGCTTCTCTTAAGTCAGAACAGACAGAAAGACTCCCTCCCCTTCTCTGGTCCATTCCATGGGAACCCATGGGAGGTGGTATCCTTGACTCAGGACATGGAGTACTCCCACCTTTTGGGTGTCTGCATCCTAGTGGGTGGCAATGGGAACAGTGAGAAACATGGGAGGAAACTGACAAAAGAGCATTTATTGAACTCCTAGTTATGTGGCTCACTATGCTCAGCAGTCTGCACACAGAATCTCAAATTCTCCAACAGCCTCACAGGTAGGAGTGTATCCTCATTTTGCTGATGAGATTGATGCTCAGAGCTTTGCCAGGGGCATACACTGGTAGATCCCAACTCAAATGGAGGCCAACCTAACCAGGCAGTGGTACCCCCCATGCCACAGGGGCAGGCAGGCAAGGAAGGGAGGCAAGTGAGTGTATACTGTAAAGTCCAAGAAAGTCCCTCTAAAGCCAGCAGCCAGGCCTCAGCTCCCCTGACAAGCTCCATGCCAGACCACGAGTCCAGTGCCCAGATCTGACCTTTCCAGAGAGGCTGGAAACCTGGAGTTTTAGGTGAGATGTCCAGATTTCTAAACAACTCTTAGGCCAAACACCACATGCGCCGACCCCATGGGTTTCCAATCTGCCATTTCTAACAACCCTTCTTAACCTGAAAACCAAGTCTGTTTCTCAGCCACAGCAGATACAAGGTAGGAACACATCATCAGGCAGAGTCACCCAGATCAAGAAGAGACCTCATCTTAATCCCTCCAAAACTAGGCTTCTCAGAAGGTCAATGCCCCCCTCATGATCTATTCATGAACCTTTGCCCAGGTACATCAAGCCCAAATCTGGATAATGCCAGCTCTGTGTGGCTCTTGCAGCCCACTTACTAAGGGTTTAAGGACATGGGAGACTTCGGTTCAAATCCCAGCTCAGGCTCTTACTGGCTACATGACTCCGGGCGAGTTATTTCACCTCTCTGTATCTGTACTTCCTCCTTGTAAAACAGGGATACGGTATCTATCTCACAGGGTGTGGGGAGTTTTAAAAGAGTTGACATATATGAAGCACTTGGAGCCTGGCACATACTCAACGCTAAGCAAGTGTCTGCGGTTATCATTACCTTGTGGCATCAGGCCAGGGACTGGTCTATGATATCAGCCTGTGAGCTGGATCCAGGCTCACCTTCCTCCCGTCCCCTCCCAGCTCTCCCCACCACTGTGGGTCCCCCTCTCCTACAGTCAACAGACTCTGTTAAAGAGATGGAAAAATTGGAGGTGGATTTCCCTTTGGGTTTCCGGCAACCAACTGACTCAGAAGGAAGATATTTCAACTCAGACCTGTCAGAGATCAAACACAATTCTTGGAACCTCCTCTTTCCTTGAAAATCTCTGGGGTTTTCTTCACACCACCTCCTCCCTCCCAACAAGAACAGAAGCAGGGTGGTTGGAGAGAGAAGGAAAATGTGCGTTTCCTGTCTCAGGCCGGCTGCAGATAACTCATCTCTGGTTTCCGGAAACCTCACCTCTGAGCATTTATTTCTGCAGAGAAAAAGTCCTCCCAGGGAGTTTGAGGAGGCGGGAGGGCATGGAGTGAGTGGCGGTGGCAAGAATGTTAGATGCTCAACTGCCCTTTCTGCCTGCTCCCGCTTCCGATTTCAACTTGGGTATCACTTTCTCCTAGGTCTAATTATGTGCCCATCCTCCACAGGCTCCCAGCACTCCAGATTCCACCTTCACCCCTCTAAAAGCATTGCCTGAGAACTACCTGCCCAGTTCCTCTCTCATTCTGCTGTAAAAGCTCCAAGACACAAACCACCTACTCAATGGCCACCCCAGAATACAGCCCAGTACTCCACATTTATTCAATAAAAGAATCAATGAATCAATGGCCCCTCCTTCGACACACACACCCCAATACTCAAAGACTGAATAAGAACTTATAAGAACATTGGCAAGCAGGTTCTTCAAAGAACCAGCAAACATCAATCTTGCTTTTTTTTCACACTTTTCTAATTCTTCTCGGTCGCATAAAATCAGTGGGAGAGTTGGCAGAAAAGACTGTTTAGGGGGAGTGCACTCCTCTCTAAAGTCAGCTTAGCTGCCCTCGTTCCTGGAAGGGCTCATGAAACCCAAACCTCTAACCCAGACTTGTCCCTGCTGCCAAAACGCAGCCACATCAGGGGTGAGGGTGGAGAGGGGTGTTAAAAGCCGCACTAATACCCCACAGAGAATTCAAAACAAGAAGATTCCCAGAATCAGCCCGGACTCCAGCAGATGGAAATTTAGGGAAGCCAGAATTGTTGATTGTGATGCCTGGGGATTTAGCCAGAATACATCTATTCTGAAAGGTCATTGTCTTACCTTGAGAGAGATTACAACGTGCAAGCTATGCCTCCTAAGGCAGTTTCAATAGGAAATATTCTGATTTATGGTTTTCATATCAACAGACCATGTGCCCTGACTTTTACACAGGGCAACACTGGCCACTGTATTGAGGTGAAACATTTCTGTCGGATTTTTTTTTTTTTTTGAGACAAAGTCTCACTCTGTCCCCCCCACGCTGGAGTGCAGTGTGGTATGATCTTGGCTCACTGCAACCTCTGTCTCCCAGGTTCAAGCAATTCTCCTGCCTCAGCCTCCCAAAAATAGCTGGCTGGGATTACAGGCACACACCACCATACCTGGCTAATTTAGTAGAGACAGGGTTTTGCCATGTTGGCCAGGCTGGTCTCGAACTCCTGAGGTGATCCACCCGCCTCGGCCTCTCAAAGTTCTGGGACTACAGGGTGAACCGCCACACCTGGCCTGACAGATGTATCCTGTTGTTGTTGTTGTTATGGAGTCTCGCTCTGTCGCCCAGGCTGGAGTGCAGTGGCGCAATCTCTACCTCCTGGGTTCATGTCATTCTCCTGCCTCAGCCTCCTGAGTAGCTGGGACTACAGGTGCCTACCACCATGCCCAGCTAATTTTTTAATATATATTTTTAGTAGAGACAGGGTTTCACCGTGTTAGCCAGGATGGTCTCCATCTCCTGACCTTGTGATCTGCCCGCCTTGGCCTCCCAAAGTGCTGTGATTACAGGCGTGAGCTACCACGCCCAGCTGGATTTATTCTTACAGTGTGGAGACACCTGCCTTTGGATCCAATACTGTGTTTTAGAACTTGACCTTCCTCAGTCCCAAGTTCTTCCTCATAGTTACTTCAAAGTCTATGTGCTAACATTTAAAATAGAGTCTATTTTCAAAGACATGTCTTAAATGGAAAGACCACTTATAATAATGACTGCATTACAAGACCCAGCTACATAAAACATCTTCCTTCCTAGTCATCCTTTGCATTGGCTGCTATTTAAACAAATTTGTATTTTCCAGGTACATACTAACTCCACAGATAGAAAGTGGCCAGGGTGGCTGGGATGAGTGACCCAAAGAACGTGATTTAGGCTTTGACCCCAGACTTGGATACTCCATCAAAAGTTTATTACCATTTGGCTTGAGTAGAATGGAGAACTGAGAAAGTCATTTCCTCTTGTTCTTTTCTCTGTGGAAAGGAGAAACAGCTGGCTCTCCTTGTAAGAACTTAGCCTCACCCAAACTTCAACTCCAGGCACCACTCTGAGGATTCTGTCCCAGACTCTCTAGTTCAAAGTGAGCTCACCTCATCCAAACTGCTCGAGAAGTTTTTTCTGAGACAGGATCTTGCTCTGTTGCCCAGGTTGGAGTGCAATGTGCATCGTCATGCCCAGTTTTTAATTTTATTTGTATTTTTTTGTAGAAACTGGGGTTTCATTATGCTGCCCAAGCTGGTCTCAAACACTTGGACTCAAGCGATCCTCCTGTCTCAGCCTCCCAAAGTGGTGGGATTACAAGTGAAAGCATGACACCCAGCCAGGAGAGGGTTATACACAGCACTATTCATGGGGAAATTCATCACATCAGCCTGTGCTTTCATGCACTATACTCACCCATTATGTATCACTTTACTATTTCTTAAGTGTTCACAGTAATAAGAATCATATGGCTAACATTTATTAAACTTTATTAAATCACCAGACCCTGTACTAAGGATGCTTTTAGCATTAGCTCAATCCTCCCAGTGACCATGAGGTTAGGGCTATTATTATCCTCATTTCCTAAAAGACAAAATAGACTTAGAAAAATGAAGTCACTTGCCCAAGGTCACGCAGCTAGCCCAATCTTGATCCCTGATCTTTCTGAATCCAGAAACTGCTCTCTTCGGTTAAAAATTTCTATTAAACCTAGCACAAATCTTCTTGCATGTAAGAGGACTGTCACAACTGAAAAATGGGCTGAAGAACTGAGGCCTCTCTGTTTGCACATCTCTTTCTGACATCCCTACCATTCTGTGCCCCACCCTCTCCACCAGTCCTGCCTCAATCATGTTGAGTTGATAGATCTATTCTGCAAACAAGTCTTCCGAAAGGAAAATCAAAACCCAAGTGTCTACTTGAATGTAACCAGAGAGCAGCCTATTTTAGTGTTTAAGATGCTGGAATAAAGGCAGCTGTGTTTACCTCCACACAGGCACTTGCTGATGTGGGAGGGCTGGCTTTATTCAACTTGGGACATCCAGGTCACATTCAGTCCCTGGGAGATACTTCACATCCTCAGTTATAATCTGCGTCTCTGATGTGAAAGCCTATCTCCATTCTCAGGCCTTCTCTAATATAGTGTGGCTAGAATACCAGGTACAGAAAAATGGGGAAGAAAGCTCTGATTTTTTTTTTTTTTTTAAGCTTTGGCTTACTCTGGGCTCAATTTATATCTGGGCAAATAGTTTCAAACCTCAACCATATGTAGTTCCCACTAGTCTGAAAAATCACTCAAGACACAGAGGACATCTAGTAGCCCTAACTCCAACACTGGAAAGGAGGGCTGGGGGAGTGTCATGCTCCTCAGGATGGGTGTTAGTCACAGAATATGATAAGAGATGGGCTCACAGAGACCTCAGGAAAGGAACGATGGCAGAAAAAAAGATCAGCTTAATCCCTCTGCCAGCATAAGACCTCTCTTTCTGACACTACAATATTGCCCAAAGAACAAAGGTGTTGCTATGCATCCCCCCAAAATTTATATGTCAAAGCCTTAACCCCCAATTTGATGGGATTTGGAGATGGGCCTTTGAGAGATACTTGGGGTTACATGAGGTCATGAGAGTAGGGCTCACATGACTAGTGTCCTTATAAGGGACATCAGAGAGTGAGCTCTCCCCATCGAATGCAAAAGAGGTCATGTGTACACAAAGTACACATCTGCAAGCCAGGAAGAGGGCCATCACCAGGAATGGAAATGACCATCACCTTGATCTTGGACTTCCCAGCCTCCAGAACATCAAGAAATACATTTTTGTTATTTAAGTCATCCAGTCTATGTATTTGTTATGGCAGCCCCAGCAGACTACTAGAAGTATCTAAGTCAGAAAGGAGTTCAAATCATTATGCCACTGCTCATTGCTGTGTGACTTTGGACAAGTTATTTTATTTCTCTAATACATGATTTTCTCATTTATCAACTACTCATAACAAAGGGCTGTGGGGAGAGTTGAATGTGTTGATGTAGGAGGAAGGTACCTAGCATTTTTTGGGGACTCAACACCCCGAAGCAGCAATACCTCCCCAATGCATGCAACGACTAGTATCATAAAAGGGCAGCTTCTTGGCCATATTCAGTCCACAGATGTGTTTTGTTTGGCCTGCACCAATGTTTGGGGAAATTTGGATTTACCAACATTTGAAAGTCAGAAAATTTCACATAAACATCTCAATTTCCAGTTCTTCTTGAAAAATAAGAGATGTATCACAGGGCCTGTGTTCTGCCAGGGTAATCCTCTTTCGACAGAGGACAAGATCTCACCGCCCGGCACCCACACCAGCTTCACCCATTCAGAAGACCTGCTTGGTACCTGAAGTCTTTTGAGTTAGCAGCCCCTGGGCTACCTGGGCTAGTGAAATCTGGCTTGGCCTGTACTTATCCCAGCTGTCCACAAACAGAGCTTTTAAGTACAATTTCAGGATCAGCCTCCCAAAGTGAAGAACAATTAGCACATTCCTGAGTCACTGTTTTATTTATTTATACTTGTATTGTGAACTAAAGAACCTCATGGAAAGGCCAGAATTTTAGTCCTTGGAGAAAAATGAAGCTTGGCAATGTGGGGGTTGGCTGACCCAGATTTGCCCCTGTCACTCAACTTCTTGGGGCCTCAGTTTCCTCCTTTGTAAAATGAGGCCTTGGGCTAGATATCTTTTGTCTTTTTCCATATTTATATAAGATGTGAAATTCAAGAACATGGATGGAAATTTAATACAATTCTAAAGACTTTAATGAAAGTAGAGCTCTTAAAACACCCCATTGACCTTAAAGCAGGCCTTAACTAACTGTAAACAGGACCAGAACAATGGACTTGTTTATTGTTCTGCCCACTCCAGGGTTGGGTCTTTAGCCTTGAAGTTCTGCACTTAACATATCCAGAAACAAATGAATGCCAGGGCCTGAAAAGACCTGATGGAGGCCAGGCGCCGTGGCTCATGCCTGTAATCCCAGCACTTTGGAAGGCCAAGGTGGGTGGATCACGAGGTCAGCAGTTCAAGACCAGCCTGGCCAAGATGGTGAAACCTCATCTCTACTAAAAATACTAAAATGAGCCGGGCATGGTTGCAGGTGCCTGTGATCCCAGCTCCGGAGGCTGAGGCAGAGAACTGCTTGATCCCAGGAGGCGGGGGCTGCAGTGAGCCAAGATGGCGCCACTGCACTCCAGCCTGGGCAACAGAGCAAGACCCCATTTCAAAAGAAAAAAAAAAAAAAAAAGACCTGATGGATCAATCTTCTATCCCTAGACGATCCTGGTGCTCTGAGCCCTGCCTGACTTGCTGCTCTCATTTCACCAAAACACAGACCTAACTGCACAACTACCCAACTTTAGGTGCTCTACGCACGTGGATGGGCCGCCTTTTGGTTCCTTGCTCACTGCAACCACAGGAACTTTGCATGCGCAGTTTCTACCAACTGGAGGCCTCTTCACCTAGGTAATATCCGTGGATGTTTCAGATCACAGCAGCAGCATCACATCCACCCTTCCTGGCCTCCTTGACAAAAATCAATCATTCTAACATATGCTTTCATCACATCAGCTGTGTTGGAGTAGCTGTCTTAGTTGCGTTGTTACATTTCACATGTGTGGCTAGTTGACTCATGATTCCCTTCCCAATGAATATAAATTCCAGGAGGGCAGGGTCCATGTCTGTCTTTGGTCCTTGTTGTCTCTCCAGTGCCTGGCCAACAGAGACGCACTGAAATGTTTGCTGGTAAGACACTTAGTAAAAGGAAGAACAGCGATAAAGCCCCAAGCAGTCTGGTTCCAACAACCAAGCTGAATTGCCTATTATGGTGCCTAATGGTTAGGAGGGGCACAATAAATGCTTGCAGAATAAATGACACCTGCCATCTATCAACCCTCTACCCCTTCCCCCACAAAACACACTACATACTGAACAAATGATTCTCTCTGGATCAGAAGTCTAGACAGATACAGGTCTCAGAACGCAACAGCCACGAAAGCAGCGTAGCTGACAGAAGAAGCAATAAGAGCCAAGCAGGGAAAAAAAAAAAAAAAAAAAAAACCCTTAAGGCTCCTAAGGGGGTAGCCCCTCTGCCCCTGCCCAGGCTTATACAGGAAAATGGCACCAAGTCTGGCCTGCCACATACCTGATGTTTTCGTTCAGAGCATAGAGTTCGTTGCTTTGCAAGCCGCCCCCTTTGAAAACGTTGATCACAGCAGTCTGAACGCTACAGGAAAAGAGAATAACCCCCGGTTAGAGAATCTCTCTTCTTGGGCCATTTCAATAGCAGCTCAGGGCTGAAGGTGGGTGGAGTGACCAGGAAGCTCATAGCACAAACCTGGTCACACATTCCATCCATCCTCCATTTCCTCCTCAGTGTCCTTGGAGAGAAAGGAAGACGGAAGCCGAAAGGACTCAAAAGCAGCCCCCGCTTTCTTGCAAGCCGGCAGGTCTTCCTCCCTCACCTCGCTGGCGGCCCTGCTGGTGCAGCCACAGTCAAGCGCAGGCAGTGGGATCTGACTGCAGGAAACTGCATGGGCCTGTGAGATTCCAAATGGCATTTCCTGCAAGCAGAAGCTGACCCATGCCTGGGGTTCTTTCATAGCCACTGTCTTCACAGGGAAGCTTGGTGGCCTTGAACTAACATGAACCAGTAATTCCTTTCCTTTTTAACAGCACTTTCCTTGGAAGAATTTCCCGCAGGCCAGCCTTACAGGCCCCTCATATTTCCACTCCTGTAAGGTGTACCCGCAGCAGAGTCAGACCCTTGAGAGGCCGTATCAGGGCTTACTCCACAGCCTCTAGGACGACAGCCCAGTGTTTCAGCAAAGGAGCTGCTTACAATCTTGTCTGTATTAAGGGCCCTGGCCTTTTCTTTAAAGAACAGGGATCCATTTAACACCAAAACATTTTGGAACCCCCTCTCTCCATCCCTATCATCAGAGTCGTGCTTTCTGTATCCATTCATTGAAAATATCCATAATGGGTTGGGCACGGTGGCTTACACCTGTAATCCCAGCACTTTGGGAGGCAGAGGCAGGCGGATCACTTGAGGTCAGGAGTTCGAGACCAGCCTAGCCAACATGGTGAAACCCCGTCTCTACTAAAAATACAAAATCAGTCAGGTGTGGTGGCGTGCACCTGTAAAGCCAGCTACTCAGGAGGCTGAGGCAGGAGAATCGCTTGAACCTGGGAGGCAGAGGTTGCAGTGAGCCAAGATCACACCACTGCACTCCAGCCTGGGTGACAGAGCAAGACCGTCTCAAGAAAAGAAAAAACAAAAAAAAAGAAAAGAGAAAAGATCCATAATGAGCCAAACTATAAAGAATTCAGTCATGCTTCAAAATAATGATGCATTTAATTTCTCCAAACAGTATCTATAAAGATTTGAAAAACAGTAGCCCACAAGCATATAAGACATAGTGCTGATTCAGTCTGCTCAATTCTTGGTGCACAAAAGGTTGGCTAGACACCTGACAAAACTCTGTGCCTCCTCTTCTAAGCACCTGTGGCTCACAGGTCTTCATAATCTTTGGTTTATGCCACTCATTTAATTTTTCACAGACATGTTTTATCTTCCCAAGTAGGAAGTGGGAAGTAGGTTACTTAAGGTTACTTATAGAAGCCCACTCTCGGATATGCTGACAGTTTCAGGTGTGACTAATGAGCATGACTAGTGACTGTAATTCCAGTACAACTGTCCCAGTCTGGTAAACTGACTCTGACAGGCCAGAGGCTCTCAGCGGTCTATTTTCTGGCCACTGAAACAAAGAAAGCTAACAGACACACTGGATGTAAAAAAACCCTCCTCTCTTGGCCAGGTGTGGTAGCTCACACCTATAATCCCATCGCTTTGGAAGGCTGAGGTGGGAGTGATCCCTTGAGGCCAGGAGTTCAAGGGCAGCCTGGGCAGTATAGTGAGACCCCAGCCCTTAAAAAAAAAAAATTTTTTTTAATTAGCTCGGTGTGATGGCATGTGCCTGTTGTCCCAGTTACTCGGGAAGCTGAGGCAGGAGGATCGCTCGAGCCCAGAAGTTTGAGGCTGCAGTGAACTATAATTGCACCACTGCACTCCAGCCTGGGTGTCAGAGTGAGACCCTGTCTCTAAAAAAAGGAAAAAAAAAAGAAAATTTGCTCTCGTCATCATTTACCCCCATCATCACGACCTTCCCAGAATCAGCAGAATCTCAGTCAGCCCCTGGATGCCTCCCTCCCTGCCATGGCCTTTGGCAGCCCTCCACCCCACATCCTGCGGCCTCCTTCACCTGTTCCAGGCTGAGCTGGAGCTCAGCTGCAGAGCCTGCCGAGTCGCTTGGAATCGGGGAAGGTCGCTGAGCACAGGGGAGCTCATGAAGCGCGGTCTAGGCCTGCGGAAGGAGCCCATCTTGTGGAACTCGCCGGGCAGAATGGGAGCGAAGCCACGGGTCATAAGTCCTGGTGACAGTTCAGCTTCACCTCTAGGAGCAGGAGGTTCTGAATGCCCTCGGAAAGGGCTTTTCCAAGGGCTGCCTTCAGGTGCTCAGGCTTTCTTAAAACCACAAACGTAGCCAACACCTGAAAAGAGAGGGCAGCTTTTATTGAGAACTCCTGGCCTGAGAACACCTCTTAGAGGAAGTTGGCTGGGACTTTCCAGCCTAACTACCCCCAAAACAACTGTGGTACCCAGAAATAGCATCTATTCCCTTGCAGGTTCCCATTCACAAGTTGGTACAGATCTCTTTTTCGTTGTAACAGTGTGGTCACCCTCAAGTGGGAAGACAGTGACAATGGGGCCAGGCTAAGGCCAGTCCTGCAGAAAAATGATTTCTAAGCTGTGCTAGACTCTGGTTCTAATATGCACCCATCAGTTTGGGCACTGCCTGGGTTTCTGTGGCCCATGATGTTGTGCAGTAAGAGATAGATTTTTTTAAAATGTCTCAAGTAGGACACAAGAGCTCCTCATCCTGGCATTGATGACCTTCCATGATACACCCTTACCATGCCAGTCTGAATGTATTGCTCAGTTTTTCTCAAAGTATCAGTGTCTCTTCACTCAGGCGCATCTCACCTTCCCTTACCTGCTATTCCTTCACTCATTTCAACAGGACACACTCACTGAATGTTTGCTATTTATTAACCACTGTGAGTTGCAGAACATCCAAAGATTTCTAAGACCAAATCCCTGCCCTCAGGGTACTCAGTCTATGGAGAAGATAACTATCTTTTCAAGTATTCACTCATGCAATTAATATTTATTGAGCAGCTACTATGCACAGGCACTCAGGCACTGGGAGCTATAAGATGGCTCCAGAGGCCATGGTGCCCTGCCCCATGGAGCTCACAACCGGCAGGCACTCTTCTATGTCATGCCTGATCCTTCCACCACACTTTTGCTCATACCAACTGCTCCTCTTACCCAGAATTCTCTTCCTTTTTCCCTCTGCTTATTTAAACCCAACTCACCCTGCAGGGTTGGGTTCAACGACACTGTCCCCTTGTAGCAGTCGCTGGGAGACTTCGCGGCTTCACAGTTAAAGGCAGTGGCTTCAGGTTTGAGTCTTAACTTGGCCACTCCCAAGTTGTGTGACTTTGGACACACTGAGTCTAAAGTCCTCAGCTGTTACTAATGCCCACTTTCCAGGACTGGAGAGACGAAATGAGATCACGTGACATGGCCGGCAGACTGGCACAGCCATGGGCCTCAAGGACTGGCTATTTCCATTCGGATGAATTTCTTTCTTTCCTCGACACCTTTGGACCTGTAATTTCAGTCTCTTATTCTTTAGTGACTCTAAAGTCTAAATGAATGACTTAAAAGGTGAGTATTAGAGTTCAGCAGAGTGAAGGACAAAAGGAAACACCACGAATCTCATAGTCACTTTTTACTTAGGGGTTTAGTAGGTTTAGCCCAGAAGTATGTTCACTGACATCTCTCTCACCAGCTAAGTCTGCTATGTCCCAAAAACTAATGATGCAAGAAAAAGATATTCTAGCCTTAAGTCAACCTTCAGGTTGCCAGGGGAGAAGGTTTTTGCAACCCCAGCTGGTTAGCATTTGAAGAAGGGGGAACCGAAGTCTCAACTCCAAATCAAACATGCTGTTGTGGTCAGAAGAGTGAGTTAGGCCACTCAGATGGGCACGGAGGCAAGCCATCGAGAGGGCACGGGAGGTGTTAGCAGCTGTCTGCAGGCAACAGGCATCGCAACAAGGAACTTGTGATACGAAGAGGCAGAAAAGAAATGACTTGTCCTGTCTCTTAACTTTTTTCTTTTAAGGAAAAAGCAGACTTATGTCCTGTTTTTCTGTACAGTCTTTGCCCCTTCACCCCCTGCTCAGAATGAGTTCAACAGTTTCGTTAAACTTTATTAACAAAAGAAGCATAACAGGCCTGTCAAGTTTCAGAAGGTCTCAGCAGCTTCATAAATGCCACTGCCACTTGGAAAGATCTATATAAACCAACAAATGAGATGATGAAGAAAGCAAGCCACAGAAGGTCCTTCCGTATCCTTAAACTGGCTAGCTTTGGGATTTAACTCGCCCAGTAAAGGTCACACTAGAAAGACAGGATCCATTTCGCTGCCCTTCTTCAAATGGGCCTGCTAACTGCAATTCACCTGTGTAATTACAGGATATTAACTCCCTTTATGAGGATCTTAAACGAGTTAATGGAGCTGCCTCTCATTCCATGGCACTGGTACAGGGAAGTAGAAAAGTGAGCAGAATGGATCGTTCCAGGTGTTTACCCACCACCTTCCTGCCGAAACACCCACTTCTCCAGGAAACTGTAAGACACTGAGGATTGCAGGCTGGCTCCTGTACCCATCCACTTCTCAGTTAGTGTCCCCAGGCCGCCTAGTCCAGCAAAGCGCCAGGGCAGCTCCATCCACACACTCAGCCCCTCTTAAATAAGGGTCACTTTCAGCCTACGACTGTGGCTCCCGCGGACTCATAAACTGCAGAGTCACACACAACGAGTTGCCACTGACTCATTTTTCTCCTCCCGAATCCACCACTCTCAATGCTGACAGTTGAAGAGAATGTGAAGCTGTCTTTGTCTCCACCATTCCTACTTCTGGGCAGAGCCAAGAGACCTCCCCAGAGCAGCACAGGGAGGAAGGAGGAGGGAGCATTGACAAGAGTGCCCTAAAGGGAAACGATACACCCTGGGTTCACCTGCTACAGCGCTGGCCCCACCGGCGCAGGCCTGTCCTGACCTAAATCTGACAAGTCAGAAAATGACAGAACAGACGGGCCCTCGGAGTGGGGCCAGTCCAGGTCCCATTCACAGATGACAAAGGTATAGCAAAGAAACAAAGAAACTCGTCCAAGGTACTGGAGGCAGGAGGAGAGCTAGGACTGTGAGAGCTGTTCCCCGACACCTGTTTGAGCATGTTCCCCAGCTCCCACCTAGGCCAATCTGCAAACTCCTTGAAGACAGGCCTAGGGCTTCATTCACCTCTGCATCCTCAAGACTAAGCTCACTGCTTAGCCTGTAATCCCAGCACTTTGGGAGGCTGAGGTGGGTGGATCACCTGAGGTCGGGAGTTCGAGACCAGCCTGACCAACATGGAGAAACCCTATCTCTACTAAAAATACAAAATGAGCGGGACATGGGGGAGCATGCCTATAATCCCAGCAACTCAAGGAGCTGAGGCAGGAGAATCGCTTGAACCTGGGAGGCGGAGATTGCAGTGATCCGAGATCGTGCCATTGCACTCCAGCCTGGACAACAAGAGCAAAACTCATCAAAAAAGAAAAGAAAGGGGAGGAGAGGGGAGGGGAAGGGAAGGGATGGGAGAGGAGAGGAGAGGAGAGGAGAGGAGAGGAGAGGAAGGGACGGGAGAGGAGAGGAGAGGACAGGAGAGGAGAGGAGAGGAAGGGAGAGGAGAGGGGAGGGGAGGGGAGGGGAGAGAAGAAAAGAGATGAAGGAAGATATAAGAATTAAGAAGACATTGGCTAGGCCGGGCACAGTCGCTCTCATCTGTAATCCCAGCACTTTAAGAGGCCAAGGCAGGCGGATCACCTGAGGTCAGGAGTTCGAGACCAGCCTGGCCAATATGGCAAAACCCTGTCTCTACTAAAGGTACAAAAATTAGCTGGGCATGGTGGTGTGTGCCTGTAGTCCCAGCTGCTCAGGAGGCTGAGGCAGGAGAATAGCTTGAACCTGAGAGGCGGAGGTTGCAGTCAGCCAAGATCGCACCACTGCACTCCAACCGGGGCGACAGAGCGAGGCTTCAATCTCTCTCGGAAAAGAAAAAAAAAAACAAAAAAGGCATCGGCTGCCTGGCTGCCATGAAGCCAAGCATTGTCTCAATACATAAACTTCCTCAACCCTCACAAAATACCACTTGAGCTGGGCACAGTGGCTCATGCCTGTAATCCCAGCACTTTGGGAGGCCAAAGCGGGCAGATCACAAGGTCAGGAGTTTGGAAATCAGCCTGACCAACATGATGAAACCCCGTCTCGATTAAAAATACAAACATTAGCCGGTGTGGTGGTGCACCTATAATCCTAGCTACTCAGGAGGCTGAGGCAGGAGAATAGCTTGAACCCAGGAGGCAGAGGTTGCAGTGAGCCGAGATCGTGCCACTGCACTCCAGCCTGGGCGACAGAGCAAGACTCCATCTCAGAAAAGAACAAAACAAAACAAAACAAAACACTTGAACATCAGAGAAGTAACCTACCCAAAGTCACACAGCTAGTGAGTGACAGATCATTGACTGGTGCCTCATTCCCTAGTCCACTCCCACTTTTCCATGCTACCAAACTCAGTCAGAAAACCAGAATTGAAGCCACTAAGTTAGGAACCAAATTTCATATCAAAAGTTCAATCTCATGCCCCTGAGATAAATAAACTGGCATAAGGAACTCTATGACCATACTTGATGGGGCAAGAGGAGTGGTGAGAAAGGATGAAGGAGAAAGCACAGCTGCCTTAGACACCCACTCCCTACTAGCTGTGTAACCTTGATCAAGTTACTCGACCTCTCTGAGTCTCAAATTCCTCCCACATGAAATGACCCTGAGTGACTGCCTGAGGGTTGGAGGAGGATTAAGTGAGTAAATATTTGTCAAGCGCTTAGAACTGTACCTGGCAAATAAGTGCTACCTAAGAGCTTGTTCAATAAATAAAATCATGTTGTTGCAGTTATTCCTAAACTGCCAAGCTGTGACAGAAGTAGGGATACAACAGCAGCTCCCTCTGCTTCTGGTAACCCAGTGGCATCTGGAAATACTCCACTGAGGAGCAGACAAGTCCTCTGAGCCCCCATCCCCATCACAGTACACCCAGGCTTGCCTCCTTAGCCCTTTGATAACTCATGACGTTATTTACTGATCCTACACCTCTGTAGCAAGTTCCTCAGTTTGAAAGTGTTTTTCCACCCACAGTTGTGCTTCTAAGTCTTACCTCAATCCTGTAAGGCAGATGGAGCAGACAGTCTGTCACACATTAGAAAACTGAGGCCTGAGCAGGTGCCTGACTCGGCCAAGGCTGGATAGCTGTCAGGTCAGGGACTCAGCCCCGGCCGGGAGCCTCCCAGCCTCACACCTGGCTCACTGTTGAGCCTGCCAGGAGATTCCTTTTATCTTTTTTCCTATATATTTCAAAATATTTTCATTATGAAACATGCTTTAAGAGTTTATACACACACAAACATATATTTTAAATAATAATAGTAGACCAGGCATAGTGGCCCACGCCTATAATCCCAGCACTTCGGGAGGCTGAGGCAGGAGGATTGCTTGAGCCCAGGAGGGTGAGACCAGCCTGGGCAATGTAGTGAGATCCTGTCTGTACAAAAAATAAAAATAAAAATGAATTGTTCAGCGATGGTAGTGTTTGCCCGTATTCTTAGCTACTCAGCAGGCTAATCGCTTGAGCCCAGGAGTTCGAGGTTACAGTGAGCTGTGATCTTGTCACTGCACTCCACCCTAGGCAACAGAGCAAAACCCTGCTTCTATTTTTAAAAAAAAATGAATAAATAAATAATGATAATAAACTAGTACCTACTTAAGAAATAGAATGTTACCTTGGAAACTCTGTGTGCCCCTATTTTTCTGATAATAGCATACTTGGTCATATATTACAAAAAACATAAGAATTCACATAACTCTATAACATACATAGTGAAAGGCCTCTTTCTAGCCACTTAGTATAAAGCAGCGCTATCCTGTAGAACTTCGAGATGACACAAATGTTCTGTATTTGTGCTGCCCAATATGGTAGCCACTAGCCATATATGGCCATTGAGAACTTGAAATGTGGCTAGTGCAAGTGAGGAACTGAATTTTAATTGCATTGAATTTTTAATAGCTGTACACATGTGTACACACACATTCTTGTTAATATGCTAATAAGAATGAGTAATGTTTTTCTTTCCTTTTAATAACACGTCATGGCCATCTTCCCATATCACTACATATTGATCTACTTTATTATGTTTAATGGTAGCTTGACTATTCCATTTAGGAGGTATTACGTTTTATTTAACTAGTCCCCTATGGGTAGATATTTAGGGAGTTTCCCCTTTTTTTGTTACTGTAAAGAATGAGCGTATCTGTGGGTCTTAGGGATGACATGACCACGTTTGTAAGGTGCCTTCTCAGCAGTGGAACTTCTGAATCAAAGGGCCCAGAAAGTCTTGCTATGACTCTAATACCCACCCCTACCAGAGCCTAGAAATAGCATTGCAGAAAAGATGTTGAGAAGTATAATGCTTATAGCTCTGAAGGATGTACAGCCACAAGTGTGTATCACTCAAGAGCTTTGGGGGCAGATAAACCCTAGAATCAGTGGTCACTTTGCCATTCGCTCACTGTGGTAGGCAGAAAAACATCTCCCGACCCCCTACAAAGATACAGTCACTTGTCACCAAAACTTGTGGATATTATCTTATATGGCAAAAGATGCGATTCAGATAAGAATTTTGAGAAGAGAAGCTGGTCCTGGATTATCCAGGTGGACCATAAACACAATCACAAGTGTCCTTATAAAGGGGATGCAGAAGGTACTAGGGACAGAAGAGGAGAAGACACAGACCCACATAAAGAAGAAGGTGATGTGGAGACAGAGGCAGAGAATGGAGTAATGCAGTCACCAGGAGCTGAAAGAGAAAAGAAGCAGATTCCCCCCTACAGGGAGTACAGCCCTGACCCACTTTAATTCTGCACTTATGGCCTCAAGAACCATGAAAGAATATATTTCTGTTGTTTGAAGCCATGAAAGCTGTGGTCATTTATTATAGCAGCCACAAAAAACCAATACACTCACAGTATGACCTTGGATACCTCTGAGCTGCAGTTTCTACATCTCAAAAGTGGGAAAAGGAAGAGTTACCTTGGAGAGTTGTGGTGACCAGAAAGATTGTCTATGAAATACTTTGCATGGTTCCTGGAACTGTACAGGTGCTACACACAGGTGCAGTGGAGGCTGGGAGAAAAGTCACCCGAGACAGGCTGGTGTCACCACTTCCTGTGGAGCACTGAGCAGGTGATTTAGGATTTGCAAGATATTGGATGAGATGACTCAAGTAGGACTTAGAATGCTCCTTGAACATAGCAAGTGCTTGATAAATGCTACCTATGGTTTATTGTATTGCCTCCATTACTGTGACCCCTGTATTAGCCTGTTCAAACTGCTATTACAAAATACAGCAGCCTGCATGGCTTACACAACAGAAATTTGTTTTCTTGCAGTTCTAGAGGCTAGAAGTCCATGATCAAGGTGTCAGCAGGGTTGATTTCCTTTGAGGTCTCTCTCCTTGGTTTACAGATGGCTGCCTTGTAGCCATGCCCTCACATGGTCTTTCCTCTGTGCACTCATGCCCTTGATGTTTCTCTTTATGTCCAAATTGCCTCTTCTAGGACACACACACAAAAATGGAAAGACATTCCATGTTCACTGATTGAAAGAATCAATAGTATTAAAATGTCCATACTATCTAAAGCAGTCTACAGATTGAATGCAATCCCAATCAAAATACTAATGACATTCTTCACAGAAATAGAAAAAAAAAATCCTAAAATTTATATTAAACCAAGAAAGACCCAGAATTGCCAAAATCTTCCAGAGCAAAAAGAACAAAACTGGAGGAATCACACTACCTGACTTCAAATTATACTACAGAGCTGTAGTAACCAAAACAGCATGGTACTGGCATAAAAAACAGACACACGGATTAATGGAGCAGAATAGAGAACCCAGAAACAAATCCACACATTTATAGTAAACTCATTTTTGACAAAGGTGCCAAGAACATACACTGAGGAAACAACAGTCTCTTTAATAAATGGTGCTGGGAAAACTGGATATTCATATGCAGAAGAATGAAACTAGACCCCTATCTTATATATAAAAATCAAATCAAAATGGGTTAAAGACTTAAACCTAAGACTTTATACTATGAAACTGCTAAAAGAAAGCATTAGGGAAACTCTCCAGGACATTGGACTGGGCAAAGATTTCTTGAGTAATACCCCACAAGCACAGGAAACCAAAGCAAAAATGAACAAATGAGATCACATTGATTTAAAAAGCTTCTGCCCAGCAAAAGATACAAATCCACAAAGTTAAGAGACAACCCACAGAATGGGAGAAAATATTTGCAAACTATCCTTCTGACAAGGGATTAATAACCAGAACATATAAGAAGCTCAAACAACTCTATAGGAAACAAATATAATAATCTGATTTTAAAATGGGCAAAATACCTGAATAGACATTTCTCAAAAGAAGACCTACAAATGGCAAACAGGTGTATGAAAAGATGTGCAACATCATTTGATGTGGTTTGGCTCTGTGTCCCCACCCAAATCTCATGTTGAATTATAATCTCCACATATCAGAGAGGGACGAGGGACCTGGTGGGAGGTGATTGGATCATGGGGGCAGTTTCCTCCATGCTATTCTCATGAAAGTGAATGAGTACTCATGAGATCTGATGGTTTTAAAGTGTGTGGCAGTTCCCCTCTTGCTCTCTCTCTCTCCTGCCACTATGCTTCCCCTTTGCCTTCCCCCATGATTGTAAGTTTCCTGAGGCCTCCCTAGCCATGCAGAACTGTGAGCCAATTAAAACTCTTTTTGTTATAAATTACCCAGTCTCAGATAGTTCTTTACAGCAGTGTGAAAATGGACTAATATATCATTGATCATCAGATAAATGCAAATCAAAACTACAATGAGATATCATCTCACCCCAATTAAAATGGCTTTTATGCAGAAGACAGGCAATAGCAAATGCTGGTGAGGATGTGAAGAAAATGGAACCTTCATATACTGTTGGTGGGAATGTAAATTAGTGCAACCACTATAGAGAACAGTTTGGAGGTTCCTCAAAAACCAAAAAATAGAGCTACCATATGATTCAGCAATCTCACTGCTGAGTATATACCCAAAAGAAAGGAAATCAGAATATAAAGGAGGTATCTGTACTCCCATGTTTATTGCAGCACTATTCAAAATAGCCAAGACCTGTATGCAATCTAAGTGTCCATCAACAGACTAAAGAAAATGTGGTACCTATACACAATGCAGTACTCTTCATCCATAAAAAAGAATGAGATCCTGTCATTTGCAACAACATGGGTAGAACTAGATATCATTATGTTCAGTGAAATAAGCCAGGCACAGAATGACAAACTTCACATGTTCTCATTTATTTGTGGTAGCTAAAATCTAAAATGATTGAACTCACGGAGATACGAAAATGATGGTTACTAGAGACTGAGAAGGGGTATTTGTGGTGGGAGGAAGGGTGGATGTTAAACGGGTACAAAAATATAGTTAGGTAAAATGAACAAGATCTTGTATGTGATAGCACAATAGGGTGACTACAGTCAACTGTATTTTAAAATAACTAAGAGTATAATTGGAATGTTTGTAAACAAAGAAAGGAACAATGCTTGAAGTGATGGATACCCCATTTACCCTCATGTGATTATTGTGCATTTCATGCCTGTACCAAAATATCTCATGTACCCCCTAAATACACACACCAAGTACCCACGAAAATTAAAAATTAGAAGAAATGTTCTATGCCCAATGTCTCTGAGTTAGAGAAACTAGAATTTTGGTCCATATTCCTTTCTGAAAGACCAATGCTAGTTACATTAAGAAAAATTCCCTTCAAAAGCAACTTAAAAGTTTTGGTGCTGGCACCTCAGTTATCTGGAAAGCCCAGGCCCTGGGTCCAGGAAATTCCGTGGCAGTTACAGAGTTACTGGGAGGTATCACAGGCCTTGCTAACACTCAGCTCACATGAGTTTCTTCAAAAACTTCCACGATGTGTTTCTTGGAGAAAAAAGAATGTGTCATCTCACTTTCTCCTCACAGCTGCCACGGCCAGGGCATAGAGATGGGGCAAAGCCCTGCCTACTGGGGCAATGGGTAGAGGAAGATGCTGCACTTAGTGGAAAATGCAAATGAATTCCACTAGGGCTCCAACCTTTGACTCTGAAAAGGGAAGTAGAATCGTGGCTCAACAACTTAAAATAAAGAAGTAGGTGGCTTATAATAACTCTGAGGCTTCCAGGAAAAAGCCATTCTGAGTGTAAATAACAAAGAAGTCAAAGAAAACAGCCATGCCATCTGATGTGACTGCCTGGAAAACAAGGAGACACTAGTTCCCAGGGAAACAAGAGAGATGGCCTCTTTTACACATAACCCTCAGAAGCTTCTGCAGTCAGAAAGCCCAGCATGCAAATCCTTCCCTGGCCCATGAACACAGGAATGACCCAATGTCCTTCCACACCACCAGGATTTAGATAATGATCGGTCAAACTCAACTGATCCATTCTCTAATTGCAGTCAGAATGGTCTTTCTAATGACAACCTTGATGATCATGATAGCACCATTTACTGACTGCCAACTGTGAGGCGGGCACTTGCCATGTATTATCTCAGCATTTTAAAAATGAACTTACAGGGTCTTGACTTTTAGTGAAATAGAATAGAAAGTATTAGAGTGCATCACATCTGGAGAAAACAAATATATTCATGTTTACTGGGTTAAAATGTCTCATCTATTTCACACCTCATATGGCACTCAAAACTACATGAAAGCACCTGTTTGGGAGTACCTGTGTCTGATCTTACAACCACCAGAAGGTAGGTGCTATTACCAGCCCCAGCTTACAGAGAAGCAAATGGAGGTGTCTAATGTTTAACTGGTCTCAGGTCACACAGCTCATGAGAAAGGATGCTGGGACTAGAACCCAACAGTCCAGAGCCCACCATGCTTACGTCACTCTTTGCTGCAATGCCTTCAAATGTTCCCCACAAGTCTTAGAATAAATTCACAAACTCCATCCTCACAGCCTCACTTCTCACCACTCTGCAGTTCCTCTCATTGGCCTTCCTTCATGTCTTCCACCAGCACCTGCTCTGCCCCGCCCCAGGATCCTTCCATGTGCTGTGGCCTCTATGTGAAATATTTCCCGCCCTACTCCCCAGGTTCAAACCTGCACCCCCTTTATAGCCCACCATCACTCGCTCAGAGAGGCCCTCCTTTCTCCTCACCCCTGATTAGGTTCCATTACCCCCAGAGAGCACCCTCCCTACCTCCTTCGTCATCTTGTCATAATCCGCCTTAATAAATGACTACAGAATTATTTGTTACAGTTTTGTGAGGCCCATAAGGGCGGGCACTATCTGTCATGTTCTCAGGTACATCCCCAGGGCTTAGTACAGGGCTTAGTGAAGCAGGAATTCCATAGATGTTCTCTGAATGAGTAAATGAGCCAGGTGTATGTGAAGCATCACTGCTAAGAGACAGCAACTATAAGTAGGTGTCGGCTCAGAACACCAACATTTAAAATTACATGGGCATTTTGGGAGGCCGAGGCGGGTGGATTACCTGAGCTCAGGAGTTCAAGACCAGCCTGGCCAACATGGTGAAACTCTGTCTCTACTAAAAATACAAAAATTAGCCAGGCGTGGTGGCGAGTGCCTGTAGTCCCAGCTACTCGGGAGGCTGAGGCAGGAAAATTGCTTGAACCCAGGAGGCGGAAGTTGCAGTGAGCCAAGATCGCGCCATCGCACTCCAGCCTGGGTGACAAGAGCAAAACTCTACCAGAAAAAAAAAAAAAATTACATGGGGCTTCACCATGGGTAAACACCAGGGTATTGAAATCTGACTCACTTGGCTTCAAATCCAGCCTCTACAGCTTATTAGCTGGATGACCTGCATACGTTCCTCATAGGCTCTGAATTTTCAGTGTCCTTGTCTGTCAAATGGTTGTAATGCTTAAGTGCATGTTGTTAAGATGAAACTGAGATAACCTAGATCATGGCCTGGCCGTGAGTAGAGGCCCAAAAAGCTATAGTTGTTATTAATATTTTTAAACAACATTGTGTTCTTTGCAAAACTCTCTTAGGCTTCACAAGGTGATGGGTGGTGGGGTTGGGGGAGACAGGCACTCGCACGCGTCGTTGGAGGGAGAGCACTCTGACTTGACTGCTGCGGAAGGAAATGTGACAAGATCTATCTAAGTGACAAAGGCCATACCCTCTGACCCAACAAATCTATTTCCAAGAATTTTATTCAAGGCACATCAAGTGGCTTATGTAACATGGGTTTTACTGCAGCCTTGTTTATAACAACAATGAGCTGGAAATAACCTAAGTGCTCCCCCACAGGGAACTGGCCATATGTAAACTATGGTGTCCCATATACCGGAAGGCAAAGCAGCTCTAAGAAAGAGCTGACCTTGGGCCGGTCGCGGTGGCTCACACCTATAATCCCAGCACTTTGGGAGGCCAAGGCGGGCGGATCACGAGGTCAGGAGATCGAGACCATCCTGGCTAACATGGTGAAACCCCGTCTCTACTAAAACTACAAAAAATTAGCCAGGCGTGGTTGCGGGCACCTGTAGTCCCAGCTACTCGGGAGGCTGAGCCAGGAGAATGGCATGAACCCGGGAGGCGGAGCTTGCAGTGAGCTGAGGTCTTGCCACTGCACTCCAGCCTGGGCGACAGAGCGAGACTCCGTCTCAAATAAAAGAAAAAAAAAGAAAGAGCCAAACTTGAATGAAAGAAAGGCTAAACACAGAGCCACGTGTACATTATGCTACCATCTATGTAAAAAAGATAAAAAAGAGCATTTACCCTTTTCATTGCATGTGCGTAAAATGTCTCTGGAAGGGCAAACCGGCAACAGATAACACTGGTTTCCCCCAGGGCAAGGAGCTGGGTAGCAGGGACACAGTAGGCAAGCCTTTTCTCTACAAGCCCTTTTGGACTTTTTGAATTCAGAAACATGAAAATGCCTTACTTCTTCAAATAAATAAGTGTAAAGGCAATAGTGACTCCCCTAACCTCCCTTCCACAAAAGGAAGACAACAAATAAAGGTCATATGATTTCTTCAAAGTCACCCAGCTGTTAGGAGGAAGTCAAGATTCAGCTTCTGATCCCAAGCAGGACTCTAGCAATGACAGTTCATTCATTTGACACCAATTTTATGTATTCAGCATTTATTCCACAACAGGAGTGACCCTGTGCAGGAACATATGCGCTAGCAAATAAACACTGGCAGGAAAAGTCGATGAAAGGAAGAACCAATTTCTTTTCTTTTTTCTGCACTATGCATCATGAACAGGCCAAAAGGGCCAGGCTGGGACCAGCTTAGGGAGTGAGGCAGGTGTGGACAGTAAGCTTGCTTTACTACCAGCACCTGCCCTGGCTAAAGGAGGCAGCCGCTACTCAATCTGATCCGGTGTTTGCCATCTTCGGATATAAGCCCGGTTTTGCCAGATCTGATATTTCCCAGGAAAAGCCAAAAATCCAAATTTTTAGAAACGTGCAATCACTGGATTTGTAAGTGTTGGCAACTAATTCACCAGGCCAACCAGCACTTTGAAGGCCAAACATGTAGGTTTATGACCTTTACTCTACCCCCATCACAGCTGCAGCCTCCAGTCTTCTCAGAGCTTTTATGCGGGGCCTAAGCCAGGTATAAGGTAAGCCCGCACTAATCAGTCCCTGTGGCCTTGGGCAAGTCACTTCACTTCTCTGGGTCTGCTGACTCACCAGTTAATTAACGGTTTGGCCCAGCTGATGGCCACGATGTTCTTTCACCATCTCTGGCTGTGCATTCAGCCCCTACCCTGGGAGCCATACACACCGAGAACCTTTGAGAGAGGAGGCAGGGACTGACACCCTAACACAACACAAACTCAGAACCCTCCCTCAGCCATGCTTGAACTCCCACCTACCACATTATCTAATTCACCAGCCTCTTAACTTAGCGGCTCTCTGTCTTAACTCACTCTCAACCCATTATCGATGTCTCTATGAAGCCTCACGTATGACATACTCCCTCCCCTATGTATTATATACACACCCAGATACAGGGTAAGCCAGCAGCACCCAAGATATTGCTAAAGGAAACACACAGAAAGCACAACCCTCCAAGCCAGCAAAGGAGACTAGATCTGGACCCCACGCCTGCCCCAGGGCCAGACCACTGGATGGAAACTAGATCACAAGTAAATTTTCAAAAGTGGTGGGGCCATTTGGTCAAATCAATTGTTTACCATGGCTATTTTATTATCATTATGACTGCTAATTAGAATAATATTAACTATCATCAGAAGCTGGCCAGGATGGTCAGGACTGTGTCAAGCCTCTATTTGCATCTATTACCTCAGTTAATTTCTACTCTGAAACAATGAGGTAGGTTTCATTAGGCTCGTTTTGCAGATGAAGAAACCGAAGCATAGGGATTCACTTGCCCAAAGGCAGAAGACTAGGAAGGGGGACCAAGAGGCAAATCCTATATGATTTCAGAGCCTGAACTCCTGACCCCTCTGTTTTAAACAATGCTCATGTGTGCCACACACAGAGCTGAGAGATTAAACGCCACCCGTTGCTTCCCTTCATAAACATCACCCATAGCTTCTTACCTTAGAGCAAGAGGACTCTGCCCCTCAAGCAAGGAGTCTTTGTTTCCTTGTGGCACCCACAGACCAGGCTGCAGTTGTTGTGTTTATTTACTTGTTCAGTGTCTGATGAGCCCTAACAGGATGGAAACTCCTTAAAGGCAAACATCTTGCCCGTCTTGTTCACTCTCATATCCCGGTGTCTAGCATGGCACTGAGCACATAAAAGGTACCCAATAAATATTTTTATTTTATTTATTTTTAACATATTTTTAATTATTTGTACTTTTTTTTTTTTTGAGACAAGGTCTCACTCTGTCACCCAGGCTAGAGTATGGTGGCACAATCACAGCCCACTGCAGCCTTGACCTCCCGGCTCAAGCAATCCTCCCACCTCAGCCTCCTGAGTAGCTAGGACTACAGGTGTGTACCACCACACTCAGCTAATTTTTTGTAGAGACAGGTCTTGCTGTGTTGCCCAGACTAGTCTTGAACTCCTGGCCTCAAGTGGTCCTTCCATCATGGCCTCTCAAAATATTGGGATTACAGGTGTCAGCCACCATGCCTGCCCAAATACTTTTAAATGATGGAATAAAAGGTGCACTTCCAAGTCACCAGGAAGAGTGGCCTTCCTTTTCCTGAGAGATCAGAATAATTTTCTTTGCTGCTGACTAAACTTGGGTCCACCTAAGCATTATTGTCCACAGGGACGTAGACCTGGGCCACATGGGTGAGCAATCCTGAGCCTGTTTGCTGGTCAGTGGAGCCTACAGACATAGCAGAGCAGAAGTGCCTGCTACACAGCATAGCACATTTGTTTCTATTAAGGACCAATCTTTGCAACTCTTAGGAGACAACAGCCGGACAGCTGGCCAAGGAATGAACACTGACTCTTACAAACAGGCAAATGTTAAGGGTCAACTGTGAACTATGGAAAGGGCTCAACAGGAAGCAAGAGACAACTTTCTCAGGCGCTACTGGAAACTGAGTGCAGACAGAAGTGTCTGAGAGTCCAAACTGGCACAACAATAAATATTAGGGCAAACAGGATACACACTCAAGTGTTTATCTCTGCTTAACAGTGTTCACTAAGTGTCCACAGGATTCAGAAAGCTGACAATTTGGACGCACCTAGAAGTCATTATATCATCACGTCATCATTGCATTGGCCTGCAAGCCACTGTATAATCACCAGAGAAATCCCCTTCTGTGGTACAAGTTAAGCAAAGCTGTGGGAAATAACCACACATCTTATTTACTCATCTATAAGCCCACTTTAAGTATCAAGTTTCTTGGAGTGCATATTGTCTGGGTGTGGCCCACAAATGTCATCCAGAGTGATTCTACAGCGCCTACCAGATGGTAAGCCAAAAAGTCTAGACACAAGCAGTAGCTAAGACTGACCATTACGTGAGTGAGTAATTACATTTCTGACATGTAACGTATATAAAACCCTGGTGAAGGAAAGAGTAGTCAAAAGCTACAGTCTGGCAGCCAACAAGAGTTTTAAGTGTGGGAAAATGTGCTCCAGATTAAAATGTGCAACTTTAAAAAATTAGCTCCACTCTCTCACTGCAGAAATAAGATAAAATGTTTTTTTCATAAGAAAAGGAGATGAGGCTGGGTGCAGTGCCTCACACCTATAATCCCAGCACTTTGGGAGGCCAAAGTGGGAGAATCCCTTGAGGCCAGGAGTTTGAGACCAGCCTGGGCAATATAGCCAGATCCCATCTCTACAAAAAAATATATATAGCCAGGCACGGTGGTACATGCCTGTAGTCATACCTACTCAGGAGGCTGAGGCAAGAGGATCCCTTGAGCCCAGGAGTTCAAGGCTGCAGTGAGCTATAATCACGCCACAGCACTCCAGCCTGTGTGACAAAGTAAGACACTATCTCCAAAAAAATATAAAAGAGAAAAGAAAAGAAAAGGAAGGAAGGAAGGAAGGAAGGGAAAAGAGAAAAGAAGAGAGGAGAGGAGGGGAGGGGAGGGGAGGGGAGGGGAGGGAAGGGAAGGGAAGGGAAGGGAAGGGAAGGGAAGGGAAGGGAAGGGAAGGGAAGGGAAGGGAAGGGAAGGGAAGGGAAGGGAAGGGAAGGGAAGGGAAGGGAAGGGAAATTTCTTCTCAGGTTGTATAGCCAGGTATAACAGGCATTGAATACAGACTCAGAAAACTGATGAAATATCCACATATGATCATTTCATGGACGTAATGAGTCCAATTCAAGCCCATTTAACTCAACCAAACATTAGAGTGCCCACTGGATGCCAGGATCTGAGTAAAGGAAGTTACAGGGGGCAAAGAAGAATAAATGATCTTCCCCCAAGGAGCTCAGAGTTTCAAAGGAAATATCCAAAAGTAATACTATAAATGCAAGCAGACACCAAGGGCTGTAACTGAAGATGGACAACTGAGACAAGATTGAGGCAGAAAGGTTAACTCACATTCTACAGTTACGAAACAAAGCTAATGAAAGGTCAACTGAAAACTACAGGTTCTCCACTTCCTTGCCCATAAGTCTAACGAATATGGGGCCTGGAGAATGGAAAGGAAATTTTGAGAAGGAAAAACAAGCTTTCATATGTAAGAAGTTTTAAAAGTTCAAGGTGTATTCAAGTCTTAACTATGAGATACCAGGTGTAGGATGAAAACATCACATTTCAACAAATATCTAGGGAGTACCTACTACCCCTGCCACAAAGATGAGCCAGATATGGCTCCTACAATAATATAGTAATAAAAGGGAATAGTAATTGGTCATGATTAAAGAAAAAGACAGGGGTGGCCGAGGCGGGTGGATCACCTGAGGTCAGGAGTTTGAGACCAGCCTGGCCAACCTGGTGAAACCACATCTCTACTAAAAAAACAAAAATTAGCTGGGCATGGTGGCAGGCACCTGTAATTCCAGCTACTCGGGAGGCTGAGGCAGGAAAATCACTTGAACCTGGGAGGCGGTGGTTGCAGTGATCCAAGATCGCGCCATTGCACTCCAGCCTGGGCGACAGAGCAAGACTCCATCTCAAAAAAAAAAGAAAGAAAAGAAGAGAAGAGAAAAAGAAAAGAAAAGAAAACAAAGAAAAAGACAGGAAAGCCTAAAGCTGGGCTGGGAAACAATGCTTACAGCAGACCAAAGCAGAGAATGTGAATAAGATTAGCAGGCCAGGTGGGGAATGTGGCAAACTAAAGAGTGTCCTCAGACTCCTTTTGGTTTATTACAGAAAAGCTGAAAACCTGTGTTCAGATGTCAACTCGCCCAACTTTTAAATACTGGAAAAATCATCTTGTTTTCTTCTTTTCCCCAAAATACAATGCAAGCCAAACAGTACATGTCTGATGCCAAAGTTTGGCCCATGGGCTGCCAGTTTTAGACCCTTGCATGAGACTGAGTGGGGACAAATGTACACAGCTGTTGACTGTGAGGGCCAAAGGAATGATGAAAAGACATATTGTGAAGGTTACAGAGCTAAGTCTCAAGAAAAAGAAATACAGCCCTGGGGAAAAAAAGTAATTGAACCAAAAAAATTAAACTCCAGAGGCCTGTGGTATAACACTTGCCACTAACATCTGCACAGCACTTTATAGTTACTAAAGCTCTTCCTCATGTTATCCCATTTGACCCCCAACAATCCTAGGAGGTGGACACTATTATTATTCCTATTTTAGAATTGGAGAGTTTCTGGTTCAGAGCATTTAAGGAGCTTGCCTGTGTGGTCCCATAGCCATGGAGGGATAACACCAGAACTCAGGTGTAGATCTTGTACTTTTTCAGACTCTCAAAGAGAAGAATTCCAGGCCATCTCTATCACCTGATTTTTAAAGAATATAGATTCCTGGGCCCTCCCCTAGTGATTTTCATTCACTGGGTCCAAGATACCTAAATTTGTACTTTCCAGATATCTTCCAAGTGATTCTGATGTACCACTAGGTTTGGTAACACTGGTCTAGACCAATGTCCTCAACTAGGGGTGATTTTGTCCCACTGCCTGGAGACACTTTTTGATAGTCATAACTATAGGAGTGGGGGGTGCTGTGGGCATCTAATGGGTAGAGGCCAAGGATGCTGCCAAAAATCCTGCTATGCACAGGACAGCCCCCACAACAAAGAATCATCTGCCAAAAACATCAATAGGGCCAAGGTTGGGAAGCCCTGACCAAGGATCTAGCGCCCTGCTACCCACATTGTGATCTGGGAACCAACAGAATCAACATTGCCTGGGAGCTTCTTAGACATTCCGGCCCCAGCCCAGACCTACTGAATCAGATTCTGTGGTTTAACAGGATCTCCAGGTGATGCACGTGCACTTTCAGAAGCACAGTCTAGACCACGCTTCCATGGCCATCAAGGAATTTTAGAACAGAATGGAACCTTAGTGGTAGGCCAAAGTCATTACTTTGTAAATAGGGAAACTGAGGCCCAGAATAACTGAGCAACTCACCATGGTCATACAGCTTGCTCATGGCAGAGCTGAGATCAGATTGCAGATCTCAATTCCTCAACCTGTGTTATCTCCATGATGCCCATTAGGACCAAAATGAGGGCTCATTCAACAATCCTGCCTCTCTGAAAAGTTGATACCAACCTTGGTGGGAAGCTTTTCTTTTGTTTGAGATGGAGTCTCACTCTGTCACCCAGGCTGGAGTGCAGTGATGCGATCTTGGCTCACTGTAGCCTCTGCCTCCTGGGTTCAAGCGATTCTCCTGCCTCAGCCTCACCAGCAGCTGGGACTACCGACACGCACCACCATGCCCGGCTAATTTTTTGTATTTTTAGTACAGACACGGTTTCACCATGCTGGTCAGGATGATCTCGATCTCCTGACCTCATGATCCACCCACCCTGGCCTCCCAAAGTGCTGGGATTACAGATGTGAGCCACCACGCCCAGCCGGTGGAGAGCTTTTTTGAGGCCTGAAAGGAATCTATTGTCCTGTTGGTGAATAATTAAAAAAAAAAAATTATCCCAAACACCACAAAAGAGTACCATGTTTACCCACTAACTCAGCCTGCGCGATGTTTTACAAGGAAAGCGGCCATACTGCTCCCATAGTGGTGATGTCCAGGAGCTAGCATGATGAAACCGTTCTCCAAAATGACGGCAGCAGTCAATACGGTCTCCCCAAAGGCATCTGGGGAAAGATGTTGAACCAGTTCCAAATAAGTATTTAGAATTAAATGGCAAGCGTAAAAGGGTTTACACCAAGGATTTATGCGGCTGAGGTCATAAGCAGGTTGTGACAGGGTTTTAGACAGCCTAGTTCAGTCTGATACAGATACACATCAGAGCCAGTGGTAGATTTTCTCCCCCTCCCCACCCACCCCCACCCTGCCCTCTGTCTTTGGGAAGAAGACAAAAACAAATCCTTTCAGCTATTCTTCCAGGCTCAACTTAAGCTAACATATACTCCAATTCCTAAACAGCTGAGTGCAATGCAGGCCCTTAATCCTAGTATTTGCTGGAAACCCAACTGCTGTCAAAGATGCCATCAACAAATACGGGACGCATCCTGTGTCGAAAAGAACCAGCAAAGTTGGAGAAAGTTCTGTAATAGGTAAAGTAAGGAGAGAACGGAAAAGTGGAAGTATTGCTGGCATTTGGCAACCAACTAAAGTGAAACCAGAATATTGATGTGTGGGTGAGGGAAATATATTCGCACCTCAAAATTGAGGAGAGAAAAAGAAGAATGAAAGCTTTGCGAGTTTAATACATAAGTAAATACATAATTTTATGTAACATATAATTATATGCTAAATAAATGGAACAAATAATAACGGCAGGTTGTTTGGAGGGGGTACTTTATCAGGTCTTCCCTCAGGCCACAGTCAGACGGGTTTCTACCGCTCTCCACAAACCCTTCTAGAGAGCCTAGCTGTGAGCTTCTGCTTTTTAATGAAGTTAGTATATAGTGATGTCATTACCCTGCTCCAGAAATGCAATATTTTTTAAAAGGGGGGGAAAGCAGAGAATGTCCTCTACACATTTGAAGAATATATAAAAGCCTCTAAAATCTCAGAATATGTTACAGCTGGAAATTTCAGGGAGTTTAAAAAAAAAAGTCAGCTTAAATTGAATAGACCGTTTAAATTCTTAGTTGATGGTAATTAGGGAGCAAGTGGCATTTCTTTAAACGCTGCTAGACAGAACTTAATCCAATTTAGATAATCACTAACCTTTGCTTTTTTTCTCTTTCTCTCTCCCGTACATGAAATCCAAGGATTGATCTACAAAGGCCATAAACTGGCAAAGCATAAAAAAAGAATATTTAAAGAGGGAGACTGGGTGACTGGAACCTCAAAGGGCCAAGTCTAATTAAAATGGAAACAGGTCCCACAGGCTTCCTGATTTATATTGACTATAAAGCCAACACCGAGCAGCAGAAGACATTGGGAGGGAGGTGGAGACACTTCCCCACTCTTCTCTTCTGGGAACCTCGTCTGGTGTGTTCTGCAGTGTGACAGCCATCCTCGCCCAGGCCAATGCTAGTAATTCTCTATATTCACAATAACGACAGGGCGTGACTTTCCTTATTCTGTGGCATCGCTACTGTAAGAATTATCCAGACTGTCCCTTCAGGCTTCATTGTTTACCCACCTCCTGTCCCCTCATTCTACAGTCCCTGAATAGCTCCAGCCTTGACTCCTGATCCAGAAACTTCCGATCCAGAAACTTCCATGTGAACCACTAGGATTTTCTTGAGAACATGGGACCCTGGGTTCTCCATGGAAGGCCTTCAAGGGTAGATATCAAAATGTACTGAAAAGAGCAAGACGCTTGAGTTCGTGGCTGTGTGACACTGGGAGAGTAATAACCCTCTCTGAGCTTCCGTTTTCTCATCTGAAAATAGAGAAAATAACACCTTCCTGCCTGGCTTGTTGGGAGGCACAAATACCATTACCATAGCTAGACCTGGCTCACAGAAGTTGCCCAATAAATAAGTCAGCTCATTTGCTTTAACTGTACAAGTTACAAAGTAAATCTTGGATCCCCAGGTACCGACAAAAATGTGAATTAACTCAAGTTCACCTCTGATGCCCCATCACTGCCATCCGTCCCCCCTCCTTGGCTCCATGTGAAATCTCTTGTAAAACAGTGCTTTCTGCTTATCGGGGTACCGCTCTCTTTGTTCCCCAATTCCAAAACCCGTATTATATACAAAATCCACAAAATATTTTATTCCTAGATTTCAGCAACTAACATATGAATTCACACTGACTTGCTAACAAACGGTCATTTCTACAAGCATTGCCTTTAACCTGTATTTACATTTGACATACAGAGAGGCAACTCTTGAGAACAAACCTTTAATGACGAACATTAGACATTCTAGGGATCTTTCAGAGGAACTCACACACTATTTTTCACATCAATTCTGTATTGGGTCTAGCTCTGCAGAAAGAATGAAAAGGAAAAAGGCTGCAATTTAAGAGAGATGTCAGCATATTTTACCTTGTACGAAAGGAACAGCCAAGGGAAAAAAGACACATGCACACCTACAAATCATTAGCATGGAGAAATCTGAAAAAAATGAAGTAATCCACAAAGTCCTTACTGAATTCAATTCTCTAAAGAGAAATGGCTTTAATGTTGAAGATACACTAAGTCAAGGAGCAAAGTGAGGATTATAATTTAGGTCTGGACTATTAGCAAGAGATTTTCAGATAATCAGTGTAACAGTTTTCTAAAGACAAGATTAGGGCTTTTTTCCCCAATAACTGAGCCAATTTGTAACACTCTGTTAAATTTTAAAAATAAATTAAAAACCATCAATCTAACCAACTATAATGTGAGCTAATCAACAATGGAGAATTGAAGGGAAAGACATCTCCAGACTACGAGTCTGGAGTAACAAATCTGTAATCCATTCTCAGCTCCATCCCTGTGTTTATGGCCTTAGACAAATTATTTAAATTCTCCAAGCCTCAGTGGGCTCATCTATATGGTAGGGATATAATAGTACCTATATCATTGTTTGCATGAGGAGTATATAATATTATCAAAGTCTCTCAACGCAAAGTTTAAAACATCTTAAGACCTCAAGAGGTATTTGCACCTTTCCCCTTTTTAAAACAAGTGGCACATATTGTAATGTTCAAACACAGAACATTATTGAAATCTCACTCACAGAAATAAATATGTATCCATGGCCGGCTGGACCTGAAAGAAATGAGGTCCCGCCCTTGAGAAACAAACTAGTCTAAATCAAGCCTTTTTTGACTTTCTTATTTCTAGTGCCTTTCTTCTTTTACATATTAATGGTTCCAGTTGTTAGAAGCATCAGTAACATACTCAAAGAGGGATGACTGCAGTTGGAAAAACTGAAGACAACTTTGGGGACTGATGAAGCATCACTTCCCTTATCTGCAAGGCTACATTCTACAGAAACCGCTCTAAACAGCACCCTTGATCCTGATTCTAGGGCTGCAACCAGAGAAGACTAACCAGCCAGCTTCCACAGACAGGAGCCCTGCACCTTCCTCAGTCGAACTGGGAACCTTACCAGGGGCTAAATTTTAAATGTGGCTAAATTAGTTTCTGCAAGCTCCATTTCCCCTCCTGACCCGCTAGCTGCTTCGTGTTGTAACAGCGCCTTCCACCCCAGAGCAATTTACCACAGCTCAGCACTTTGACATTTTGCAGTATGTAGGGCAATGAAATGTCATGACTGCAAATTTCTCCGGTGGTCAGGATCATCAAAGAGAGGTCAAAAAGGATAGTCTCGCGGGCTTGATCAGCAAGGGTCCCTTGAGGATGGTGGGGGATTGAAGGCGTCCATTGGGCCGGTGGCATCCCTTTGATCCTTAGTGTGGGTCACCTGAATGTGCACGTGTCGTCTGGGCAACAGGTCCAGAACTCCGCCCAAGCAGGGAAGCCCGGAGATTCCAGCCCAAAGTTTTTTCCACGCGGGTCTCCGGGGCAGACGTGCAGCTCAGACGCAGCGCGTGAACCTTTCGACTTGTGGAGCGCATCGCAGTAATTGAAACCTTGCACACCGCAGGACTGCCGTGGCGTCTATAAATACTCACCGCCTAACTGCTGACAAACAAAACGCGGGCTCCCGGCACCGCGGAGGAAGAGGCGGCGACGGCATGTGACCGAGGACAGGGGCTGGGTAGAACTGGGGGAAACCCCTATTGCCAGACAGGAAGGCATCCCAGAGCCGATTCCTGAAGCACAGTTAGCAAGCACACAGCCTGGTCCCACCCCGGGCGGCGGCCTCTAGGAAAATGGGCCGGAGGGTTGGGCAGGCAGGGTCCTAGCTGCCGGGGCGGGGCCCCCAGAGCGCCCCCTGCGTGCAGCGAGCCCGGCGTGCGCGCACAGTAGGCGCGCAGAGGAAAGTCTCGCCGTAAGGCAGGCAGGCGGGAGAAATAAAACCGAGGGGGGATACTGCGGCCTCCCAGCGCGGGGTCCGCAGCTGGGCCGTCCCAGGGCTTGCTCGCAGCCCGTCCCGGCGGGGTCCCCGCGGGATGGGCCCTGGCCCGCCCTAGTCCGCAGAGCGCGCGTGTGCAGCAGCGCACGGGACAAAGTGGCTCCCTTCCCTGCCCTTCTCTCCCACGCCTCCTTCCAGAAAAACGGGGAAGGCCGGGGAAAGGCTGTTGCAGGCGCGAAATCACCCGCGCTTAAGCGGGGACAGCTCTTTAGATTTGCCCCCCAGACCGAGAAAAAGAGAGTCAAACAAGCCGACTTTCTTTTTCGACCTCCCGGCTCAGCCTAGGTCCCATGATCACCAGCATCCCCATCCCACCCCACGGCGGTACCTCAGCCACCCTAAACAGCAGACCCGCAGCGTGGCCTGCCCACCGCCCCACCATGGTGGTCGCGAGTAGGATCCCCTACGCCTGCCTGCAGCGTCCGATCGAAGGATCCTTAACCATGCAGGAGTTCCCACCTGGTTGCCCCCCACATGTGACACTTTTCCCCAGCTCCTCCCCGCGACCCCCGCCACGCCGCGCCCAGTCAGATTAGTGCGCGGTAATTTGCTGCTCAATCCTGCGCGGTTGCTGAGCCTATGACTCCGGCCCCTCCCAGAGACGCCCCCCACCCACCACTCACCTCCTTGGGATCTCCGGCGTGAATCACACCGAGTCGCGCACACCCGCCGCTCGCCTCCGCCCCAGACTCCGCGCGCCTAGGAAAAAGTTTCCGGTCTTCCCGAGGAAGTTTTCTCACCGGGGAGAAATGAGCGACCTGGATGGTTCTCCCCGTCGCGCTCTGCCCAGCTCTCCCTCCCTCCCTCCCTCCCTCCTTCCTCCCTCAGCTCTGCCCTCCGATGGGGTCTCGTCCAGCCTCGGTTCCTCTCCAGAGCGAGTCAACAAACGCATCGGCCGCGGAGCTCCCACAGCCGGGCTGGTGACACGTTTCCCTCCTCTCTCATCTTACGGCCTCCTCCTCCTCTTCCTCCTCCTCCTCCTCCCTCTCCTCCCTTCCTCCTCCTCCCACTTTTCCTGTCCCGGGCACCTCGCTTTAGTTTCTCTCCAACAAACAGCCCCCACCTCACTTCACACCATCCCACTCCTCCTCCCCTTCAGCAACTCTCACTCGGCTGGGGAGAGCGGAGAGGGGGGCCCTGCACTTAAATCCAGTTCAACAATTTCAGGAAATCCAAACTTTTTGACTTAACCAAAAAAAAAAAAAAAAAAAAAAAAAAAAAAAAAAAAAAAAAAAACCAAGGACGATGCAGGTCAAGGGAGCTCCGTGCTTGTGTTTCTCTCACACAAGGGGAGATGTGCAGCCCCTCGGCCCCGCTGCCCCGCAATGGGAAACCGTCAAGCCAAGAGGTGATTCTGGGGCTCACTTGAAAGGAGCAGGGCAGAGCTGAATAGAGGACTGTAGCCTGGAAGTTTTTTTTTTTTTTTTTTTTTGAATTTAATTTTATTTTTTTTAAGGAATAGTCCCTAGGGCGATTCCAGAAGTTGTTTCAAGTGCATTAATGAAAACATAATGCAAGTGAAATCTTTCCCCTGTTTGCAAATTCTTTTAAAGCTCCCAAACTCATTTTCTAACTGCAGGTTTAATGAATTGGAGGGTCCTTCAGAGTTTGAATACCACAGAAAACCAACAAGCCAAAAATTAAAAACAATGCATAATTATTTTGAAAACTGTTCGTGTGTGTGTGTGTGCGTGTTTTGTTTTGTTTTGTTTTTTTGCAGGTGTTAAGAATTTAGTGCAGCTGTTTGCAGGACTCACTACTTGCATCATTTCACCCTATGGTTGAGCAGGAAATACTTTAAAAATGCTGCCCGATCGCACATCACACGAAGGCTTTGAAACCACAGTGACATTTGCTGAAGAAAAAGATATGCGTGTCCTTTTATCTCAAAACTGAGCAAGACTCATTTTCATTTTTTGATTTGGTCATTGCGACCCTACAAAACCTACGTGTTAGGGTTGTTGTGGGCATGGGAGCGGGTTGAGGAAGTTCTGGGTGTCTCATTTGTCCTGTGATATTAGGTAAAGCTAAAAGATCCTCAACAGAAGCCCCAGAATGATGAAGGGCTTTAAATTTCATCCCAGGAATCACACACAATGAAAGAGACTGGGCATGGGACACATACCTGGGAAACAATTTTTTTTTTTTTTTTTTTTTTTTTGAGACATTTCCCCTCTGTCATCCAGGCTGGAGTGCAGTGGCATGATCTTGGCTCCCTGCAACCTCCAATTCCCTGCGTTCAAGCAATTCTCATGCTTCAGCCTCCAGAGTAGCTGCGATTACAGGCATGCACCACCGTACCCGGCTAATTTTTGTATTTTTAGTAGAGACAGGGTTTCACCATATTGGCCAGGCTGGTGTAGAACTCCTGACCTCAAGTGATCCACATGTCTCTGCCTCCCAAAACGCTGGGATTACAGGCATAAGCCACTGTGCCTGGCCAGAAACTGAGAGGACAAAGAGCAGGGAGGAGACATAAAAGAGGCTGGTCTGAAGGATTAAGAGCCGAAGCCTGGAGCCAAAATGGCAAGGTCTCTACAGCAGCTCCTCTTCTTCCCATCCTCTGGTTATTAGCCAAGTTACTTAACTTCGCTGTGCCTCAGTTTACTCATATGAAAATGGGGATAAAAGTAGTAGCTTTGTCTTAGGGTGGCTATGAGGATTTAGTGAATTCAAACAGAAAAAATGCTTAGAAGCCCTGCTGGGGTTCAAAGGATATTAAGCTATTATTATTCCTATCATTATCCCCAGGGCCAGGGAAGAGGAAAGGGAGCTAGTTCTGCGCGGCTGCAAGGAGATCAGTTTGGGAACATCCATTCTACATTGCTAACTCTCTCATCTCCTTCAAGTCTTATTTCAATGAGACCTACCCTATTCCACCTATTTAAAGTTGTAATTCGCCCCTCCCTCCCAGTCTCCCTCATTCAGCTCTGCTTTTTTTTTTTTTTTTAATAGCATCTATCACCTTGTAACATATTGTATGGTTTACTTTAAGAAAAAAATTATGGCCGGGTGTGGTGGCTCACGCCTGTAATCCCAGCACTTTGGGAGGCCGAGGCAGGTGGATCACGAGGTCAGGAGTTCAAGACCAGCCTGGCCAACATAGCGAAACCCCATCTCTACTAAAAATACAAAAATTAGCCCGGCATGGTGGTGGGTGCCTGTAATCCCAGCTACTCAGGAGACTGAGGCAGAGAATTGATTGAACCTGGGAGGTGGAGGGTGCTGTGAGGTGACATCACACCACTGCACTCCAGCCTCTGAGACAAAGAAAGAAAGAGAGAGAGAGAGAGAGAGAGCGAGAGAGAGAGAGCGAGAGAGAGGGAAGGAAGGAAGGAAGGAAGGAAGGAAGGAAGGAAGGAAGGAAGGAAGGAAGGAGAGAAAGAGGTGGGAGGGAAGGAGGGAGGCAGGAAAGAAGGAAGGAGAGAGAAAGAGGGGGGAGGGAAGGAGGGAGGGGGAAGGGAAGGAGGGAGGGAGGAGGGAAGGAGGGAGAGAGGGAGGAAGGAAGGAAGGAGAGAGAAAGGGGGGAGGGAAGGAGGGAGGAAGGAAGGGAGGGAGGGAGGAAGGAAGGAAGGGAGGGAGGGAGGGAGGGAGGGAGGAAGGAAGGAAGGAAGGAAGGAAGGAAGGAAGGAAGGAAGGAAGGAAGGAAGGAAGGAAGGAAGAAAGCAAAGGAAAGAAGGAATTATCTCTCTTTTACCACCTCCTACTTTCAGGGTAGAACATCGGCTCTATAAGGGACCACTTTAGTTAAACAAATCCAATTTTTAAAAATTCACTGATATTGCCCAAGTTTCTAGAACAGTGTCTGGCACATGGTATGTACTCAGCAAATGCCATAGAAATGAACTCATTTAGCATATGCTGTACTGATTGCCTATGGTGGGCAGGGCATTGTGCAATAAGAAAAAAAAGTTAATCATGAGGCTTATCCAAAGATGAAAGAGACTCCTGTGGAAGAAGCATACTTCCTGGTAAACAGAAGTATTCACAATATAGGAGCATGCCATAAAAAAGTACTGAAGGACTGAAAGGGAAGTTTAAAGAGGTTAAATTCTTTTCTAACCCTAAGAGTTTCTCATTTTGTAAGCAGATATTTTTTCTTCTTCTTTTTTTTCTTTTTCTTTTTTTTTCTGAAACAGGGTCTTGCTCTCTCACCGAGGCTGGACTGCAGTGTCTTAATCATAGCTCACCATAGCCTGAAATTTCTGGGCTCAACTGATCCTTTGCCTCGGCCTCCCAAAGCACTGGGATCACAGCCACCACGCCAAGCCAGAATTTTCTTAAGACGAGAAGTAGTCAGTATTTCCATGGAAATCAGAGCTTCTCCTTAAGGACCATTAATGCCAATATGTGATGCTTGTCACCACCCAAATTCTCACCAAAATTCTACCTAAATGTCAATGGGACATTGCTTTTTCTTATTAAGAAACAGAATCTTCATAGGAGAAACCAGTACATTAATTTATGAGGAGAAAATTCTAGGTCTTTATTAGATATATACACAGCTTGCCATGTCCACAGCCTCTGAAATGGAAGTCAGTCCAATAGAGGCTCCTGTTGAAAGAGTAGCTATCCCTTAGGCAGCCCCCTTTAAGACTAAGGGTGGGCACCTAAGCCAGGTGCATCCAATCCATAGATTTGTCCTGTGAAAATTCTGGCCCCCAGAAGTACACTTTGCCAGTAAGATTACATTTCAGGAATGTGAACACACACACACACACACACAACTATTATGCAGAGCAAAAGCTGAAGTTTGTGACTTTATCTGAACTCTAGATTCTAAAAGCTGCAGACTGGCTGTGAGCCCGTTAAATGTTATATATTAGATTGTATTGTTTGAACCTCATGAGGTCAACATTGTTTGAATTACTTGCCGATATTTTAAAATCAGAAAACATTATGCGAAAATGCAGATTTTTCAGCTTGCCTTGAAAAACCTGGGGAACCCGGCATGATTCTTGCTGCAGACCTGCACTCCATAATTGGCTAGTTCTGCAGTGCTTTTTCTCCCTTTTAGGGAGAACATGCAGTTTCCAGTTTGCCACAGTCCCAGCCACTCCCTGCTTCTCTTGTTACCAGCCTGATCACCCATTTCCCTGCCACTCTGAATGCAGCTTGCAAGGGATGCAGACACATAGAAGGGGCCAGCGCTATGAGCAAGCAGAAATTATGCAATAGAATGGCATGGGTTCAAACCATTTTACAAACAAAACCTTGCTTGGAACCACATAATTTGAACACTACTGAGATAAAGGAAACAGTAGAAGACAATTGGACATCAAGACCAGGAGAAGCAGAGGCCCTCCCTGAGAGGCTGCCTTGTGATCAAAACCACCTTTCAGATTCTGTTCTTTCAAAAGTCCATTGTTCTAGTTTTGCTTTGTTCCCATGACAATGCCTTCCCACCCCATTCCCATTACTCATTTCTACCCCACAAAGAGCCTAATCAGACCAAGTTCAGGCAGGGTTAGGTGACTTGTTTAAAGTTATACACAGGCAAAAAAGGACAGGACAGAAATCTCTGATACCAAGTCACTCTCTCTTCCTCTGATTAACTGCTTCCATCTCTGAATGATAATGAAAATTACTCAATTTACACATTATCACATTTATTTATTCATTTTATTATTTATTTATTTATTTATTTTTGAGATGGAGTCTCTCTGTGTCACCCAGGCTGGAGTGCAGTGGCACGATCTTGGCTCCCTGCAAATTCTGCCTCCTGGATTCAAGTGACTAGGTTCAAGCGACTCTCCTGCCTCAGCCTCCCAAGTAGCTGGGATTACAGGCATGCACCACCACACCTGGCTAATTTTGTATTTTTAGTAGAGATGGGGTTTCACCATGTTGGCCAGGCTGGTCTCCAACTCCTGACCTCAGGTGATCTGCCCACCTCTGCCTCCCAAAGCACTGGGACTGCAGACCTGAGCCACCATGCCCAGTGCATATTATCGCATTTAATGCCTTAGGGGTCTGATATACAATAGTTGTGAAACAAATGTCTGCCAAGTTTAGGTGTTTAAAGTTTGATCTCCCTCCACGATATCCCCAATGTCTCATATTATGATACAAAAGTATTCCAGTGAAGAAAAACATATATCCTTCCATAAGCTTTCTCCTTTTGTAGATGGAAAAAAGGAGGCCCTGAGAATCCAAGATCCTTTGTTAATGCCTAGCACAACTTGTGAGGAGCACAGGCAGGTCTCCCAGTCACGTGCAACATAAGAACACACAGTTTTTCAGGTCCTCAGAGCTCAGGTAATAAAATGAGTTAACGTAGTTACTCATGATAAATACAAATCTAGATATAAAACTTGCGTAAGCACTCAATATACCACCACAGTACAGCCTTATCCATAAAAATGGGACCATTTGAGAAATATACTCAGCATCTGATCTAACACCAGGCTGTAAAATCAGTGACCTTTGGTACAGCATGGAGATTTAGCACACAAATGATAAAAGTCTGCCCTCCTTCTGCCTTCCTTGTAACTTCCATAGTAGAAAAATTGAGAACCCTGAAGTTCGCTTTTTGGGAGAATTTTGGATGACATAAACAAAATAATTATTTTAGTCCCTTTCATCCTTCTCTTGTTAGCAATGGGGTATTTCTGGTATATTGGGTTTTACCATCGTTTCTGTCTTTTGGTGTCGGGGAGAGTCTGCCCTCCATTCTAAAGTGGCTGGTAGTGAATTAAATCTGACTGCCTTTTGAGAATAATTTGAACAAGCAAATCTTAACAGGGAAAAAAGAAATTTGGTGATCCTCCTTGACTTTTTCTTGGATAACTTTCTTTCTACTTTTTTTTTTTTTTTTTGAGATGGAGTCTCACACTGTCACCCAGGCTGCAGTGCAGTGGCGCCATCTTGCCTCACTGCAACCTCTGCCTCCCGGGTTCAAGCGATTCTCCTGCGTCAGCCTCCCATGTAGCTGGGATTACAGGTGCCCACCACCACACCCAGCTCATTTTCTGTATTTTTAGTAGAGATGGGGTTTCACCATGTTGGCCAGGCTGGTCTCAAACTCCTGACCTTGTGATTTGCCCGCCTCAGCCGCCCAAAGTGCTGGGATTACAGGCGTAAGCCACCTCGCCCAGCCTCTTAGATAACTTTCAAGGGTTTCAATTATTCCTTCCCACAATCCTAAGTCCGTCGGTTGGTCAACAAATACTGGCTGGTCACTTATTGGTGTCAAGCACCAGTGATGCAATGGTGAACAAGAAGGACAAGGTTTCTAACACCAAAGAGCAGAAGACAAACATTACACATGGAAACAAATGCATAAAGGAGATCATCTGAAGTACTGATATGTGCTGTGAAGAGGATAAACTGGAGTGACTGGAAAAAAAGAAGAGAAATGCTTTACGTAGGGTCATCAAGGATGATCTTCTGTAGAAGAAAACTTTGAAATCGAGACTTAAATGATGAAAAGAGGCATCTGTGGAAACAGAAGAATGTTGCAAACAGCAGAAATGGTCAGTACAGAGGCCCTGAGTCAGGAAGAAGCATGGGAATTTGGAGGGAGAAAGCAAACCCCTATGGTTGAAGCCTAGGGAACAGGTGGGGAGGGGACAAGATGAGGTCCAAGCAACAGAGCAAGGTCATGGTAAGGTCATGGTAAGGAGTTGGTCACAGTGGGAAGTCACCACTGCCATGATCAAACATGCTGCCATTATATTGCCCAGTTCATTTCCTAGAAGGTCTTTTGCTTCAGTGGAAGACACTCCATTGCAAATAATCCCTCTCTGCATCTTAAGACAGGATTGAATGGGAAACTTTCCAAATAAATACCGAGTTGCAGGCCGGGTATGGTGGCTCACACCTATAATCCCAGCATTTTGGGAGGCCGAGGCTGGTGGATCACCTGAGGTCAGGAGTTCAAGATCAGCTTGGCCAACATGGTGAAACCCCATCTCTACCAAAAATACAAAACAATTAGCCGGGTGCGATGGCAGGAGCCTGTAGTCCCAGCTACTCGGGAGGCTGAGGCAGAAGAATTGCTTGAACCTGGGAGGGAGAGGTGCAGTGAGCTAAGATTGTGCCACTGCTGTCCAGCCTGGGTGACAGAGTAAGGCTTCATCTCAAAAAAAAAAAAAAATAAATTCCCAGAGTTACCCAAAAAAAGAGTTCTTCATCTTTCTTGGTGATTGTAGATGCCTTTGGGGAACATCTGACCAGACCATACTGCCTTTTCCAAGAACCATCACATACCTCAGACTCTGCAGAACGGTGCAGCAGATTGTCCTAGACCTGTATCAGGTGACTGGTCCTGGGACTGGGCACCTGACACATGAGCAGATGAGATGTGCCAATCAAAGTGTCCTTTGGAGTTCAAACTAAGGGACCCACATGGCATATAAGATAACCGGTTTCCCAGCTTCATCCTCCCCCAACAGAAGCTGGCTTCATGTGATCCTGGTTTCCTCACAACACTCAGCCTCAGCCTCAGCATCACTCTCTGCACTGCAGTCATCAGGCCACCTTATGCCCTGCATCCTTGTCTCTGCCCATCAGTTCAAAGATCAGGGCCCAGGATTCTTTTAGTCACCCCAGATTATCATCACCACGTGCTTTTTTCCATCCCCATTTCTGACCTGTCTCCCAGCCCAAACCTCCTTTTGTGCACCCTGAAACCCATAGTCCATCACCAGCAAAATCCTCTACACTTCGACTTCTTTTCTGAACATTTCCTTTGCCTTTATGCCCTAACTCAGTGGTTCTCAAACATTTTTATCTCATGACTCTCTTTAAAGTGACTGGGGACCCTAAGAGCTTTGATTGGTGTGGGTAATATCTATCAATACTTACTGTATTTGAAATTAAAAATTAAACTTAACATATTCAGTTTAAAATAATAATAAAACCATCACATATTTTATGGAAAATAACTATATTTTCCAAAACAAAACACAAAAAAAGTACTGGGAAGGATGGTGTTGTTTTACATTTCTGGAAATCTCTTTAATGCCTGGCTTAATAGAAGACAGTTGGATTCTTCTACTGACTTCTGCATTCAATCTACTGTTGCATTATCACACATTACATAGACTCTGGAAAATTCCACCATAGACTTGTGAGAGAATGAGGGTGATAAGGTGACTAATACCTTAGTTTTCTATGAAAATAGTTTTGAGCTGTGGATCTCTGCCAGGTCTTAGAGACTCCCTAAGGGTCCCTGAAGCACATTTTGAGAATCACTGTTCAAAGTGAACTCTGCTTTTCCACTGAGGCCCTAAAAATCCTCTCAAATGATGGTAGTTTTTCTCCCACACTCATGGCATGGCTGGACTTTGAGGTAGAGTTATTGTTTTCCTTGTTTTTTGTGCCACTTCCAGACCACAATCCCTCCCTAAAATCCCCATCAAGCCATTAGACTATTCTACTCGCTCTCCCCTGCCCCTGTAGTGTTCATTACAGATTCCTGGGTTATCTCCCTCTTGCCTTGAAACTTTCAGACCTGGTTTATGATCACTCTCTTAGATGTTGCTCTTTTCATAATTCTCCATGATTTCAATATCCATAGAAATAATTTTTCCAGTATCCCAGAAGCTCAGATCCTTGACCTCTGCCCTGATGACCTTGTTCTCCACTCTACAGCAGCCACTTACTCTCACAGTCAGCCTTGATGTTGTCATTTCCTATTTACACCGACTCCCACTCTCTATTCACCACCTCCCATCTTTCACGATCATTTCTCTAGTGCCTTGGCTCTCACAAATCTTCAACTCCCCTGAGATACACTATCTTAACCCACGGCTGGTCATTCTCAAGTCTTCACTTCCGTCCTCACCCAGATTAGATTCCCTTGTTATATTAACTCCCTCACATACACCTTGGACTCTCTTACCCTTTTGTTTACCTCATACACTTCATTGTATTTGCTTTGAGAGAGAGACAGCAACAGAGAGAGAGAGAGAGCAAGAGAAGAGAGAGAGAAGTTCTCTGGTCCCAGATCCCATGAAGCCTGGCTTGGGCTTGTTTCTATGAGACGCCCCTTTTATTTGAGATAGTGGGGTCCAGGGTCCAGGTCAAGTTGTCCTTTGAAACCCAAATATGTTGACAAGAACAGTCATCCCTTCTAGTATAAGCCAAACCTTAGGTCAATCAATGTTTCCTTGTGGGGAAAAAGGCTAAGGTTTGGACTGAGACCTGGTAATACCATTTAAGGACAGTTCCGTTTGAAGGCAGTGAGAGTCTCAGTTGCAGACACGACCTGTTTCTCAGGGATTTCGTGAGGCCTAAATGAGGTTTAGGAGAGCTGTGTGAAATACTTGGCACAATGTTTGGCACATTGTAACACACTTTTTAGTAACAAAAGAAAAATAATTAGATACCATATTTAAAATAAGAGACCCTTGTATGTTATTGACCAACTATTATGTTTGTTTCCCCACATAAATAATCTCAATTCTTTTATGGCAAAGCCTAGTATTTTATTCCAGTCCCAATTTGGTGAACGTATGTTTTAGCCTTTATTTATATTTTGATGCGTATTACTGCATGCTGTTGAATATAAATGAGACCTCAATAAGTGGTCCGAGAATATGGAAATACAGTTGTAATGTTAAAAATAAACCATGACGGCCGGGCGTGGTGGCTCAAGCCTGTAATCCCAGCACTTTGGGAGGCCGAGACGGGTGGATCACGAGGTCAGGAGATCGAGACTATCCTGGTTAACACGGTGAAACCCCGTCTCTACTAAAAAAATACAAAAAACTAGCCGGGCGAGGTGGTGGACGCCTGTAGTCCCAGCTACTCGGGAGGCTGAGGCAGGAGAGTGGCGGGAACCTGGGAGGCGGAGCTTGCAGTGAGCTGAGATCCGGCCACTGCACTCTAGCTTGGGCGACAGAGCGAGACTCCATCTCAAAAAAATAAATAAATAAAAATAAAAAAATAAACCATGACATTTACACCCTTCCTACTTCAGAAATAGATAAAATCAAGATAAGGAACATAATCACATGAATATAACATAAATAATGACACAAGGCAGCAGTCTGCATTGGATATATAGAAAGGCAAATGGAATAAGCAAAAATTTATATATGCTTATTCCTGTCTGTGGAAGAAGGGAGAAGAAGGGAAGGAAGGGAGGGGAAAGAAGGGGAGAAAGAAGGAGAGAGGAGTTTTAAACTCTACTGTGAAAGAATTCTGGCCAGGATAGTTTATCTAGGCTATTCAAGAGACCCGATCAAATATTCCTCAAGGCAATCTCAGCCCCTTTCCTCAGAGTCAAAGACTACTGTATAACCCTCTAACCACTAATTTAGCGTCCTAGGCACCATAATACACCCACAAGGTACATCCCATACAAAGCAAGCTTTGAGGGATTAACTCATGCTAACTACCTTCCCCAGAGAGTGATGAATAAACTAAAATACTAATTAATCAGTAATTTGGTTTCTAGAATTTTCTACCTAAAATCACATTTATAAATTATCTCTTTAGGCAAAAGAGATGTCAATAATAGGAAATGTATTTGTTTTTCATTTAATCTAAATCTTCCTTTGCAAAATAGAATTTACATTATACTCTAAGCATGGCATATGCCTCCCTCTTCCTCCCTTTTTGTCCTCTCTCTCTCACACACACACGCAAATATGGAATTGATAAAAACAAATTACAACTGACATTAACATTAATTGCAAAAAAAAATTAATTGCAGATGTACAATGTGCTGACACCGTGTGAGGTACTTTGCAAGCAGTGGCTCACTTACTCCCCAGACAACACCAGGAAAGAGGTGCTATTATTATCCCCATTTTATAGATGAAGAAGTTAAGATGAAAAGAAATAGCTTAGTCATTTCCCAAGGTCCCACAGCTTGTCAGAGGCAGAAATAACTACAAATTATACAGTTTTATTTCCCAATGTAAGTTCTTCAGTCATCTTGACCTCCCAATTAAGGAAGAGGAAGTTGCAAAACTGTTTGGGGAAGATAAATATTCTCATCCAAACCACTCATTGCAGGGAGGTTTTCTGCTGGATGTGAGAAATTAGAATTCTGCAGGAGCAGAAAGTGAACGAGGAAATATGCCCTGTCCCCTAGCAGCACATGTAGTGTGCTTGAATGTCTCACTCAGTCAAGGTGAGCCACGCCAGCCAAGTGGATGGCTGCCCTTCACAAAGAACTCTGTTCTTTCTCCAGCATTAACTGGGGGGAAGTTCTAATCTGACAATAACACAGACTGGCCCATCACTCAACATCTGCTTCACTTCTTTTCCTAAATATAATACTTGTGTTACCAGAGTTTTGGTATTTCAGCCTGATTTTTATTGATGAAGTCTGGCTTAGCTATCCTTGATGGGCATTTCTCAAACTGTTCCCCAAGGAAAGGAAGGGATAATACCATGAAATGTTGCTGGTGTTGCTGGAGAAACATTCCTTAATCTAATAACTTTTGGAAAAATACTGCATGCAATACTGTAAAATGCATTCGTATATTAAGAACTTGGAGGTGGTCTTCAGAAAAAAAACATTCAATAGTTTAATTTCATTTCATGGAATACTATTAACAGCTTGAGGAAATAATATTCTGCAGGACATAATTGGGAAATGTGGTCCTAGACCAAAGAATTCCCTGTCAGTCAAACTTGCTTTGAAAGGGCCAGAGACTGTATAAGATGAGGGGAGATCTTAATTGAGTCTACTCAGTAGACTCTGCTTTCGGCTTTTTAATTTCTTGGATGACTGGTCTGCTGATAGTCTCCCAAATTTACAGAGAAAAAAAATCCTGCTTCAGTTTCCACTGCAGAAACAAAGCAAGTAACCTTGAACAATCATTCCCCCTAAGTGCTTTATCATAAGAACCAGCTACCTCCTTCACAGAAGGGATGATGAGACCCAACAGATAGGATCTAAGGACATTTGATAGGAAATCAGCATGAGCAGCCATTACTTACTGAGTTTACATTAAGTACCAGGCCCAGACTTAGCCCCCAGCAGACAGTAACTCGTTTAATCCTTATAGCCTGCCTGTGATGCATGGATCACTGAACTGTCCATTGGAGAATATCTAGAACCTCACACAGTGCCTCCTCCACTGAGCAGCCACTCAACAAATGTTCACTAGAGGAAGGAAGAGAGAAAGGAATGGAGGGAGAGAGAAAGGAAACAAATTGAGGTTTAGAGAAGTCAAACTGCCCAACATCACACCTTCAACAAGCAGGAGAGTCAGGACTCAAACATGGGAGAGCTGAGCTCTTCCACACCTGGACAAACTGCCAAGCTTCCTGCTCACTAACACACAGCCAGCCTCTAGGAGCTGGCTTGAGGCTCTGGCTACACTTGCTCAGAATGTTAGCTTTGGGCAGCTTGTAGCTTGTATAATCAAAACCGCTGTGTTTATATGGCACTTTTTTTGAGTTTGTAATAATGCAATAGGTAAAATTTACTGAGCACTTACTAAGTGCCAGACACTACTCTAAGAACTTTACAAAGCTCATTCTCCACGAGCATCCTAAGAAATAGGTGCAATTATAACCTACCTTACAGATGAAGAAACTGAAGAGTAGAGAGGTGAAGTGACTTAACCTCTAATTAAGTGATGGAGTCAGGACTTGAACTGAGGCAATTTGATCTCCAAATCTCTGCATTTAACCTCTTTACTAAGTTCATTCCCTCTGTCTAATGACAGACCTCATGAGAAAAGGAAAGGACAAAGGCAAGTCCCATCCGCAGTTGGATAATTAAATATATGTATTAATTTAACCCCCAAAAATGTTTACTATGCATAGCTCTCAGCACATCACAAGTGTCAACTCATTAATTCTCCTACAACACAAAACAACACTATGAGCCCAGTGCAATTGTTATTATTTCCGTTTCACAGATGAGGAAACTGAAGCACAGAGAGGTAAGTAACTTGCCCAAAGTCACACAGCAAATGGCAGAGCTGAAATTCACACCGGGACATTCTGCTCCGACTAGTCTGTGGGTTTAACCACCACAGAGTGCAGCCTGACAAGAACACGCATGTGCCTTATTTAAAAGTGAAATACCCTCCCGAGACCAGTGGCTAAAAATGGTCTCTAAGAGGAAGGCAGAGCCATCTGTAGACCTGGAAGTTAAACAGGGCCACGGAGCTTGGATGACTTAATCACGGTTCAATTTAGATTTCCTGGCTGAAAGGGTTCCTGTTCGTCCTACTGGAAATTAATAGCCAATTGTTTCTTGGCATTCTTGTGGGAGGGTTGGGCCATTTTCCTCTGGCCCAGCTGTTTCTGGAAGAGTAAGTGCCCGGCCAGTGTCAGGCAGGTACAGAAGGACGGGTAGGTAGAGGGGAGCAGATCCCTTTGTCAAGCGAGCTTGTCAGAAATCGGTCAACTCCTGCTTTTTCTACCGATCTAGGAGCTGCAGCCCTTCCTCCACTCCTTGCAGGAAACCTGCCTTGGGGTTGATTCATCTCTCAAAGGCGGGTCAGGAGGAAGGGGAAAAGAAAAGACAAGAGTCAGGTCATTTATTATCAGAAGGGGTAAAAGAACTTCTAAGGAAGCGGTGAGGAGCTGTAACCACAGCATCTGCAGAAAAGGCATTGAGCTATTAACACTGAATTCTGCTTAGTGCAGTCATTCTGTCCCCAGCTAATCTGGAAAGAAAGACATGAGCTCCCAGAGGTCAGGGAGTGACGTCTGCCCTCACACTTCGAAAGCACTCCGGGAATATATTTTAAATAACTTGTGGCACGAATGTAAGTTAACAGCAAAGAATTGGGCTTGACTTTTCTCCTGGTCCATAAATATTTGCCTCTCTTTTCTGTCTTCTGGTATGACACAAAGAGTAGTGTGTGGAGTCTTGGCCACAACCTCATTCCCGGCCACTCTTTCCGTCTCACCTCACCCTATGCCCAGGCACACTGAGATCCCTGTGGTCTGGAAAAGGCAGTAGTTACTGCATACGGGTCGAGGATGCAGGGTGCAGAGACAAACCAGGCTCAGGCCCGGTCCAGTGGCATGGCCATGTGAACCTGGGTGCATGGCTTAGCCTCTCTGGGCCTGGAGTACCTTGTTCTCTTTCTCCCCCTTAGAAACACCCACTTCCTCCTGCAGGAGCCAGGTCAAAGCGCTGCCCTGCTCCTCCATCCCAAGCAGGCTGCCCTAGCACTCAGCACACACACCACTCCCCAAACCCCACCCATGCAGCATTTGCCTCCTCTTGTTACAGTGATCAGTTTACCTGCCCTAGCACTCAGCACACACACCACTCCCCAAACCCCACCCATGCAGCATTTGCCTCCTCTTGTTACAGTGATCAGTTTACCTGTCTGTCGCCACTCACAAATTATAAAATCAATGACAGCACATTATTCATCTTTGAATCTCCAATATCTAAGCAATGCCTGGGTTATAACAGAGAATCCGTAAGACCTTTTATGGAAGGAAGGAGGAAAAGTGGAAGTGAGGAAGGAAAGACGGGTAGAGAGAAGAAGGGAGGACAGACATAACTGATGATGCTTTCAATCAGAAACAGCAGGCATGGTGTGAGAAGTGCTAGAAAAACATTCTTTCTCCAATATGTCAATTCTGCTTGCCCCGTGTCTAAAACGTCCTTTTTTGGAGATTTGTTCCTGGGGTAAAGATACTGTGTCTGGTTCTCCTTGTCATGGTTTCCCACCAACCACCGCCCCCGCCCCCTCACCCCCACCCCACTAAGGGTGATGTGTGAAACTGTCAATAGCCAAGCACCTTAGCATTCACTTGCAAGATGGATTTTCTAAAGACAAGTGGGGAAAAGGCACGTCAGCACTTTGCTGCTAAAAGTGGAGGAATAGGGGGCCCCAAAAAGGGAAGGGAGGGATCCGTTTCAGTGAGTCAGAGTCATAAGAATGAGAGCATGCGATTCCCATACCCACCCTGCCCTGCCCTCCCATCGGAAGCATTCTCCCTTGCCTACATCACTCGGAGCAAGTTCTGTTTTCAGGACGGAGCCGGTGGCCAGTTCTGCTGCCTATGGAAGGCAGGAGTCTCTGGTGACTGCCTGCTGCTTCCATGCTGACAGAATGTCTTTTTTTTTTTTTTTTTTTTTTTTTTGCCTTTTATGTACTCATTTGTTATTACTTCAGCCCCCCTGACTTTGAACTTGGTAAGGGAAAAGACTCTCTCTACTTTCATCCTCCAAACTGAAAGGGCCTTCAGAGGTCACTTTATCCAACTCTGCCTCATGCTGGAATCGTCTGTAGTGCCTCTCCCAAGCCCCTCGAGGGAAGAGAGGCTCGTGATCTCTCTCTAACAGCCATTCCATTTTGGAAAACTCCAAGAGCTAGATATAAGCTAGAACCTGCTGATCTAAAACTTAAACAAAGGAGAGAAACAAGTCAAAACAAGTGACTTGTGTTAGGTCACAGTTGGGAAAATTCTGTAGAAGTCCAAGGGTAATGAAAAAGATTGTCTCTTTGCCTCATTTTTTTCAGTAGACATTGATTTGCCCACATAAATGAACAAGTATAAGCAAACACACTATCGTTTGATCACATTCCCACAGTGATTTCTTTCCTCTAGCAGAAACAGTAAATACCTAGAGATCAGTGACTCAAACTTTTTGAACTCAGTACCACTTTAAAGTCTTAGAAACTGTTATGAGCCTTAAAGTCTTTTGTTTTTACCAGTTATATCTGTTGATATTTAACATATTAGAAACTAAAACTGAGAAAATCCTTGGTTATTTATTAATCAATTTAAAAATATTTTTAAAAGCCATTACAAATTAACATAAGTAACATGTTTTTATGAAAAATAGCTATATTTTCCAAAAGCAAAAAGTATATATAGCAAGAAAAGTGGCTTTTTTTTTTTTTTTATTTCTGCAACTCTCTTGAATGTCTGGCCTAATAGATCTGGATTCTCATGTCTGCTCTGCACTCAATCTGTTTTAATACTAATGCCATGTCATCTCCGGGAAACTCCACTGTATACTTGTGTGAAAATCAGAGTAGAGAAGGCAAAGAATATATTAATATTGTTATTACTGTTAAAATAGTTTTGAGCTCATGGACCTCCTAAAAGGATCTCAAGCAACTAAGATCACTTACATAGGTGGGGACCAGTGCAAAGTGAAAATGCTGTTTCCTGTCCAAAAGTTATAAAGAATTTCAAGGCCGGGCGCGGTGGCTCAAGCCTGTAATCCCAGCACTTTGGGAGGCCGAGACAGGCGGATCACGAGTTCAGGAGATCGAGACCATTCTGGCTAACATGGTGAAACCCCGTCTCTACTAAAATACAAAAAAAATTAGCCGGGCGAGGTGGCGGGCGCCTGTACTCCCAGCTACTCGGGAGGCTGAGGCAGGAGAATGGCGTGAACCCGGGAGGCGGGGCTTGCAGTGAGCTGAGATCCGGCCATTGCACTCCAGCCTGGGCAACAGAGCTAGACTCCGTCTCAAAAAAAAAAAAAAAAAAAAAAAAAAAAAAAAAAAAAGAATTTCAAGACAGCCACAGCAGAACATTGAACTGAGCTCTGAGCATGGGGCCCTGTGTGACTTCACGGCTCCTGCAGGCAACTTCAGGGGTCTCTGACCACATGTCGAGAACTGCTGCTGTAGAGTTATACTTGCTTCTTGAATCAAATGAGTGGCTTCAGACAATTAGCGTACACCAGGGTGATATCAAGTTAGGAGTGTGTGCATGTATGTGTGTTTGAGCTGCTGGATCACCAGGTGTAAGTGTTCTTGAGTAATAGCATATACCTAACAAGATAAAAGCATAACTTACACAGATTTTCCCTCTGGGTGTATATCATAAAACCTTATTCTCTTATTCAGCCTATTATTCCACACTGACCCTAAACACACACACACATACACACACGCATTTATGCATGCACACACATACTCCTTGAGCTGATGAGTTGCATGCATGTGGGTGTGTGCGTTACATGTGTGATGGGTTGCACATACCCTTTGTGTTCCAAATGGCTGCACACCAGATAGTCAGATATTTGTCATGGTTTCCTGTTTTGGGTTTTTATTGGGTTATAGGCTTTGATCAGCAAAACTGATACCTCTAGTCCCCATTTTCCTGTTTGGTACCTTATACATAGTAGACACTCTAAGCATTTGCTGAGTTAAATTTTATAACTCTGGTGGTTAAAGAAAATTATGCCTGTTAAATACTGTTAGCAACTGATGGTTGGCACATAGATATCCCGTTTGATTCTCCTTCCTAAGAACTCAACACTTAGAGAGGTCACCATCCCACTAATAATAGGTAGACTTGTCCAAAGAAGAACAGTATGTCACTGTCATTCTACTAGAAACAAGGTAACAATATTTCATGATTCTCCTGAGATTCAGGGATGAGTTTAGCTAATAAAGAACATAAAAAGGTTTCTGTAGTATTTGTGAGTGTGTGTGTGTTTGTGTGTGTGTGAGACAGAGTCTCACTCTGTCACCGAGGCTAGAGTGCAGTGGCATGATCTCGGCTCACTGCAACCTCTGCCTCCCAGGCTCAGGCAATTCTTATGTCTCAGACTTCCTAGTAGCTGGGACTACAGGTGCGCACCACCGTGTCCAGCTAATTTTTGTATTTTTAGTAGAGACGTGATTTTGCCCTGTTGGCACTCAAACTCCTGACCTCACGTGATCCACCCACCTCAGCCTCCCAAAGGGCTGGGATTACAGGCATGAGCCACCGCACTCGGCCAGGCTTCTGTGACATTTAAAACAATACCCTATAGTTTCTGTTATATAACAGTCTGGATGTATCCCGTCTCTGTTTCTGTTGATCCCACTCCTTTGGGACATACTGTTAGTGTCTTCATGGCATCTGCTCTGGAATCGTTATGTCTGTATCTTATCTGTTATTTTCTACATTTTAATGAAAGTGTCATTGCTGATATCTTTGCATCATTATTGATTGTCAACATTTGATCACAAACATTTATGTCTTCCTAAAGAACAAAACACCAGAATAAAATGATAATTAATATGTAAAAAAATAAAAATTAAATATAATGCCCTAGACTCCAAGTAACAAATTAATCCATTTCAAAGAATAGTATACACATGTATAAATATAATGCGGCCTCTGTTACAATTCTGGTCAAATCACCTCTTTCTCCAACACCGAAGAAAGTGACTGTGGCCTCTCTCCCACGCTAAGACAAACTCTTACAATAAGAGGATTAATCTTTCACCTAAAATGACAGAACATCCTTCTGTTCTCATTAGAAGTTAATACTGCTCCAAGTACAAAGGACCCCTGGATCTTTAGTTCAAATCTGCCACTTACAGATAAGGAAACTGAGGTTCAGCCACATGAAGTGACTTATTTGTCCAAAATCACACACAGCTATTTAATGGCAGCACTGGGACTCAAACGCAGTTCTCCTAACATTAGATAAAGGACCATCCAACCACAAGAATGTGAGCCTGCAAGTCAGCGTGGGTCCAGGTAACTGAAAATCCAACCACTGATTACTAAAAATTCAAGCACTGATGTATTAGGGATCGTCAATAAGTAAAATGCAAAACATCTCCAAATCTAGCCAGGTGCCAAAGCCCTTAACCAGTGCCCTGAGCACTATCCCCTCCCAGTTGTATGAAGTATCTTTCCTTCTTCTTTAGCATCTTCATTCTCTCCCCCTTTACCAGCCCTTTTTCTTACGTCCAATGTATATTTATCACTTTGGGAAGAAGAAAAAACAAACCTCTACATGGCTGGCCACTCCTTGTAGTTGTAATTCTATTTCTTTCCTGACAGTTACTGCCAAATTCTTGGAAGTTATATACAGGCATACCTTGGAGATATTGCAGGTTTGGTTCCAGACCATAGCAATAAAGTGAATAATAATATCACAATAAAGTGAGTCACACAAAGTTTTGAGTTTCCTGGTGCATACAAAAGTTACGTTTATACTATACTGTAGTCTATTAAAAGTGTGTGCAATAGCATTGTGCCTAAACGATGTACATACTTTAATTTAAAAATACAGCTAAAAAATGTTGATCATCTGAGCCTTCAGTGAACAGTAATCTTTTTTGCTGGTGGAGGGTGTTGCCTCAATGTTGATGGCTTCTGACTGACTGGTAAGGGTACTGGGTGCTGAAGGTTAGCATGGCTGTTGCAATTTCTTAAAATAAGACAACAACGAAGTTAGCCTCATTGATTGACTCTTCCATTCACAAAAAACTCTTCCTTTCACAAGAGATAGCGGACAGCATTTTACCCTCAGTGGAATTTCTTTCAAAACTGGGGTCAGTCCTCTTAAACGCTGCCACTGCTTTATCAACTAAATTTATGTAATATTCTAAATCTTTGTTGTTGTTTTAACAATGTTTATAGCATCTTCATCAGGAGGAGGTTCTATTTCAAGAAACCACTGTTTTGCTCATCCATAAAAAGCAACTCCTCATCTCTTCAAGTTTTATTATGAGCTTGCAGGAATTCAGTCACATCTTCAGGCTCTACTTCTAATTCTAGTTCTCTTGCTATTTCTACCACATCTGCAATTACTTCCTTCACTGAAGTCTTGAACCTCTCAGAGTCACTCCTTAGGGTTGAAATCAACTTCTTCTAAACACCTGTTAATGCTGAGGTTTCAACTTCCTCCCATGAATCACAAATGTTCTTAATGGCATTTGAAATGGTTAATCCTTTCCAGAAGGTTTTCAACTGACTTTGCTCAGATCCATCAGAGGAATCACTATCTGTGGCAACTTTAGCCTTTCAAAACGTATTTCTTAAATCATAAGACTTGAAAATCAAAATTACTACTTCATCCCTGGGCTGCAAAATGGATGTTGTGTTAGCAGTCATGAAAACATTAATCTCCTTATACATCTTCATCACAACTCCTGGGTGACTAGGTGCATTGCCAGAGAGCAGTAATGTTTTTAAAGACATCTTTTTATTTTTTCTGAATAGTAGTCTCAACAGTGGGTTTAAAGTGTTCAGTAAAACATGCTGTAAGCAGATGTGCTGTCATCTGGACTCCTTGTTCCCCTGACAGAGCACAGGTAGAGTATATTTAGCATAATTCTTAAGGGCCCTAGGATTGTAAAAAGGGTAAATGAGGACTGACTTCAACTTTAAGCCACTAGCTGCATTGGCTCCTAAGAAGAGAGTCAGCCTGTCCTTTGAAGCTTTGGAAACAACCATTGACTTCTCACTAAACTGAAAGTCCTAGAGAGCATCTTTTTCCAATGACGGCTGTTTTGTCTACATTGAAAATCTGTTTAGCGTAGCCACCTTCATCAATGATCTTAGCTAGATCTTCCACATAACTTACTGCAGCTTCTCCATCAGCCCTTGCTGCTTCACCTTGCACTTTTATGTAATGGAGATAGGTTTCTTTCCTTAAACCTCATGAACCAGCCTCTTGTAGATTCCAGCTTTTCTTCTGCAGCTTCCTCATCTGGCTCAGCCTTCATAAAATTAAAGAGAGCTACGACTTTGCTCTGAATTATGCCTTGGCGTAAGGGAATGTTGTGGCTGGTTTGATCATCCATCCAAACCACTAACATTTTCTCCATATCAATAACAAGGCTGTTTTGCTTTCTTATTATTATTGAGTTCACTGGAGTAGCACTTTTAATTTCAAGAACTTTTCCTTTGCATTCAGAACTTGGCTGTTTGGCCCAGCTGAGATGGAATTTTGGCTCATCTCGGCTTCCAACATGCCTTCCTCACTAAGCTTAATCATTTCTAGATTTCGATTTAAAGTGAGAGACGTGGTCTTTCCTCCACTTGGACACTTAGAGGTCACTGTGGCATTATTAATTGACTGATTTCAATATTATTGTGTTTCAGGAAATATCAAGACCCCAGGAGAGGGAGAGTCAAGGGAACAACCAGTTAATGGAGCAATCAGAACACATATAACATTTATTGATTAAGTATGCCATCTTATGCGGGTACAGCGTGTGGTGCCCCAAAACAATTACAATGGTAACAGCAAAGATCACTCATGATAGATCACCATAACTGATAAAATAACAATGAAAAATTTGGAAATATTGTGAGAATTACCAAAATGTGACACAGAGACAGAAAGTGAGCACACGCTGTTGGAAAAATGAGGCCAACTGACTTGGCCAGAGGGTTGCCAAAAACATTCAATCTGCCAAAAGCACAGTATCTGTGAAGTGCAATAAGGCAAAGTAGAATAAAACAAGGTATGCCTGTAAACCCTGGAGGCCTCCCTTTTCTCACTTCCTTAAACTCCCTTAAGGCCTCACAGTCTGACTGCCACCCCAGTACCTTACAGAAACCACCCACTCAGAGGTCAATGATCTGCTTGTTGCTAAATCAAATGACTTTTACTTAGTCACAATTGTCCTTGATATCAGTGATCATGCTTCCCCACTAGTGACAGCTGTCGTAATAATACAGAAGCTTTGATACTTAAAAATAGATCAGATGTTGGCTGGGCATGGTGGCTCATGCCTGTAATTCCAGCACTTTAGGAGGCCGAGGCAGGCAGATCAATTGAGCTCAGGAGGTTGAGACCAGCCCAGGCAACATGGTGAAACCTCGACTCTACAAAAAATAGCTGAGCATGGTGGCATGTGCCTGTAGTCCCAGCTACTTAAAGGGCTGAAGCTGGAGGATCATTTGTGCCTGGGAGGTCAAGGCTGCAGTGAGCTGTTCGCGCCACTGCACTCCATCTTGGGCAACAAAGGGAGACCCTATCTCAAAAAGAAAAAAAAACAAAGATCAGTTGTTAATAGGCTGTTTGTAAGTTCAGTGTAATCCCAGCACTCTGGGAGGTCAAGGCGGGCAGATCACCTGAGATCAGGAGTTTGAGACCAGACTGGCCAATATGGGGAAACCCTCTCTCTTCTAAAAAATACAAAAAAAAAAAAAAAAAAAAAAAAGTAGCTGGGCATGGTGACATGCACCTATAACCCCAGCTACTCGGAGGCTGAGGCTGGAGAATCACTTGGACCCAGGAGGCAGAGGTTGCAGTGAGCCGAGATCGCGCCACTGTACTCCAGACTGGGTGACAGAGAAAGACTCTGTCAAAAAAAAAAAAAAAAAAAAAAAAAGCGAAGCAGAGCAAAGCAGGGACTCTGGGGTCAGACTACCTGGTTCAAATCTTACTTGTACAATTCACTAACTGGGTCCCTTAAGTAAGTTGTGCCTCCACTTTTAAATCTATAAAATAGGCACGTAACACTAATTCACAGAGTCTTGGTGAAAGTCCATGCAGTATGCTTGGAACTGTCTGCCACATATTGCATTCTCAGTAGGTGCGAGTTGTTGTTGATGCTATATTCGTAAATCCAAGGTGAACAAGACGAGACTAAGTTTGCAATCTTCACTCACATATCCACCAAATAGAAATGTTAGTTTAGACTCTGAAGTTTATATTTCTCTTTGCCACCATAAAACATTCCGCTCTTGGACATCCTTCCTTAAAATGGATCAATTTGTAAATCTGTTGAGGCAGATGAGACCTCCCTCAGCTGATGGTCTCTAGAAATATCTGAGAGGTATGGGATCCATGACCCAATCACCTGAGATTCATTTAAATGAAGAACATATTCAAATGAATGAACTTAACCTCACGGAATGCCCATGGCTTACAACAATCATCTCCAAGCAGCATTTTCTCCAAGCTACCCCTTTATGTTCTCCAACCTCTAGCCACCTCCTGAATTTGCATAAGCCATCTGAAATTGAGGCTGAGCTCTAGCCACATATTCCAGATTTTTTCCAGTTTAGTCTTCGCTTTTCCTTGCCCCTGGCTAATAACTGTCTTGTGTGTAAGCTCAACATTTTTCACATACCGTATGATTCCCTCTTTGTTCTGCACCACCATAATAATCATAATCACAAAGGAAGATGTTGCTTGAGTGCTCACCATGTGCCAAACTCATTTCTAAGTATTTAATATGTATCGTCATCCCCATCATCCGATGCTTCACTTCAAAGGCACATGTAACATTCTGCGTTTTCTCACTTTCTTTTCTTTTTTAGACAAATATAGAATGGTCCTATTGCAATACATTTTCTCACTTTCAATTTTAAAAAATGACCTCTACTTTCATTATGACTGCAGCACATTCCTCTCACTGCTTCTGTGCATATAGGAAATAACAGGCTTAGTAAACTTTATCATACCTCAAAACTCACCACAGATGCAACCAACAAATTATTGATAAGGGACAGCCAGATGGCCAAAGCTAAAATAACTGTCCCGACAACTTATTCCAATCTTTGGTGGCAGTTGATGTGCCTTTGCCTGGAGCGCAACTTTGTTCATAGCAATAAAATAGTATAAACTGAAAGATGACTAGAGACACTTATGTAGGTTTGCTGCATGTTTACCAGGTCCCAGGCACTGTTCTAAGAGCTTCACATGTATTATTTTTATTTCATCTTCAAAACAGTCAGGAGGTGACTACTGTTATCATTTCCATTCTACAGACAAGGAAACTGAGGTTAAAGAAGTGATTTGCCCAAGTCATAGTAAGCCAGAATTGAGACAAAGGTGCTCCTGACAATGAAGTCTATGTCTCAGCCACCCAATGCCTAGGTTGACTTCTGTAGCAGTGTACTCTCCTGTCTTTCTAGCCACTTCTGACTATTGATTCTTTGTCTCCTCTGGCTTCTCTCCCTTTTCCCTTTCTCCACATGACTCTTAAAGTCCTAGGAATGGTCGCTCATTTTTACAGTCACTGAGCTTGATTATAAACCCTCTGGAGCAAGGGTCCCCAACCCCCAGGCAACAGATAAGTACCAGTCTGTGGCCTGTCAGGAATGGGGCCACACAGCAGGAGGTGAGTGATGGGCAAGCAAGCATTACTAGCTGAGCTCCACCTCCTGTCAGATCAGCTGCAGCATTAAATTGCAGCATTAAATTCTTATAGGAGCGCTAACCCTATTGTGAACTGCACATGTGAGGGCTATAGGTTGTGTGCTCCTTATGAGAATCTAATGCCTGATGATCTGAGGTGGAACAGTTTAATCCCAAAATCATCTCTCCCTAGACCTCTGTGGAAAAACTGTCTTCCACAAAACTGGTCCCTGGTGCCAAAAAGGTTGGGGGCTGCTGCTCTAGAGTCCAGCCTGTTCATTCCTGTCTCCCTAAAGACTCTGTCAGCACCTGGCAACAGTACATAAACAGTATATTTTTATTGAACGAATGAATGAACAATTCACTTTTCTCAAGATTATTTGGAAAATAGTAATCATTTCATTCTAAATGAATGATAGGAGCTTCGCCCTTTACAATTTTATGGTTTTCTTTGACTCATGTGATGCTGGAGCTCATCAATATAAGACATTGGTTCTCAACCAGGGGCAATTTTGTCCCTCCATACCTACTCCTCTGGAGACACTTGGCAACGTGTGGAGATGTTTTTAAATGTCACCACTGTAGATGTGCAGAGAAGGAGAAGATGCCAACGGCATCTAGTGGCAAGGATGCTGCTGAACATATGATGTGCAAGACAGGGATGCTGCTAAACATCCTACAATGTGGGTGACAGTCACCCACAACAAACAGCTATATGAGTTTGAGGTTGCAGTGGGCTATGATTGTGCCACTGCACTCCAGCCTGGGCGACAGAGCAAGACTCTGTCTGTAAGAAGAAACAAACAAAACCAAATAACCAAATATTTTTACACCATCCTTCTCAGTCAGGTGGGCCAAGTTCTTCCTGTCACTTCTGGGATAAGGCAGAAATCTATGTGACCCACAGGACTGTACCCGATACGGCTGTCCACCTCTCCAGTTCATCTCACGCCATATTCCTTCTCTCTGTCCTCTCTGTCCAAAAGTCAATAGTGCTGAGGTTGAGAACACTGGTATCAGGGTTTGTTCTTCATAAAACTGGTATCCTGGTATCTGAGGAGGGCCAGGGATGTCTAAGCCCCACCGTTTAGCTGAGTGCCAAGTCTGTAACCTGGGATTAGCACTGCCCTCTGAGCTGAAGAGAAGGGGAAAATTGGGGATCCAGCCTGAGGATCCAGAGATCTAAATACTGGCCCTGAAGCCAGGTACCAACATGAGTTACTGCTGTAGGCAAGTTGTTTAACCTCCCTGGGCTCAACTTTTCATCTGTAAAGGGGAAAGGGGGAAGGAGTAAGGTGAGCCCTGTCTAGATCTAAAACTCCCTAGTTTCAAAGATAAATAGATGGGACTCAATTAAACTAAAAAGCTTCTGCACAGCAAAAGAAACTATCAGCAGAGTGAACAGACAACCCACAGAGTGGGAGAAAATCACAATCTATACATCTGACAAAGGACTAATGTCCAGAATCTACAAGGAACTCAAACGAATTAGTAAGAAAAAACAACAACAAATAATCCCATCAAAAATGGGCTAAGAATATGGATACACAATTCTCAAAAGAAGATATACAAATGGCCAACAAACATATGAAAAAATGCTCAACATCACTAATGATCAGGGAAATGCAAACTGAAACCACAATACCATACCACCTTACTCCTGCAAGAATGGCCATAATCAAAAAATCAAAAAATAATAGATGTTGGTGGGGATGCAGTGAAAAGGAAACACTTTTACACTGCTGGCGGGAATGTAAACTAGTACAACCAGTATGGAAAAAGGTGTGGAGATTCCTTAAAGAAGGAAAAGTAGAACTACCATTTGATCTAGTAATCCTGCTAGTGGGTGTCTACCCAGAGGAAAATAAGTCATTATACAAAAAAGATATTTGCACACGCATATTTATAGCAGCACAATTCGCAATTGCAAAAATGTGGAACTAGTCCAAATGCCCATCAATCAACGAGTAGACAAAGAAATTGTGGTATGTGTATATATATATTTATGTGTATATATATATTTATGTGTGTTATATATATACACACATAAAATGAATACTACTCAGCCATTAAAAAGGGATGAAATAATGCCATTCACAGAAACCTGAATGGAACTGGAGACTATTATTCTAAATGAAGTAACTCAAGAATGGAAAACCAAACATCACATGTTCTCACTCATAAGTGGGAGCTAAGCTGTAAGGATGCAAAGGCATAAGAATGATACAATGGACTCTGGGGACTCGGGGGAAAGGGTGGGAGGGTGGTGAGGGATAAAAGACTAGACACATTGGGTACAGTGTACATGGCTCGGGTGATGGGTGCACCGAAATATCAGAAATCACCACTAAAGAACTCATTCATGTAACCAAACACCACCTGTTCCCCAAAAACCTATTGAAATTTTTAAAAAGAAGAAAATAAATAAATAAAACCCTAGTTTTAACAAATTCTGAAACATGAACTTTTTTTAACTGGTCCTCTGTTTCATAACCAATCCCAAGTCAAGTTTTATCTTTACCTTTAAGAACCTCTTGCCACTGTCCCTTTTATTCTTCACTCCCTCTTATTCTTCACTTCTCCACCACTTTCTCCTCCCCGGCACACACATGCACACATATACACACTCACACACATTCACACATTCACACACACACACACACACACACTTTCACATTCACAGACTCACATATCCACACACTCACCCATCCCACACACACACACTCACTTATCCCCCACACACACTCACACTCACCCACCCCCACACACACACCCTCCCACACACACACTCACCCACCCACACACACACTCACCCACACACACACTCACTCACTCTCTTCCTCCATCCGGGCCCTCATTGTCACCACCTGGATTACAGCAAGAAACTCCTAATTGACTTCTTTTTCTCCAGGGTTAAACATTTTAACCTGGATTCTCAGCAGCCCTTCCTACAAAGCGTAAGGTATGTTTCCCTCCTCCTTGTGCTCTTCTCATCCTCCCCAGAGAGGTGCTCCTGTTTCAGATTCCTTCTGCAAGGAGGCTTCTCTGAAGTCAGCAGAATTGCCCCTTCTTTGCTCACATTCTAGTGCCAGGTTCCATTTTCCTCTTGCGATTTTTCACCACACCTTCCCTGCAGCTAGGAGAGCAGTCCTGGCCCTGGGTTACAGTGCTCAGCACTCGGCTAACTGGTAGGGCTTATAAATCCCAGGCCCATCTCAGCCAGCAGAGCATAGGTTTTAGGAAATAAGAAGAAATCCATACATCTGTGTGCTTACAATGTGTCCAAGCATCACCGAGGCCACAGCATGGCAAAGATGTGCCTCAAACACACTGTGGGAGGCTGGGGTAGGCTCATTGTTTCTGCCTGCCAAAGACGGGCACCACGGGATTCCAGAGAAAGAACAGAAGGCCCCTCGCCTTCCTTCCCATGAACAATCGACCAGAAGGAAGCGGGATACTTGGCCAGGACTTCCCTGCAGGAAACCTGGGTCCTACTTGGGCCTCCTGTTTCCCCTCCCTCACTGGCCCTGGTTCAGTTCCCGGTGAATGATCAGCCTGTTTGGTAAACAGATACCAGAAAGAGGCAAGTGCAAGCTCCTATGGAATTTTTTTTTTTTTAACTTTAACTTAGTTGTTTTTAGAAACAACAGTTTTTGAAATCTTCAAATTTTCTTTCTTTCTTTCTTTCTTTTTTGCTTTGGCAGAGTCTTGCTCTGTCACCCAGGCTGGAGTGTAGTGGTGCAATGTCAGCTCACTGCAACCTCCGCCTCCTGGGTTCAAGCTATTCTCCTGCCTCAGCCTCCCAAGTAGCTGAGATTATAGGCGCCCGTCACCACGCCCTGCTAATTTTTGCATTTCTAGTAGAGATGGGGTTTCACCAGTTGGTCACACTGGTCTTGAACTCCTGGCCTCTCGCCCACCTTCATCTCCCAAAGTGCTGGGATTACAGGTGTGAGCTACCACACCCAGCCAAAATCTTCAATTTTTTAGCGAGGGACGCTAAGTACATTTTACATCATATGTACCCTGAACCTACTGTGTGCCTGATACCCTGCTTGGCCCTGAGAGAATAGGAAAGAACCAGTCTTTTACTATACGTGAGTGGTCATGAGCTAACTAATTTTCTGAACTCCACTGCTCATCAGTAAAGTAGAGACATTGGTACCTGAGTTATAGGGGTGTTGCAATGTCATTCAATATTGATTATCTGCGAAGATATCTGGCACCATTTCTGACACACAGCAATCTTCTTGAACTTGGCATCAATTATTCATTTTAAAGTAATCTTTTTTAAATAGCTATTAATATGAAAATATGTAAGACAAAGACCCAACTCTCTAAAATCTTACTTACAGTTATGGTTATGACACAGCCATGTGAGATTATTCATTTATGATGCAAACCAACACAGCATAGAATTACCAGCCCAAATGGGCAAGGCAGACAGAGGTGCCCGGAAGTTCCAGGAAGGAGATAAACACATGGTCGGAAGATGCGGGGACTTTGGTTAGCTAAAGGAGGAGTGGGATTCGGATGCACAGAAAGGTGAGGCAGGAAACTGGGGCTTTGGGCACTGTGTCACCTTCGATTTGCATCCTTTATTTTTCTCTCTAAGGATATATCAATGGAGTCTTTTATACATCATCTGCCTTACTAAATAGGAACAATAGATACCATGAAGCCTGTTTCACAGATGAAAACAACCAAGGCCCAGAGAAAGCCATGCAGCCAAGCTATCACCTTGGTTTTGTCTAAGAAGAGTATAGGGTAAAATGTTGTGAAGTTAAGGGGACCAGCATATCAAACACAGCTACCAGAGTAAAATAAGGCTACTCTGGCAGCTGTTATAGTAACAACCATAATAATAACAACCAAACCAACAACAAACTGTTAACATGTACTGAGCACTTACTGATTGTGCCAGACATAATGGAAAATGCTAAATGTGCATTGATTCATTTGATTCTCATAATAGCCCCATGAAATAAGTATCATTATCATAATCTTACTGTGGCTCTTTTACAGAGGAAAAATGGATGCTTGGAGAGATTCAGAAACTTTTTCCAAGGTTGCAAACCCAGGTCTGTCTACCCCAAAGCTCAGGCCCTGAACCACCATAGGAACTTTTTTCCCCCCAGGATCCTGAATCTTGCAGAGACCAGGCCCTCCTGAAATATTTTAGAAGGAGGCTATGTAAGGATCTCGTCCTTACATGGTGGCTGAACCATCATCTGCTCGACAAGAAGTGGATGTCAGTGGTTCAGGGCACAGCCTGGGGCATGGGTAACAGTTCCTTTCTCCTCTCTAGGATGTGAGGGCAGCTTTTATTTCTTCCATGCTTGTCCTCTCTTCTTCAGGCTCAGCAAACTCCACTCCTCTTGACAGCACTTCCACACTCTTCACCTTCCCAATCTCTGTCTTCAGCAAACATCTAGTTTGTCCATGTCTGCCTTATAACTCAGCACCCCAAAATTAAAAGAAAGTCCTAGATATGGTTTGACTGTTGCAAAAAACACTGGGACTGTCCCCTCTATTAATCAGAAAATTATACTTTCATTACCACCATCTCAAACTAGGTTGGGCTTTTAGCAGCTGCTGGTTTCTTGAAGCTTGTGGTCAACCAAAATCCCCTTAAATCAAGTCAAAACTGTCCCATTCCATAGGCAAAGTCATTTCTATACATCTGGGAATTCCCACTGCGTATGCATTTCATTGTAGGAATGTGAACAAGAAATTACGAAACAATACATGTGTTTCATTTCAAATCAAAGAAAACAGAAATGAATAAAGAAAAAACGAATAATCACCCTACTGCCAATCCCACCCTTTTTCTCCCCAAGGTAATCAGTATTAACAGTTTGGAGCCTATTCTTTTTTTTTTTTTTTTTTTTTTTTGAGACGGAGTCTCTCTCGCTCTGCTGCCCAGGCTGGAGGTGCAATGGCGCAATCTCGGCTCACTGCAAGTTCTGCCTCCCCGGTTCACGCCATTCTCCTGCTTCAGCCTCCTGAGTAGCTGGGACTACAGGCGCCTGCCACCACGCCCGGCTAATTTTTTTTAGTAGAGACTCGGTTTCACCTTGTTAGACAGGATGATTTCTATCTCCTGATCTTGTGATCAGCCCATCTCGGCCTCTCAAAGTGCTGGGATTACAGGCATGAGCCACCGCGCCCGGCCTGGAGCCTATTCTTATAAAACATATACAGAATATCCAAAGTTTCTTTTCAAAGATATCATACACTATGCAAAGTATCTGCAAACCATGACCCGTACACGAAATCTGATGCACTGCTTGCTTTTGTAAATAAAGTTTTATCGGAACACAGCTGTGCCTATTCTTTTGTGTATTGTCTATAGTTGCTTTTGCACTAGCTGAGTAGTTGTAACAAAAACCATATGGCCCACAAAACCTACAACATTTACTATTTGGCTCTTTACAGAAAATATTTGCCCATTCCTATCCTATGCACTATACTAGCTTGGTTTTTCGCTTAAGAAAACATTGTGGACGCTCTTTAGGTCACTGCCTATGGAGCTAATATTCTTGTAAAAGCTATCTAGTATTTTGTAATATGAATGATCCACAGTTTCTTCTATTATTTCACTACTGCTAGACACTGAAATTGTTTTCAGGTTTCTGTCACTATGGAAAATGCTGTAATAAACACCTATTTCTTTTTTTTTTTCCTTTGAGATGGAGTCTCGCTCTGTTGCCCAGGCTGGAGTGCAGGGGTGCAATTTCGGCTCACTGCAAGCTCCGCCTACCAGGTTCACGCCATTATCCTGCCTCAGCCTCCCGAGTAGCTGGGACTACAGACTCCCACCACCACGCCTGGCTAATATTTTGTATTTTTAGTGAGACAGGGTTTCACCATATTGGCCAGGCTGGTCTCGATCTCCTGACCTCGTGATCTGCCTGCCTCGGCTTCCCAAAGTGCTGGGATTACAGGCGTGAGCCACCGTGCCCAGCCTACACACCTATTTCTTAAATCCTTCAGAAGGCTGGGCCAGTTGCTCATGCCTGTAATGCCAGCACTTTAGGAGACTGAGGCTGGAGGATCGCTTGAACACAGGAGTTTGAGACCAGCCTGGGCAAGATGATAAGGCACCATCTCTACGAAAAAAAAAAAAAAAAAAAAAAAAAACTAAACTAAAAAATAAAGCCTTCAAAAGAAACTGGGTGTAATGAAGAGAGCCAAGGGGCTCTCAAGAGAAATACAGCCCTCATCTCAAACGCAATGCTCTCACTGTGTCAATAAGCCTCTTCAAGCAGCAGTTATAGCCAGCCCTGGGTGTTGCCATGCTCCTGTGAAAGGAATTATACTTTTAGGAAACAGAATATGTCTCCAAGTGAAAATCTTGTCCTGATAGATTCACCTACACTCTTCCCAGCTTTCTGCCAAAGCACAGAGCTTTTCCCTGAGCATCTGCTGTTACCTGACCTACCCACATCTCCCACTAAACCCTCCTTTACAACCCAGGCATTAGGCTGGGGCACCCACCACTGCATCCAGGCAGGGTTTTTGCCACTGCCAGGGCAAGAGGCACCTTGGAACAGGGGAGGAGTTAGGCTCAGGAGAGAAGATACCTTTGATCCTAGAGATGGAGGGAATATACATACAGGTCACTTGTTTCTAATCTTTTGGGGATCACAGACTCCTAAAAGCTATAGACCTTGTCTCCCCAAAAACTATGTCTGTTTTTTTTTCTTCATGAATTCTTCATAAATTCAGGGCATGCACAGAATTCCTGAAGATGCTATCCATGGGGCACAATCCCTAGGTTAACAACCCCAGCTCCAGGTACACTGCAATCACGTTCCCTACAGCGGGTTACCCGCCCCTTGTCAGGAGTTTAAGACGCAGCATATTTCTCTGTGATTCATTAACACTTCCCTTCCTCCCATCATCGACCTTGTGCCTGCTGTTCCAAAGGACTTCCTCGGGCTGGCAGTCACGTGCCCCCTTCTTCCTCTACCTATCCTGTTTGGGAAGATAAACGGACTTCCTAGCCCTCAAACCACCTCTCACTGGGCACAAAACACAACCGTCAGTCCCACGCGCTGACACGGTCCTTCCTGCCACTGCTGTCACCCTGACCTCCCTTCCTAGCCTCCAGTCAAGCCCAAGCTGGAAAGACCCTTTTCTCTCTAGCCCTTTGCCATCTGGAAAAGTCTTCTGGAACATTCCTAAAAGCTGTAAATCTTTGTGAACTAGTTTTTCCTTTCCGGCCTCTGCCTGAAAATTTGATGACTCTGTTGTTGCTGAATTATAACAAATCAAGCTTGGTAAAAACGCTTCAAAAATGCCAAATTCAATAGTCAAGGAGGAGCTCCATGGGTATTTGTGCTGTCCCTTCTTTACTGGTCAGAAAAGTAGCACTAAATAAACCTGACGTCTGGTCAGTTCATTCTGTCAGAATGCTCGTGGTTTTCATTTATCTTGATTTTTTAATCTCAGTCTTGAAAAGTAATGCTCATTTTTTGTTATTTACAAAAACTGAGGGCACTTTAGTGTATTCTAATGCCTCATAATGTCCATTAAACTGTTCTTGCCCTTTGACCCAGTAATACCCTTCCCAGAAATCTGCCCTGATAAAATACTAAGAAATTAAAACAAAAATTACCTTCAGAGATGGCTATTTTGTTGTGATTGACAATACAAAAAGTGCAAATGAAGTTAAATGTCCAAAACAGGTGATACAATATAGCCATAGAATGGAACATTATGTTTGCCTTAAAAATTATGTCAATAACTTTTAATAATATCAAGAAATATTTATAACATGTTAAGGAAGCAAAACATAAAACTGTAAATACAGTGCAATCTCACCTAAATGTTCATGGAAATAAGTCTGGAAGTAATACACCAAGACTTAACACGATTTTCTCTGAGTAATGAAATTAGACTATTTTATACATTTATATATTTTTCCAATTTTTCTATGAGCATGTGATTTTTTTTTTTTGAGATGGAGTTTTGCTCTTGTTGCCCAGGCTGGAGTGTGCAGTGGCACAATCTTGACACGCTGCAACCTCCACCTCCCAGGTTCAAGTGATTCTCCTACCTCAGCCTCCTGAGTAGCTAGGATTACAGACACATGCCACCACGCCTGGATAATTTTTGTATTTTTAGTAGAGACAGGGTTTCTCCATGTTGGCCAGGCTGGTCCTGAACTCCTAACTTCAGACAATCCACCCACCTTGGCCTCCCAAAGTGCTGGAATTATAGGCGTGAGCCACTGCACCACGCCAAGCATGTGATATTTCTAAAATAAAAACAACATAAAACTTATTTCTACATAGTAGAAAGAGCATGGGCTTTAGAATCAAATGACTTAGATCTATATTCTGACTGTGTCCTTGGATAGGTGACTAAAGCTTTCTAGACCTGTTTCCTCAACAGTAAGTGGAGGTAATAATAGTGTTTACATCATGGAGTCATTGTGAGAATCACGTACCTTATGTACGTACTCTTAGTTTCTTTTTGGTAAGTGATGGAAACCACTATAAAGGCTGATGGTTGAAGGTTAGCTGCTCTTCTACCACCCAAGAGCAAATCTCAGATCAAATCTTCCACAATACCAACGTTTGCTAAACTTTTAGAGTAAGCAGGAATAATGTGGTTCCTACAGCCTTTACTGCATGCTCAGTGAAGTCCTTGTTCGCTGTCTTTTTAGCTGTTCAGACCAACCTCCACCTTGCATGAAAGGGTCCTCAAGGTAGGTGAAACCATATTTCAGAGGTAAGGTTGTGAGACCCTTATAGACAGACTCAAGCAACAAAGAAATCCTCTAAGTAACTAGATAGAGGACCTTATAAGGATCAAGTCATCTTATATACTTTTCACACAGGGTGGACAATAATAATACTTTTTAGCTAATCTGCAAATCTTGCCTATCACTCACTGAAAATACATGTACTCCCTTACAGATATCGAACTAGAATTTGTCTCTCTCTTCTGTTTTTTTAACATTTGAAGCAATTCCGAATGCATTTCTGATTAACATGGAATTCTGACACAAATCACACAAGCCAGTCACATCCTGGTCCTGAAGGAATCATTTTGGGGTCTTTGCCCAGCTGCCTTTGAGATCGTCAGCCCTTCATGCTAAATTGTGAATCTGTGTAAGCTGCCAATCACTTTAAGAATCGCTTTTGCAAAACCATGATCTCCCTTGAAACATCAAATTGTTCTTGCCTTTCAATTTAACAATTCACTTATTGAAGTCTGTTCTAAAGCAGTTCTATCCAGTGCCCAGCACGCAGTCCCTGGTGCATCCCCGGTATTTTTTTTTTAATGCCTACAGGTTTTTAAAGGAGATTATGAGAAAAAAACAACATGCCAAAGTGACACATGAATTAATTTTTTCCCATTTCTTTCTAAAGTGTGGCTACGTTTAAAGGGGGACGAAGACTGGATGGTAAAGCGTCTCTGGTCAGAACACTGAGAGGAAAGAGTCAGCCCTGACCCTGAAGTTCCTAGGGCCAGAAAGGGTGCCCCATCCTCCACCTGATTCCAAGTCTCACTGTACCTCAAGGGATCCCAGAAGGAGGCCTGCTTTGGTATTCTGAGAGTTCTTCATTCAGAGTGGTTTTATCAGAGAAACTGAACCAGAAACTATTTGACTCAGATAACAGGATTAATTAACATTCTTCTCATTCTTCAAACAACTGATCAGGGTGGAGTACCGCCCATGTCTTACTGGAGGTAGACCTGGCACACCAGCTGCCTGAGACTCTCCTGGGATTTCCCGAAGTCATTTCTTTCTGCTGAACTCTAGGCTTCTCTAGGGATAATGTGTAATAATAACACTCCCCTTTGTTCTTTTTTTTTTTTTTTTTTTTTTTTTTTTTGAGACGGAGTCTCACGCTGTCGCCCAGGCTGGAGTGCAGTGGCTCGATCTCGGCTCACTGCAAGCTCCGCCTCCCGGGTTCGTGCCATTCTCCTGCCTCAACCTTCCGAGTAGCTGGGACTACAGGCGCTGGCCACCACGCCTGGCTGATTTTTTGTATTTTTAGTGGAGACAGGGTTTCACCATGTTAGCCAGGATGGTCTCGATCTCCTGACCTCGTGATCTGCCCGCTTGGGCCTCCCAAAGTGCTGGGATTACAGGAGTGAGCCACCGCACCTGGCCCCCTTTATTCTTACGGGACACATTTTTCCTCCCATCTGCCCTATTGATTTCCAGCTTTATATGTCCAGGTTAGTGTTGACAGACCAAAGCCAGCCTATACAATAAAGATAATGGTAATAATAATACGGTTTATAGAAACTTCTCTGTGGACTGGTACTAGGCTAAGCACTTGGTGTTCACCAATTCACCCTTAGTTGAGCCTTCATGGAGTGCGGAGTGGGACGTGGGGAGTGTCTCAGCTCCCACTGCCGACCCACCTTGAGTCTGCTGTATCCTCCCAAAAAGATCTAGCTCCATCAAGAAATTCAGGAACAATGGCTACTTTACTAAAGACTTGATGCAGAGATGGGCTTGTAGATGGAATCACAGTGTAGACCGAACAGTAGGAACTTTGAAAATTTCCATTAGCTGTCCAATGTCCACCCAACATTTCTTTCCTCTTCTAGTTGTCTCTTCATTTCTCCTGTTCTCGTCCCTACCTTTGCCTCTGTAATTCCCTTGGATATTCCAGAGCCATTAAGCACTGGCTCTACCTTGCAAAGCCCACCTGGCATCTCAGCTTCTGGAAAGCCAGGTAAACACCACAGAGCCCAATGACTTGACCTCAAGCTCTCGTCTTATGGGGAGGGGGTTCTTAGCAAATTCTAGCCACTATTATTATCTGATATAACGCTTACAACATTTATGGGAGGCAAGAGCTCTGTACTATTATTGTTCCCATTTTGTGCAGCAAGAAACAAGCTCAGAGGTTAACTTGCCCATGGTCACTTAGCCAGATTCAGAATTGGGAGCTCCAGAGCTGTGGGTGGTCTTAATGGCTCTGCTTACTGTGACAGCATGTCCCAGTGAGCTCCAAATACTTCCAGTTGAAGCCTGTGTTCTTCACTGTCAATGCACTCTGGTCTGGAATCCTATGATCGTCTTAACTATGCTAGAAGCTTATCCATTGTTGCATCCACAGCGCCTGGCATATCGAAGTGCCCAGTGAATATCTTCAGCTCCCAGGTTGGTCTTGGGACAGACTTCACCCCCCCGAACCAGCCATATTCCCTTTACCTCTGAATTATAGAAGCTTTCAAATGAAATTATCACTTGAGCCAAGCATATAGGGGGTTCACTTTCCCATGGCTGTGAGGCAAGTAATCCTGAACCCAAATTAATCTGTCTCTGTGTGACAGGCTCCATTTATCATGTTGTGGACTCTGCAGCACAGGGAGGCTCAGGAAGGCTGGGCGACCACTGTGGACATTGGCATGAAGGCCAGGATGCTTACTGAGTCCAGCACCATGTTTCATATCTGCCTCTCCATCTGCCTGCCTTTCCCGGAGAGAATCTGGGATGGAGATGGATTACACTTGTTTATGGGCTTATGTTTCAAGTGAGAGTTGGACGGAGGCTTAATAGAATTAATTAATTCCCTCTGTTCCATGAGAGATAGAAGAAAGCTGTCTCTACCATAGCTGTCTCTGAGATGGCCCCAGAGACACTGCTAGGTGTTCACCTGGGATCCTTTCATTGCCCCCATCTCTAGTGCAAGTTCAACTTTGTTTAGAGCAATAAAGAAGAACAGTCTTTCCCCCCTTGCATGTTATTTGTATAGGAAATCAGCTCTGGGGTTTTTGTAGTTTTGATGTGTCAGCTTCAGGCAGCACAGGGGGCAGATTCTTCCCTGCTTCTGTCTCCTTTTAGAGCAGAGACACAAATTCCACTGTCTGCATTGAGAGGTAACAGTGCAGAGTTTCAAAGCCAAGACTCTGAAGCCAGAATGCCAGGGTGTGAGTCCCAGCCATTTCACTACTAGTGTGGCCCCAATTCCCTCATCTGCAAAGTGGTGCCAGTGTAATAGTACCTCTTCCCAAAGTGACTGCAGTGATAAAAAGTAAAACACTTTGAACAGTGTCTGACACATAGTGTTATATGCATGCGCACTCTGTATCATTATTATCAGTTATTATTTATGACAAGCTAGAAAGGAAAACAAATATGGCTCTAAGGACCCAAGTCATAGGGAGGAGGGACTGTGCCATCTTAGACAGCACATGCCTCATCTGCACTTGGCAGCCTAAGTCCATGGGCATACAGAGCCAATGTTTCCAAAATCTGCCAATTTTTCAAGAGAAACTAAAAATCCAGATTTTGTGTGACATCTAATTTGCAATTGCTGACAACAAATTTAGAAACATTATTAAATACTGGGCTGGACAGAACAAAACCACACAGATTGGTGAGCCCGGTCCAGCAGGGGGGCTCCAGACTGCAGTCTTTGCTCGGTTACTCCTTCCTGTCACTGCAGAATGGATGAGATCAAAGCTGTACCCAGAAACACAGCTGTGCACTGGATGGCAGCAACTGTGCAGTAAGGACGCAAGGAGGGAGAGCCCAGAGGTTGAGAGCTCAGAGAAGAAGTTGGGTGCAGTCATTCAGGCAAAACACAGAAAGAGGTGAATTGTTTTTATCACGTCCAAAGTAGGATTTGATAACTATAAGGGAAGAGAGGGAGAGAGGGCTGGCAGCTGAGACTCGGATGGCAAGTGGTAGGTTGGCAGTGCCCAGGCTGGGGCAAGGCCATCCCAGCCCAAGAAAGCTTCCTAATGGGCTGGGGTAGCTGGCATCATCCACGTTGTGGATGGATATTTTAAACAAAGGCAGTAAATCTTTAAATGATGAGACCACCAATGTTTTCCAGTCACCTTTTGATCATAGTGACTAAGAGCCTAGGCTCAGGAATCAAGCTACCTGGATTAAATCTTAGCTCCACCCCTTACCAGCTGTGTGACTTTGGGCAAGTAACTTAACCTCTCTGTGCCTCATTTTTATCTGTAAAAATTAATGGTGCCTACCTCCTAGATGTCAAAAGAAAGAAATGAAATGATACACATGAAAGACTAGCACAGTGCCTAGAACATCGAAGTTAATAAATATTATTGTGAATATAAGTTATAATCAATTAAATAAGTGTCAGCTTTTATTCCTCAATAAACCAACAGGGATTCACGAAGTACTTAATATACGCAAGTTTTAAAACCAGATTCCAAGACCAGGCACGGTGGCTCACACCTGTAATCCCAGCACTTTGGGAGGCCGTGGCGGTTGGATCACCTGAGGTCAGAAGTTTCAGACCAGCCTGGCCAACATGGCAAAACAGTGTCTCTACTAAAAATACAAAAATTAGCTGCATGTGGTGGCGGGCGCCTGTAATCCCAGCTACTCAGGAGGCTGAGGTGGGAGAATTGCCTGAACCCGGGAGGTGGAGTGTATTAGTCCATTTTTACACTGCTGATAAAGTCATACCTGAGACTGGGCAACTTACAAAAGAAAGAGGTTTACTTGGACTTACAGTTCCACATGGCTGAGGAAAGTCTCACAATCATGATAGAGGGCAAAAGGCACTTCTTACATGGTGGTGGCAAGAGAGAATGAGGAGGAAGCAAAAGAGGAAACCCCTGATAAACCCATAAGATCTCATGAGACTTATTCACTATCACGAGAATAGCAGGGGAAAGAGGGGCCCCTGTGATTCAATTACCTCCCATCGGGCCCCTCCCACAGCACGTGGGAATTCTGGGAGGTACAATTCAAGTAGAGATCTGGGTGGGGCACAGCCAAACCATATCACAGAGGTCACCGTGAGTCAAGATCATGCCACTGCACTCCAGCCTGGGCAACAGAGTGAGACTCTATCTAAAAAAAAAAAAAAAATTCATAGGCAATATGAGGATTTTGAGGAGTGGTCCGACATCTTATTCCATACAAAATTCCCAGCACAGAGTACGATGTCACATGTGAAGTACATGGCCAATAAATATTCCTTGCATAAGGGGATCCTGCCCTCAGGGAATCTAGAATGAGGGATTGAAGTGAGGGGTAAGACCTAAGTGTGTAAAACATTAACAATGAAAGATTTTAGCTTTTCAACTCATCAAAAGAAGAGAAATCCAAGGCAGAAGAGAGTGATTATCTGAACAAATCTCATGGTCATTGCTAGAAGAGTTCAGTTTCAGAAGTCATTTCAGGTTCCAGCAGTTAGGGGAAAGAATCATGGAAACAAAATTACAGCTTGGATGGGAAGCAAAAAAGCATTCCAAGAGGGGTGAATGAATGGAGAGAAAGTTACAAAATACAAAGTGTGTTTCAGAGACTGTGAACAAAGGAGCGCAATGGAGATAGAGTATTAAGAACTCCACTAAAACTACAAAAAATTAGCCGGGCGAGGTGGTGGGCGCCTGTGGTTCCAGCTGCATGGGAGGCTGAGGCAGGAGAATGGCGTGAACCCGGGAGGCGGAGCTTGCAGTGAGCTGAAATCCGGCCACTGCACTCCAGCCTGGGCGACGGAGCGAGACTCTGTCTCAAAAAAAAAAAAAAGAACTCCAAGTAAGTAAAGGAAATCTGAAAAGCTGGGTTGATACTTGACTGAGAAAGGCCTTCAATGCCAGGCTATGGTAGAGACTACTAGATGTCTCCCCTTCTTCCATTTTAACAAGATATCGAATTTACTTTCCTAGCATAGACTATATTTCTCAGCCTTACTGGTAGCTGGGTGTGGCCACGTGACAAAGTTCTAAAGAATAAGACTTAAGAGAAAGTCTTATGCACAAATTCTGGAACGTGAACATAATGGCTGGAACTTTGGCACCATCTTAGATCATGAGGCAGAATGTTAAAGATGATGAAAGGAAAAGAAAGGGACCAACCTCCCTGATGAATATATCAGCCCTGGACATCTGACCTCTGAACTGTTTCACATTAAAGAAACTTCTTTGTGATATAAGCCACTATTATTTTGGATCTTAACCTGTGCCTGAAATTAGTCATAACTGATTAGCAAGCCAAAGACTTCACACTTTCGCCCTGGAGCAGCAGGCAACCATTGGAAGTTTAGGAGCAGGCAGGTTGTAAGATGAATATGTGGTGTGGAGGATACCACGGGAAACAATACGGCAGCAACTGTGCAGCAAGGAGGAAGAGCCCAGAGGCTAAGAGCTCAGAGAGGAAGTCGAGTGCAGCCATTTAGGCAAGAAGAATAAATGAGCATGTGCTGAAACCTGTCTGGGGGTAAAACCATTCTAAGAATTGGGATTTTAAAAAGTCATAAATACACAAGAGAATTTTCTTAGTTCATTTGGGAGGCTTTAACAGAATGCCCTAGACTGGGTAATTTACAAAGAGCATACATTTATTGCTCACAGTTCTGGAGGCTGGGAAGTCCCAGATCAAGATGCCAGAGGGCTCGGTGTCTGGTGAAGTCTTGCTCTCTGCTTCATACCTGGCACCTTTTGCTGAGTCCTCAGGTGGCAGAAGAGGGGAGAAGTGGGAAGGGGCAAATAGACTCCTCTAAGCCCTTTTTATAGGAGCACTAATCCCATTGAGTAGGACGGAGTCCTGATAGTCTAATCACCTCTGAAAAGTCCTCCTTCTTAATACTATTGCATTAGGGGTTAGGTTTCAACATATTAATTTTGGGGGGATGATCCATGGGGGAATGACCCATGACCCAGTGACCATGGCAAATGCTTTTTAGCAACAACCTTTGTGGCCTAACTCCTCTATGCCTTGGTTTCTTCTTCATCTATATGATAATAGAGATAATAATTTCCATGCCAGGATAACTGTAAAGATATTTATTTATTTATAGATGTTTGTAGTATACCTATAATGTGCCCCCACACAGTGCTGGATGCTCAGGATAGAGAGGTCGACAAAACTCTTAAGAAACAGAGGTACCCATCTATAACGGACAAAGACAATAAGTAAATAATGATATGAGACAGTTTCTTCAGTGACAATTGCTATGCAGTTTAGAAAACCATGGTACATCTGGGCACGGTGGCTCACGCCTGTAATCCCAGCACTTTGGGAGGCTGAGGCAGGCGGATCACGAGGTCAGGAGATCGAGACCATCCTGGCTAACACGGTGAAACCCCGTCTCTACTAAAAATACAAAAAATTAGCCTGAATACAAAAAACTAGCCGGGCGAGGTGACGGGCGCCTGTAGTCCCAGCTACTCGGGAGGCTGAGGCAGGAGAATGGCGTCAACCCGGGAGGCGGAGCTTGCAGTGAGCTGAGATCCGGCCACTGCACTCCAGCCCGGGCGACAGAGCGAGACTGTCTCAAAAAAAAAAAAAAAAAAAAAAAAATTAGCCTGGCGTGGTGGCGGGAAGTCCCAGCTACTTGGGAGGCTGAGGCAGGAGAATGGCGTGAACATGGGAGGCGGAGCTTGCAGTGAGCCGAGATCGCACCACACTGCACTCCAGCCCGGGCGACAGAGCGAGACTGTCTCAAAAAAAAAAAAAAAAAAAAAAAGAAAGGAACACTATGGTACATAGGTGTATTACAGATGGCATGCAAGAGGATTCTAAATGGGAAGCAGACATTTTTAATTGTAATAGCTATATTTTTTTTTTTTTTTTTTTTTTGAGACGGAGTCTCACGCTGTTGCCCAGGCTGGAGTGCAGTGGTGCGATCTCGGCTCACTGCAAGCTCCGCCTCCCGGGTTCCCGCCATTCTCCTGCCTCAGCCTCCCGAGTAGCTGGGACTACAGGCGCCCGCCACCGCGCCCGGCTAATTTTTTGTATTTTTAGTAGAGACGGGATTTCACTGTGGTCTCGATCTCCTGACTTTGTGATCCGCCCGCCTCGGCCTCCCAAAGTGCTGGGATTACAGGCTTGAGCCACCGCGCCCGGCCTTAGCTATATGTTTTTAACACATCTTAGAAAAATACATGCTTTTCTATTGATGAGAATGACGTTTATTCATTCAACAAACATTACTTAAGCGTCTACCAGGTACTAGATTAGGCACTAGGGGAATACAGCAGAAAGCAACACAGAAAAATCCCTGACATACCAGCGCTGGCATTACACATTAAAAAAAAAAATTAGGCCAGGCACGGTGGCTCACGCCTATAATCCTAGCACTTTGGGAGGCTGAGGCAGGCAGATCACTTGAACCCAGGAGCTCAAGACTGGCCTGGCCAACATGGCAAAACTCAGTCTCTACTAAAAATACAAAAATTAGGCAGGTGTGATGGTGCATGCCTACAGTCCCAGCTACTCGGGAGGCTGAGGTGGGAGGATCGCTTGAGCCCAGGAGAAGGAGGTTGCAAGTGAGCCATGATTGTGCCACTGCACTCCAGCCTGGGCAACAGAGACCTCATCTCATATTTTTTTTAAAAAAAAAAAAAACAGTTTTCTTTTTAAAATACATTTAAGTTTGAAAAAGAGAGTCTATTTTATTAAGTAAACAATGCCTGGTTGGTTGGCAGATATGGCAAAAATGGTGAGGGTGATACAAAATCAGCCACGTTTGGATGTGCTGGGTCTGAGGCAGCTTACTAAGTACCCATGGGAAGAGGAGTTGTCCAGGCTGGTGCTCTCACCTCGAACCTCATGGCCACATTCCCTCCCAGGTTCTGCCTGCCTCCTCCTGTTCTCATCCCAAGTCATGCAGTTACTCCTTTGACTATGTTCTGCGGCTTACACAAGATTAAATCAGAGTACTTCCATTTCAAAGTGTAAGAAAACCCACTAATAGGATTCACTGTGGCAAAGCTTTGTAAATGAATAAATGAAGGAAACTTTGAATAAGAAAATATTTATAAAGAAAAGTGGTTTCACTTTTGCTTATTATATAGTTGGCTAACCATGAGTCACACTATGGAGAACATAGTTTTTTGAATCTATGTTAATATCCTATAATTATCCTGTCAAAGCTCCCACTTAAGTAGACCATACTGTATTTGCATTCTAAATAAATACCACATACTAGAGAATAATTTATCTCCTCAAGTAGATCAACAGAGCCCTACCTCTCCAGTTAAATGAACAATATAACCACATCACAACGTGTGGCTGCTTTCCCTGGAGCCTGCTACACACCAGTCCTGTTTCTACCCTAAATAATTCAAATTTCCCTTATAGGAAAACAGGCATTAATGAACTGTACAGTAACTTTCATTTCCACAAACTTTACTCATTTCACATTACCCCCCAAACACCACACACACACACACCGCCACCCAAGCAGACAATATTTACAGAAAGGTTTCTACTTAGCCAAGCATGGTGGCTCATGCCTATAATTCCAGCACTTTGGGAGGTCGAGGTAGGCAGATCACTTGAGCCCAGGAGCTCGAGACCAGTCTTGGCAAAGTGGAGAAACCCTGTCTCTACAAAAAATACAAAAATTAGCCTGGCATAGTGGCATGCACCTGTAGTTTCAGCTACTTGGGAGAAAGCCTGAGGTAGAGGCTGCAGTGAGCCATCATTGCACCACTGCACTCCAGCCTGGGCCACAGAGTAACACTCTGTCTTAAAAAAAATAAAATAAAAAAGATCTCCACTCAAAACATAGATGGAGACTTAAATAAACATTTATGGTGGTGGTACAGATCAAATGATCAGAAGAAATACTATTCAGTATTTCAAAAGCAATACCTAACAAAGATAATTAGTGGAGTGTTTTGCAGTCAAAGCTCAGTGGAAGTACAAAATTATTCCTTAGCAACCTCAGATCAATTAACAGTATGAATTGTATATAATGGATTCATTCATTTGATCACTCAACAAAAGTTTATTCAGTTCCTTCTGCCTTGCTAAGTACTGAGTTAGACACGGGAATACAAAGGTGCACAAAAGCAGCTTACAGTCTAGCGTATGAGGAAGATGTAACCAAATTACCACACAAATATAAAATTACAAACTGTGAGGAGTGCTACATAGAAAAGGTAAGTGCAAAACAAAAAGGGCGTCTGACCTATGCTGAAGAGTTAAGATCAACCAACCAAAATCCAAAGGACAAAGAGTGGTTAACCAAGCAAAGAGGGAGGGGAAAGGGTTCCAAGCAAAAAGAAACAGAGTAAATAATAACCTCGATGGTGTACCAGAGGAGCTGAAGCCAGCAAATACTGGGTGGAGTTCAGAACTAGACCAGAGTAAGGTACAAGGCAGGCAAGGGCCAGATCACACAGGTTCTTAGAGTCTATGGCCAGGAGCTTGTTTGGACTATATTCTAAGACCAATGGAAAGCCACAGAGGAGCTTTAAGCAGAGAGGGAAATACAATCAGATGCACATTTTGAAAACTAGATGCAAGTGGCAGTGTCAAAAACACCTGCTAATTGTCCCTCAGTATCCATTTTTCCATTCTTCCACAGTCATGAAATTTCCCCCGGACCCAAGACCATCCAGGATAAAGACTACATTTCCCAGCCTCCTTTGCAATAGATGTGTCTCTGTGACTAGAAGATGGCCAATGGCATGTGAGCAGAACTGCCAAGTGGGAGGGGCTTCTAAGAGACTCCCCATGTGCTCTTCTTTTGCTTTGGCCCTTCCTCCATGATGCAGCCTGGAAAGCAGATGCTACCATCTCGGACCATGAGGATGAAGCCTCTTGTGCAGGAGCAGCACAAAAAGGAGATTCTGGGTTCTTGACAGTTTGGACTGCTTTACTAGCCTTGGACAGCTCCTTTGACTTTTTAATTTATTGAGCTATAATCTACATACACTTTTTATATACAATAAACCCCTGCATCCATTTAAAGTGTACAATTTTTTCTGGCAGTTGTATACAACTATGCAACTACCAACACAACCAAAGTTCAGAACATTTCTACCATTCCCAGAAGATTTCCATGCCCTTTTGCAATTCATCCCCAACCCTACCCCAGAATGAGGCAATCGCTGACCCACTTTCTGTCACAGACTATTTCTCATTTTCTATAGCTTTCTATAAATGGACTCATGTTACACACTCTTCTGTGTCTAGCTGCTTTCATTCAGAATAACTATTTTGAGATTAATCCATGCTGTTCTATAAATAGTTCATTCTTTTTTATGACCAAGTTGTATTCTGTTTATGGTTGTGCCACACTTCATTTAATACACTCACCAGTCAATGGACATTTGGGTTATTTACTGTTTGGGGCTATTGTGTACACAACTGTGAACATTTACATACAGTCTTTGTATAGATGTATGCTTCATTTCTCTGGGAGAATACCTGGGAGTGGAATGGCCAGGTCGTATGGCAGGTGTATGTTTAACAATATGGGAAACAGCTAGTTTTTCAAAGTAAGTGTGTCATTTTCCATCCCCATGAGCAGCGAATAGGAGTGCCACTTGCTCCAGATCTTCCCAATACCTGGTATTGTCAGTCTTTTGAATTTTAGACATTCTAATGGGTTCTCAGTAGGCTACCTGGATTTTTATATGAGTAAAAAATAAAATTTTAAGTTGTCCTTAAGCCACATTATTTTGGATTTGCTATCACTCTCAGCCAAAGCTAAATTCTATTGAATACAGAAAGCAAGGAAGGAAGGAGGAAGACCAGTTAGGAGACTCCTGTAGTTCAGACAAGAGATGATGGTAGATTGGAGTAGGGGAAGGCAGTGGACATGGAGAAAAATGAATGGTTTATTAGTTCATTAGTTCCTTTAAAGGAACACCCAAGACTGGGTAATTTATAAAGAAAAGAGGTTTATTTGGCTCATGGTTCTACAAGCTGCATGATAAGTATAGTGCCAGCACCTGCTCCTGATGAGGCCTCAGCAAGCTTCCACTCATTGTGGGAGGCAAAGGGGAGCAGGCATGTCACATGGCGAGAGAGGGAGCAACAGCAGGAGGAGGAGGTGCCAGGCTCTTTAAACAACCAGCTCTCACATGAACTAATAGAGTGAGAACTCACTCATCACCAAGGGAAGGTCACCAAGCCATTCATGAGGGGTCCACTCCCATGACCCAAACACCTCCCACCAGGCCCCACCTCCACCATTGGGGATCACATTTCAACATGAAATTTGGAGGGGACAAACGTCAAAACCATAGCAGATGAATTGGTGAGACATTTAGGAGATAATGGATGTAGGATTCCATGATAAATTAGGTATGGAGGGTTAAGAAAATCACTCAGGTTATGTAATAGAGGAACAGGGTCTCAGAACCAGGCCTATTTAATGCCAGAGAATACTCCCAACTACTGCTCTCTTTGTCCCCAAGATGCCAAAGTCACATGGAGGAAAACTGGCAATGGCTGCAGCTTCAGTTATGGCAAACTTACAGTTTTTCTGGTTTGGTTGTTTGTATCTTTGTTTTGTTGTGGAAGAGGGCATTTTAGGCAGAAGGAAAGAGGATGTACAAATGATGATGTTGGCATCCATCCGGATTTTTTTGGAATATTATTACATTTTTATTAATACTAATGAAATTATTATTGTTATTGATTTCTGTGTGTGCCTCCTTTTAACTTCAAATCCGGGGGGTGGTGTGAAATTAAGGGACTTAAATAAGAATGAGCCCATCTAAAGCCAAGAACTAGACAAAGAGCTTTAGGTAAATGATTTTTCATTTCATCCTCACAACAATCCTGTGGTTTTCTGCACTTTACAGGTAAAGAAACTAAGACCCAGAGAGGTTAAGTAATTTATCCAAGGTCAAACAGCTTGTAAGGAATGATACTTATGTTTTGGAACTTTATTTCCAAATATTTATATACATATATAGACATATTCTGTTTTTCTGGAGAACCCTGACTAATACAAGCTCCAAATTATAACTATCTCTTTGAATCACATTTTTCTATGAACTCGTGGATATACATGAATAAAAATCTGTCTTTTCCCTTGCAAATCTCTTTTTTCAGCTTAGCTTACAGTTTAATTCATGGTCAATCTGGCTAACATTGAATGGATTTATTGTAAGGTTTGAAAATGAGTTTTAATATCAATAGCATTTCAATGCTAAACTAGAGTTTGCTGTTCTCTCTCTTAAAAGGATAAAATTTCTTGGATTATTGGTCTGCTTTTAGTAGGAAGTTATGAAAGTTTGTTTGTTCTTTTACTTTTTGAATAATCTACTGAGGAAACAAAGATTCTCCATCTTATCAGAATAATTTCCTATACTTTATGTTATCTTTATCTTGTCTTTGATTATTTAAGAGAACCAAATCTTTTTCTCCAAATGACCTGTGATTCTATTTCATCAGGTGTTCAAACGTTTTGACATTTTTGACAACTTCCCAAATGAAATTCTAAATGAATTCTTCGTAACTTCAAACTGATTTTGAGATCAAGACAGCTTCTGAAAAATCTGAATTTGTTCTCTTGCCTTGTAAAAGGAGAGATGTTAAACAAATTAGGTTATTTGACATTCTAAATTGCCTATGAAGCATTGTCAAATAAAAAGAGATTCTTAACTGTCTCTATGCTATATTAGTACGGGTATATGTTATTAATATAAATATTTCAGAAATTTATAATGTTCTTAGAAATCTGTCAATGTGGACCAGGCGTGGTGGCTCACGCCCGTAATCCCAACACTTTGGGAGGCCGAGGCGGGAGGATCAACTGAGGTCAGGAGTTCAAGACCAGCCTGGTCAACATGGTGAAACCCCATCTCTACTAAAAATACAAAAATTAGCCAGGCGTGGTGGCAGATGCCTGTAACCCCAGCTACTCAGGAGGCTGAGGCAGGAGAATCACTTGAACCCAGGAGGTGGAGGTTGCAGTGAGCCAAGATCATGCCTCTACACTCTGGCCTGGACAACAAGAGCAAAACTCCATCTCAAAAAAAAAAAAAAGAGATCTGTCAATGTCCTTGCTGTCCATGATGTCCTGGCAAATGTTATCAGTCATAATTCTAGTTATTGTCTCTAAATGTTGTGTTAATATGTCACAGAGACAATGAAATTTTCTTATCAATTACATTAAAATGAACTCTCATCAGACCTTTAACCACAGGCATTAACTCTTTTGTCATCCACAGATAGTTACTGTTTTACTCTGATGCCTCCCTGAATGCTTTTACAATCAGCAACAGGTCAAAGTGCTTCACATTTAACAAAAGGGCCGGTCTCAAGATCCATGGAAAGGGATATGACAAGTACTCAGAAGTGCAGGTTTCCAATTACATTACCTAAGTAACTTGATGATTATACCACTAGACTGAATTAAGATTTCCAGAACTAATAGAGGAGGTATGGGTTCATAAAACTGCTAAGATCAAGCAGAACAAAAATGGATTGCATAGGACTGAATGAATTGATGAAGAAGAGTTAAAATTTTTATGGCCTTTTTGTTTGGAATATTGTTAGTTCTTTAAAGTTCTATTTTCTGGGGATATAAGGAATCCCTTTCTCTTTTCTCTTGAACTATCTATAACTTACAGCAATTTGGTAGATTATATGTCTGTAAACAAAAATGAAACATTCATCTTTTTCTCTCTGTAATCCCTCCAGAATTCAGAAACTCTTATTGAGTATCTTATTTTCATGGCAATATAGCTATTTGCATAAGTTTAATAAAAATCTGTTCTCCTTGAAACAAGAAATAATTGGAAACATTGGTTATATTATGAAGGCTTCGACTAAATTGTCATATTTGAGACTGATGTGCCTTGAATCAGACATGACCAATATTTTAACAAACTAAGTTTGACTTTTTGGAGTCAATGCTTTAAAAAGCTGTCTTGGAAAAATGGACCTGGTTCCTGGACTACAGGGTTCCCAGCCTTACAGATGAGCAATGAAGGTGGCAGTCTCAGGAAACAGTATGTTTTGAAGACCTCAGGAAGATAGGAATTCACCCAAATCTACAGGGACTGCAAGTGAAGTCTGAGACTAAGCTCTTGGCTTGACTTCTTGCCTCAAAGGCTTTTAAAGGTCCAATCTGAGGTTTCTTATAAAAGTTCCAATAAAGCACATTTTAAAAAGTTTGTACGGTCAATTACCATTTTTGCTGCACTTATGCAAATAAGGGATCAGGACATATTTAATGAGATGACTTATTTTATAAACACGGGTAATCTTACTTTGATTATCTTTGAGCAAAATGGGAATAATTGCAGACAGAAATTTTATGTGCAGTGGAAAACTATGACTCACCCTGTAGCTTATCAGATTCCAGTCCTATTCATTGTCTTTGAGTTGTTTTTATCTCAATGTAAATTGGATCCTGCTCTTTTACACATTTTTTTCAGTAATTAATGTTTCCAATTTTTCTCCCACCTTCCTGACTTGGGAGCTGAAACTGCCCTTTTCCCAAAGCCCTGGAAGTTGAAGCTGAATGAATTGATATAACTTCAAAGGATTTATCACAACAATTTGGGCCAGTGAGAAAGTTCACTAGAACACCTCATCTTCCATGCCATGCTCAAGGAAATAACCATGACTGTAATATTGCCACTGTCGTCCTCATTTCATCATCCAAAGACACTTTGGGCCCAATGTCTAGAAACCTTCTTGACTGCCTGTACTCTAGACTAAAAGAAAAAAAGAAAAAAAAATGAGCTTATTGTCTGCTTCAAACATTTATCTTTGTTTTTGTTTTGTCTCCATAGAAATGCCCTTTATTAAATACCTGATTGTTTCCAGGACACAAAGGCCTAACTCCCACCTGCACCACTGCCTCCTGAAATGAGTTACAACTGTTTAACTTTTCCCAGGATTGGGAGCCTGGAAAAAAGGAATATGGGGCAATCAAATAATTCCGCTCCTTATCTGTGACATTTCTAGGGAAGTGTCAGATGGGGGAATGAAAAGAACCAGAATATACCACTATAAAGAGTATTTTTTTCTGAACATCCCTGATCTGCCTAAAGACAGAGCCTCCCAAAGAAATTCGATAGCCATTAATCTCCTCCATGGGAGTTTCGCAACCCAGGAAGATAGATTCCTATCACTGGAGATAAGAAGTTGGCATCGGGAAAAACATATACTGCCACTGTATTAAAGAAATACCTGAGACTGAGTAATTTATAAAGAGAAAAGATCTGATTGGCTCATGATTCCACAGGCTGTACAGGAAGTATGATGCTGGCATCTGCTCAGCTTCTGAGGGGGCCTCAGGAACCTTTCAATCGTGGTGGAAAACAAAGGGGGAGCAAGGCACTCCACATGGCTGGTGCAGGAGAAAAAGAGAGAGGTGAGTTGCCATACACTTCTAAACAACCAAATCTCGTGGGAACTCTATCACAAGAACAGCACCAAAGGGGTAAATGCTCCTGCCTGATCCAATCACCTCTCACCAGGCCCCACTTCCAACACTGAGGATTACAGTTGGACATAAGATTTGGGCAAGGACACAAATCCAAACCATATCAGTCTCAAAACTCATATTTCCCACTCATATTTCTGAGTCCATTTATCTTTCCTAAAAGTCGGTTTTTTTCCCCATAAGTGTCCTTCTCTCTTTCCCCTATTATATATAGTATAAGACCCCAAATTCTAACTGCTTTTTCAAGTCACATTTTTCTGTGAGCTTCATGTACATACATGAATAAAAATCTTGCTAATCTGTCTTTTGTCATATTGACAAAAAAGGCAAACTCTGTAAAATATTTCAATAGATTTATTCTGAGTCAAATGTAAGGACCATGACCTGTGACAACCCCAAGAGGTCCTGAGAACATGTACACAAAGAGATTGGGTTACAGCTCGATTTTGGAAAATGCTGCAGGCAGACATCAATCAATAAGTGTAAGGTGTACATTGGTTTAATCCAGAAAGGCAGGAAAACTTGAAGTTGGGGCAGGGGGTGCCAACAGGAGTGCCTCCAGGTCATAGGTAGATTCAGAGATTTTCTGATTGGCAGTTGGTTGAAAGAGTTGTTATCTAAAGACCTAGAATCAATAGAAAGGAATGTCAGGGTTAAGATAAGGGATTGTGGAGTCTAAGGTTCTTATTATGTAGAAGAATTCTCATAGGTGACTGCCCTTAGAGGAAATAGATGACCAGTGATTTCTATTCAGACCTTTAAAAGTGCTAGATTCTCACTTAATCTCTTGAGAATCAGAAAAAGACCTGGAAAGGGAAGAGGATTCTCTAGAGAGTGTAAATTTCTTCTACAAGAGAGAATTTTGCAGGGACATTCCAAATTATGTCAAAGAAATGTATTTTGGGTAAAATAATTTCTTTCAGGGCCTGCTGTCATGTGATGCTATACTAGAGTCAGGTTGGAATTTGGAATCTTATTGTTACAAAGAGTCTGTTTTGCCAGTCTTAGGATCTCTGTTTGAATGTTAATGCTGATTGGTTGTGCCTGAAATTCCAAAGGAAGGAGGGTAAAATAAGGCGTGTCCAACACCCCGTTGCCATCATGGCATGAACTAGTTTTTCAGGTTTACCCTGGAATTCCCTTGGCCAAGAGAAGAGGTCCACTCAGTTCGGTGGGCATCTTAGAGTTTTATTTTTGGCTTACAGTCAGTTTCATTTGCACATTCTCAATTACCGAACGTAAGAAGGTAAAGGAGAAGTATTTCCTCCTCACAGTGTAAATGAAACAGAGACTGTCTCCACAGGTAGTGTTAAATTAATAGCTACCTGTATACAAGGATTCTTCTGTTTGTCCAATGGCCCCAACTGGGGGCACAGAGTCAGAAAATTCACTAAGTCAATTTTCCACTCCACTTTAACTTGTGATTTAAAGGTTTCGTACCACCCTCCTGTTTCATCTCCAACTGGCTTCTAGGGGAATTCACCCAGTGCAGACAACAGGGTTTTATTTCTGCCCCTAACTAGGTGAGGTGTTAACAACCACTTACCATGATATTTAATTGGGTTCTTAAGAAAGGTTTAGATTCTTTAAATATTTATGACCTTTCCAGGGGGCATTTAAAAAGTCATTTCTAGAGTTCAGCTAATTTAACTGAAACAATCTAATGGAGCCTCTGCCAGCTAGCTCCTTGCAGGGAGGGGGTTGGGGGTGGGAGAAGGGAGGAGCCTGTTCAGCATACCACAGAGGTACGTCAGTCAAATGAGGAATAGGAAACCTGCTATAGAACAAATGACTGACCCAGCCTCTTCAGATCAATGGAATTGAGTAAAAAGAGGGGGGGGGGAGGGAAAACTGTTAGAGATTAAAAGAGAATCAAGAGGTAGATCAATCACATGTAATTTTGGTTTGGATCTTGATTCCAATAAACCAAGTGCTAAAAGATTTCTTTTGAGAAAACTGGGAAAATTGAAGGTGTATTGGATATTAGAAGATCCAGTTAGAATTAAATCATAGATTGTTAATTTAATTGTGAGTGATAGCAATAATGGTTTGCCTGTGTGTGGGGTGTGTGTGTGTGTGTGTGTGTGTGTGTGTATCTACTGGGGAGACACATTAAAGTGGTTAGAGATAAAAAGCTATAACATTTGCAATTTACTTTAAATACACCCGGGGGGAAAAGGTGCATATTGGAGGATGAAGGGACACAGGTTAAACAAAATCAGAAAAATGCTGATAATTATTAACACTGGGTGATGGGTATGTAGAGGTTCACTATTCTAATTTTGTATGTTTGAGACTTTAAATAATAAAAAAGTAAAAGAAAAAGACACACATTGTTGCTGGTAGTGTAAATTAATACAAATTCTTTGAAAAAGAATTTGAAATACTCACCAAAAATAAAAATGCTTACCTCTTAAAAACAAACAAACAAACAAAAAACTTCAGCGTTTTTGCAGACCAACAATTGACTCACAGGAATCTGTCCTAAGAAAATAATCCCGGATATGTGTAAAGATTACTGAAAGGATATTTGTCCTGGAGGACGTTAGAATGTCAGAACATGAAAAACAACTGTAGTTGCCATCAATAAAAATTAGTTTAACTTAGGTAAAAGACTATGCTGGTGTATTACGTCATCATGAAAAATGCTGTTGAAAAGTACTAATATAAAAATGTACAAAATAGCTTTATAAAAAGATTACAAAATAATTGGCATACTACAATCAGACTTTCACTAAAATTAAGAAAATTGAAAGCTCTTAAGAGAATGAAACAATACACCTTGAAAGTCACAATGATTTTCTCTAAATAGTGGGAATATAGATGACTTATTTTCTACTTTTTAGTTTTCAGTATTGTCTAAAATTCTAAATATAAATATGTATTTGTTTTCAGATTAATTTTAAAAGAATAGGTTAAAATTCTTAGTGTTAAGTGTCGTGATTTACAAATGCAAAAAGCACTATTTTTTTCTTAGAATTTTTTGGCAATGACTATTTTTTGAATTTAAAAATATTATTTTTAATTTTTGTGGGTACATAGTAGGTGTATATATTCTTCTAATTTTTTTTTTTTTTTTTGCAGTAAAGTACACTAATTTCAGGTGCCCAACCTAGTGGTTTTTTCACATATGTACACACCCAGATGTTACCACTACCCACATCAAGATACAGAGCATTTCCAGCACCTCCTGTTTTCTTACACACATTTCCAGTGTATTGCCCCCTCCTTCACTTAGAGTTAACCACTATTTTGACATCTATAAATATTGTCAGATTTGTACTGTTCTTTAACATTATCTAAATTGAATGATGCAGTATATACTTTTTGGGTCTGGCTTCTGGAACACACCACCGTGTTTGTAATTCATCTATATTCTTGTACGTTCTAGTGATCCATTCTTTTGTAATAACTATACAGAATTTAATTATCTAATTATGTCATAATTTATTTTTTCATTATCTTGTTACTGAGGCATTTGAGCTGTTTCAAGTCAGGGACTATTAGGAATCACTTTTCTAGTGACTTTGTTGTTCAAGTCTTTTGTGGACATATACACTCATTTCTCTTGGGTATATACCTGGGAGTGAAATAACTGGTTCATTATAATAACTGCCAAATAGCTTTCCAAAGTAGCACCATTTTATATTCCTACTAACAATGTAAGAGACTGCCAGTTGTTCTACATTCTTGTCAATACACGGTATTATTAGTCTTTTACATTTTAGCTCAATTTTTTAAAAGACAGAGTCTTGCTGTGTTGCCCAGGCTGGAGTGCAGTGGCATAATCACAGCTCACTGCAGCGTCAAACTCCCTAAACCGAAGCAATCTTTCTGCATCAGCCTTCCAAGTAACTGGGATTACTGGTGCTCACAACCTTCAAATAATTTTTAGTAGGCCTTCTCCCAATGCTTAACAGATTTACAGCTAATGATTCAAAGGACACTTTTAAATCCAAGTGATAGAAAGTCAAATCAAAATAGTGTCAGCAAAAACCAGAAACATATGGTTCATACCACTGGAAGGCTGTGAAGACAGGTTTTTCATGTCATGGCACACGTAGAAAATGATAATACGTATAAGAGCCCACAGGAATCATCTTAAATTGGATCGACTCTGGTTGCAGTTGGAGGCAGCATGCCTGCCTCAGCCCAGTCTAGCTACCAGGCTGAAGGAACCAACACACAGAGGCTTAAAGCGGAGGCGATGAACCCAAGTTGATGCTCAACCCTGCTACCTTTGGCACCCTGGTTGGAAAGCTCTGAGGTCAGTAACAGATAACACAATAAAGAATTGCTATGGGAACCAGGCCAATATACTAGAACAGGGACTCAGTGATACGAGAACCCACTTCCTACTAGTCTACCTCTCATCACTCTTTATCTCTTTGTTTTGGCCTTATCTTTTCTCCATGGGGTGCGGATGGTAGCCACCCAGAATCCTCAGCTTCTGACAACTTCTATCCAAGAGAATGGGAGGGGCATCAGTGTCCTGGGGCTTCTGCAACAAAGTACCACAGACTGGATGGCTTAAAAACACAGAAATTTCGCCTCTGTATTGAGGCTGGAACACTGAAATCAAGGTGTGCACAGGGATATGCTCTAGAGAAGAATCTAGTCCATGCCTTTCTCTTAGCTTCTGGTGTCGCCAGCGATGCTTGCGTTCCTTGGCTTGTAGATGCCACTTGGCTGGAGCATTACTCGAATTTCTGCTTCCTTCCTCCTAGGAAGTTTTCCTCCTATGTCCTGTGCCTCTTCTCCTCTTTTTATAAGGACTCCAGTCATATTGGATTAAGGCCCACCCTAAAGGAGAGTGTCCTCATCCTAATTTTATTATATCTGCAAAGACCCTCTTTCCAAATAAGGTCACATTCATAATATGAGGGGTTAGGACTTCACCATATCTTTTGTGGTACATGATCCAATCGACAACAGAGGGCCTACTCTTCCCTGGCAGTTCATTACATCTGGGGAAGGGCTGACTCAGGCTATGTGCTCAGCTCTTTAACTTATCTTTGGTGTCCCAAAGATGCAGTACTATAGTTTGTTTAGTCTGGATCACATACTCAGCCCTGTGATGAGCCAGAGGTGGGTGGTGGTGCACAATGATTTGACCGTCAAATATTCAAAAATGGACTAGAGGAAGAATTCCGCCTCCTCCTCAAAAAATAAAACAAAACAAAAGAAATGGTACGACCAAAGTATGGTAGGCAGATAAAAACAATATCTACAACAGTTTACTCTAAACCATAAATCATTCTGTTTTCTAGTGTTGCATATATTATGAAATTCATTTGAGGAGGGCTCACCAAGAATTTATGGTGTATATATTGGTGGAGATATTTTACTGAGATACTTTAAAAAAGTGGATACCCTGAATTACTGGTAACATCTGCTTTAAACCCTTTCTAGGAAAAAATTGTCAGGCACCCAGAAGATTTCCTGACTGCTGAGATCATCTCATTGATAAAAGAGTTGCCTTAATCTCTGAAGCAAAGTCAATGTAGGTTCATTTCAAAGAACATTTTTGAAATAATTATGAATTATAGATATCTACAAAGTGTTCAAAATAGTGATTCTGAGGAATAGACCTGAGGGTTGGGGAGACTGTTATAGGTGGATTATGTCCCTCAAAAGCTCATATGTTGAAGTCATAAGTCCCAGGAACCTCAGATACGACCATATTCGGAGACAGAGGCTTTGAAAAAGTAATTAAGATAAAACGACATTAAATAAGTGGGCTTTAACCCCATATGACCGGTGTCCTTATAAGAAGAGATTAGGACACAGACATGTGCAGAGGGAAGGCCCTGTGAAGACACAGGGAGAAGATGGTCATCTACAAGCCAAGGAAGAGGCCTCAGAGGAAACCAACCCTGCTGTACCTTGATCTTGCACTTCATCTAGACTCCAGCAGTGTGAAAAAATAAATGCCTGTTGTTTAAACCACCCAGCTCATGGTCCTTTGTTGTGGCAGCCCCAGCAAATTAATATAGGGACTTAGCGACAACACGAGGATCAAAGCAGAGGCGGTGAATCCATGCTGATGCCTAACCTCTGCCACCCAGTCATGGCAGTGTTTCCTTGGGGGCATGCTGATTCTGCGTTCTCAGGCATGCTGTGTGGGCACGGCCAGCCAGCTTCAGAGATGGGTCCAGGTCCTTTCAAACACGTTAGCTGATGTCCAACCTCTGGGGACACAATTTCTTTCTATAATGGGTTCATGACCTAACCTGGGCAAATGAGCCTTGATAAGACATTTGCTAGAAGCTCATGGAAAAGAAACTTTCTTGCTTTTCTGAAAAAGCCACAAAAAGAGTAAAGAGCCCCTTTACTCTTTCTACAGGATCTGGAGGGGGAAGCAGGCAGGCCCTGGGTCTACTGGCAACCATCTTGTGATCATGAGTTGAGACTATTTTACCAGGAAATGATTCCTACAGAAGGCAGAGTGCAGAGAGGTAGAAAACAATCTAAGGACATTATTGAGCGCTGTACTAAGCACAGCAATTACATGGGCCAATAAATGCCTTTTCATTCTTAAGTCTGTTGTTATAACTGAATGCATCCTACTATAATGGTTAGAAAATAAAATATTTTTAAAATAGACCTCTGTTACTTTTTTAACTTTACCAAAATAACTAAAGCAAACAACAACATTAAAACTCAAAGAATTGTTTTTTTAAATTCCATAATAAGAACTGTAAAAATTAGGAGAAACTTTCTTTCTAACAGGAGCCTATTTCTAGAAACCAATTAAATCATTACAAGTAATGAACAATTTCTCTTTACAGAGTACCACGTGCCAAGCCATGTGCTAAGCATATTATATGCAGTATCTCATTTAATCCACACAACAATCTCATCAAGAGGGGTCTATAAATATCCTCATTTTACAGATAAAGAAACAAAGATTCCAAGAGTTTAAATAATTTGCTTAATGTTGCACAGTAAGAAAAAGACTAAACAAAGATTGAGTCTTCATCATGTAACTCGGAAGCCCCTACTGTATACCAGTACACATTCTGCCTTTCTAAGTAAGTAGCATGCATAGCTCTAATCCGTACACCCCCTTGCAAGGTAGGGCTGACAGCAGATGAGGAAATTAACACTCACAGACATTATGTAACATGAGGGAGGTCCCACAGCTAGTAATTATACAAAAAGGTAAGCCACAGGGCACAGAGTGTAAAGTCTCAGACATTAACAGGCAAGATGATGAATACATGGAAAAAGCCACCAAAGATTGGCACCCAAAGAGCCCTTAAAGATTCCCAGTTCATCACCTTCTTTTTGTACTTGAAGAACTAAGGCCCAGAGAAATTTCATATCTTGCCCAGGGCAACACAGCCAGTAGTGGCAGAGGTACAATGACACAAGTCTTTGTTAACCAGCATGTCTTTCTAATACACAAGACTGCCTTTGATGAACTGCATTTGCAGGGCACCTGCTGAATACACTTGATATAGGAACTTTTTCCTGTCTTAATGGAGTAGATCCAGCCTCTAGTACCTGTTTGTCTAAATACAGTCCCATAATTTTCCCCACAGAAACAATCTCTTTCCTCCTGTGTCCAGCCTTGGGAAGGCTGGTAAATCCCCCTTCCCTGGACATGTGACTTCAGTCATAACAACTGGAATTTCTCTCCTGGGAATTTGTATTTTGTCTATGCTTTATTTTGATAATAAATCTCTGTTTTTCCCTAAGGAATTTGGAGTCGATTTCCATTGCTCACAACCTAAGAACCTGTAACACTTAAGGCCTTTTTCATTTGCAAGTGTTAGAAAACCCAAGCCAAATACATTTAAGCAAAAAAAAAAAAAAAAAAAAAAAAAAAAAAAGGAAATGTAGCGTCTTAGATGAGGGATCTACAAACTATTGCTCTTGTGCCAAGCCCTCCCCACAACTGCCTGCCTTTGTAAGTAGTTTTATTGGAACACAACTAAGCCCATTAGTTATGTATCGCCTATGGCTTCTGTACTCCAATCGTAGAGACCAGCAGCTGTGATACAAATGATATGACCCACAAAGCCTAAAGCCCTTACTATGCCCGTTTGCCAATCCCTGACTTAGGTAGATTAAAAGTCAGGTGCCGCTAGATCAAGGGACTCAGATGACATTTCTAACCCCCGATCCGTCCATCTCTTGGCTTCTGTCTGCTTTCTTCCTCATGTTAGCTCGATTCTCAGGCTCTTCCCTGTGGTAGCAAGATGACTGCAACAACTCCAAACTACATCTTCTCAGCTTCATCCCCTCCACCAGCAAATAAAAGTCTTAGGCCAGGCCCTCACTGGTCCGAATCAGCCTTTCACTGTGGTCCCAGGGATGAGACTTGCTGATTGCTTTAAGTCAATCAGGATTAACTGCAGGAGCTGAGAGGCTTGCTTCTGCTCCTAAATTTCCTTTATCCCCTTTATTTCATACAATGCCTACTCAGGAGTTAATAATCCATTTTATTCCCAATCAGGAGAGAAAAAAGTGATGAGTATTAATGGCTTCTATTATCAAAGAAAGCCATGATATGTGATTTAGTATTAGGACCTTTCTAGTAAAAAAATCGAGAAAAGTCAAGGAAATCAGTTCTCATCAGGCCAAGCTCTCATGAACAGCTTCCTTTGTTACGTTTAAGCCTCTGACATTTGCTACATAATTGAAACCTTCTTTTTGGCCTTTCCCTCCCACTTCCCTTCTCTCTCACCTGTCCTGTGACCCACCTTCCTCTCAATTTCTCTTCACTTTTCCAGATATCCAGGATCCTTCCTTGGCTATACTCCATGGTTGCTCAAATCTCTGTCTCCCTACACTACCTAACCTTTCCCCTGAAATCCTAACCTAGCACAAATTTGTGCACTCCAAAATTTCCTCCTTTTCTTTTCTGCACCAACCACTCTCACTTTTAGTTAGATGCTAGACAAGCAAATAGATTAAACTGAATTACATCAAGATGTCCATCGTGATTCACAGCTAACAGTAGCTCCACATATCCATCCCTCTTAGATGTGTTGAAAATGAGCCCAGACGAACACCAACTGGCAGGACTTCACAGATTCACCAAGTTTCAGGGTTGGAAGGAAATTAATCAATGAACCCAATGGTTCTCAACTAGTAGATATTAGTGGGAAGTGTTACAAGCAATATGGTATAAATAGTACCAAATAATTTACTTAAATTATTGATTTAAAAAAGTAAAGCAAAGATAGATAAATAGAACTCCAGTCAGGCACTTAACCATGGAGACATAACCTGAGAAATGTGTTGTGAGGTCATTTCGTCATTGTGCAAACATCAGAGAATGGACTTGATACACACCTAGATGGGACAGCCTTTGCCACCCCTGGGCTATATGGTATATATCGCTCCTAGGCTACAAACGTGTATAGCATATTACTGTACTGAGTACTGTGGGCAATTCTAACACAATGGTAAATATTTGCATATCTAAACATAGAAAAGGTACAGTAAAAACATGGCATTATAATCTTACAGGACAACCATCATATATGCAGTCATTGACCAAAAATGTTATTATGTGGTATATGACTGTATATTAAAATTAGAGACTTCTGTTCATCAGAAAACACTCATAGCAGCTAAATTCTCATATCTAGACTATATAAATAACTTTCACAAACCGATAAGAAAACTTGACATTTGAACAGGTACTTCACAGAAGCATCAGGATATTCAGGTGGCTAACAAGCATATGAAAAAATGCACACACGCATTAACCCACTGGGAATATGCCTATTAAAACCACCAGGAACCAGAATGATGAACAACTGGAACTCACATCACACTGCTCATGGAAATGCAAATAGGTATAGCCATTTTGGAAAATTGCTTAGTGTCTACTAAGCTGTTTAGTACTTGCTGAACATGGACAACCTAAAGCTGAACCAACAATTCTACTCCTAGGCATATTATGGAACTAGTCAAATAACTCTGGACACAAACTCAACTTATGGGGAGTTGCAATTTAAAGTCTGTAGGAAAAGCGACAAATCTCAAAAAGACCTTGAACCTTCCTCAAATTGCCCATAAAATACAGTATATAGATACACTATCTCTACCATTTAGTGCATGCTCAACAGTTTACATAGCAAAATTCATTTGATCCTCACAATTCTACAAGATAGGTTCTATGAACCCAGTTGTACGGATGGGCTCAGAGAGGCAGAACAACTAGTCCAAGATCACACAGCTAAATTGAGAGAGAACTGGGGTTTAAGCCTGACCCCAGTCAGTGTTCACACGCTTGTCCATTCTGTACTACCTCTCCAGCTGGTTGCCCTTATTAAGGCAGACAAGCCCTGTAAAGGTGGAGAGGAGAGAAGAGTGTTCAAAGCTTCCCTGTGCTCCGACTTCCCATGGCCCTATTTCATTCATCAACCCAGATGCTAGCCTTTTCCGGAAAGTGTTGGTTCGGGTTCTCCTCTTCTCCAGTTTCCCATTCAGAGCCTTAGTCTAGACTAGGAGTGAAGCCACCTTTGTACACATTATAACTGAGGAAATTATGCAGTGAAAAAGATTAGACCTAATTGACTCCATCTTGCTTCCAACCTTTAAGCTGTCCTTGTTCATTCCTAGGCGTAAGCTGAATTAACCTTAGGAAGGAATTTAGTTTACAGTTTGACTCTGAAACAAAATTGATAGTAATCCTTTCCCAAAAAGACCCCCTTCTTGCCTGGGGACCAGTCTGCCTTTGTAGGACTAACAAATTAGCTACAAAATTAGAAATTATGTTTTAGGTGTCATGCAGCCTCTGGCTGCCAGAGTCTGACCCTTCCCAAATTGCTCCTGGGGATAACATCAGTATTATAAAACCTAAGATCAGTGCTTGAGATATTTTGCAGACCCTGCACTGGATGGATTAGCTGACACTGCCCAGACCGGTAATCTGGCTCAACCAGTCCTGTGATCCCACCCAGGAACAGAAGACAGCAAGAAAATCTCATTTCAACCCCCTCTATGCTTCCATTTCCAACCTGACCAATCAGCACTTCCCACTTCTCAAGCCCCTACCTGCCAAATTCTCTTTAAAAACTCCCATCCCCAAATGCCCAGGGAGACTGATTTGAGTGAAAATAAAACTCTGGTCTCCTACACAGCTGGTTCTGCATGATTTACTCTTTCTCCATTGCAATTCCCCTGTCTTGATAAATCAGCTCTGTCTAGGCAGAAGGCAAGGTGAACCCATCGGATAGTTACAGGAGGAGCTGGCAAACCACAGCCATGTCCAGCAGATCACCTGTTTTCTATAAAGTTTTATTGGAACACAGCCAGAACCATTTGTATCCTTTATTGCTGCTTTTGCCCTACAATGGCAGTGTTGAGTAACCGCAACACAGACCATATGGCCCTTGGTGCCTAAATTATTTTCTATCTGGCCCTTTATAAAAAAGTTTGCTGATTCCTGTCCTAGACTAATAAACTTCCCCTTAGTCAATCCCCTATAACGGCCAGGAGGAGGTTGATTTTGTCATGTCCTGGTCCTGATAAGCCTCCTGGTCACCCAGGCTCCATCTACATGAAGAGACATCTGGAGGCTCTTAGTTCAGAAGAATTCTGAGGGGCTCCAAAGCTGTTTTCTACTCCTAACAGGCCCACCCACTTCTTAGGTAGCTAATCCTAGCAGGGCTTATTTCAGGCAAGGCAACTACACTCATCTGTGTGAACTGCGTTTATGTCTAATTATCACACAGCACAATATTGATTTTGCATATCCTTTACAACATCACATTAAATTTGCTGCAAGCTTTATTTGATCTCAACACTAAAGTCTGCTCATGCATATTCCACTTCATAACTAGTTGCTTGTGGAATATGGCCAATTGCTCACAGTTGATACAAAATCAAAGGGAACACTGGTCAGGAGTATTGAACTATTCTCTCATACTCCAGATTAATTCTAATGTGTAGCCGATGAAAGGATATTACTACAAAGCTAACAGCCCAAAAAGAAGTTCAGATTTTCAAATGAAATATCAAGAGACAATTATTAGTAAGTTTATGGACTGTGTAGTGATTTAATACTTCTAAAGCCAAAGCTATCAGCTTAATTTAAATAACTTCTGCCTTGACTAAAGCCTTCAGCAAAAAACATTGGGATTTCCTAAATACATCTAGACTTTGCAAATGTGAGTTTTATACCAGGAAAGGAGGCAAATATGCTTTCTTATCCTAATAGTTCAATTAAAAGCATATGCTTTTAATAATAATAGCTAAGTTTTCCTAAATTCTTACATTGGACTAGACTCTGTTTTTGCATGCATTATCTCATTTCATCTCCCCGACAGCCATAAATAAGTACGATTACTATCCCCATTTTACAATGGAGGAGACTAATGTGTAGTAATTAAGTAACTTGCAAAAGTTCGTAGTGCCGTCTAGATAGCCCTGTTCACTCCTTTGTGCCCTATAGTCCTTATACAAACATCATAAAAAGTTGTCAAGTCAATGTCCATTTTCCACTGTGAGAAATCCAATTTAGATGAAGGATTCTGCTATATATTTATACAAAAAGCATACACTGAGATGCTATTAGACACCAGGCACTGTTCTATGTTTTGCAGTCATGATTTCACTTCTTGCTAGCAACCCCCACAGTCCTTGCATTATCTTCATTTTTCAACTGAGTGACCTGAGACTCAGAGAGGTGAAATAACTCGCCCAAGGTCACATAGATAGTAGATAACAGAGCAGGCACTTAATTGGGGAATGGACATTTGGATGTCTGCAAAGTGCTTTGAGACCCCTTAAGGAAAGCGCCGTCTTCATACATCAATGAATCTAGTTGAAGATGTTGGGCTGAGATGTGTATGATGGAGTAAAATTGTGGGTCAGAGCTGGGGCAGAGCTAAACAGCTCTGCTTACTAAAAAGAGTAAGGAATTTGAAGTTCCCCAGAGGCAGAGAAAAAAACAACACTAGAGGCTGCTGTGGGGCAAAGGGCATCAAGGGGAACCCTTAAAACGTAGCCAAGTGGGACTTTGGAGAGAAGAAATCCTGAAAGATGTGAAAGTGGTTTGCAAGAATGTGCAGGTGCATGTGTGTGCGCGTTGAAGTATGTGCAATATACATCCCCTCACCCCCTCCTCAGACCTCACCAGCTTATTGTGAGCCAAGTTCACTTTACTCACTGATGTGTGGGGAGATTCTTTTCGGATAACAACCCTAGCTGTGGGCTGTTGCAAGGCAAAAACAGAGATTGCTCATGTGGGTACAGGAGCCCAAGCCCAAGGGACCAGCTGACCTCCCATCCAAGTTACATAAATAATTTACAGGGAACTTATTTCAGTTCCTTCTTGCCAACCACATGATTCAATTGAATTAGGTCCTCTTTAGTACCAGGTACTACACAAATAAACGAAAGAACTCATTACAGGGTATTTGAGACTAAGTTTCTACACTGCTCACTGTGAAACAGGCACCTTACCCATGTTAATTATTTAACCCTCACAATCCTATGAAGTAGAGATCTTGTAACAACCAGTTTACATCAGAGAAACTGAAGCACATAGAAGTTAAATAACTAGGTCAAAACCACACAGCTGTTAATAAGAGCACAGCTGGGACTTGAATTCAGGCAGTGTGGCTTCAGAGCCCATAATCTGAACCACTACACCAAACTGCCCAGTACATGCTGCCTCGAGTGTAGTGGACGGAGGAGAAATCAGCAATGGCAGTAATTGCAGTGCATTCTAACCTCCCATCTCTGGTTCCCAAATTGACCATGGGCAAGTCTATTTAGTATTCTTCCTCAAGGTAGATTGAACTGGCAATGCAGATAAGGTCAATCATGCTGTTACAACTACAGGTTGGCTGCTTTTGGAACCTCATTTTGAGGTGCGTGGCTTTTTCATACAGGAAAAGACATTGGGAATGAACTTGGACTCACAAGCCAGATGTCCAATCCCAGATCCCTCCATTCTTAGAGCATCTCTACCCCACTCCCCATTACATCGGTCATTGGCTCACCTGCTGCTTCAAAAGGAGACAGCATTTGGCTACCCAACAAAGCAAAGTGTCTCCAGCCAGAAGGTAGGGACCAGGACAAAAACCATCTTTGATATATCAAACATTTTTAAAACTTGAAACACACATAACTCTTTGAGCCCCGAATATTGGTAGAGCTTAAAACTTATTCCTCAAGGCAGGATGAAACATGTAATAATATAAAGGGTAGGAAATCCCCACTAGCATGGCTGATACCTGCTTTTTTCTCACCCCAACCAAGATTAAATCATCAAGAAGGAAACTTTAGGTACATATCTTGACCAATGTGTAATCTGGTTTTCTTTCTGTGAGACAGAAGACTGAGAACTAACAATTTGGTGCTTTTGAAGGTGGCGGTGAGGGGGTTCCTATTAGAAGAACTATTAACTTTTAGAGTTGTTTTTACAATGGCATTAAGCCATTTGCTTTGCAATTACACAGGGAATAAACATTGATAGGATGTTCTGTGAACACAGCTGCACACCGACATCTGGCATTGCCTCTGGAATCCTAGAGGATACATCTGTCAGTAAAGTGGCTCCTCTGGAGACCCACACACTCAGCCCTTGGAAGCTGGAATGGAAATGCAGCTGCTTCATCACACAGCAAAGTCAGAAAAGGGCAGGTTGCCCTGCCCAGGCTGAAAAACCATAGACTTGGTTCTACTTCAAGTAGAGGGTTCAGGGTCTGTGCTCCTCACCACAAAGATGACTCGAACTCATAAAAGCAAACACTAAAAGCTATTGAGCAACTACAATGGGCCAGACACTGTGCTGTGCACTCTGTATGCCATACTTCATAATAGCGAGGTGGGTAATAGCAGTATTCCTGTTTTACAAGGGAAGACAGAGGCTCAGAGAGGATGAACTAGGTACCTAAGCCCACATATTTAGCAAGTGGCAGAGCCAGGACTTGAACATTGGTTTATTCTGATGGAGGAGACCATGCTCTTATCCATCACCCTACACCACCTCTCAAGTGAGTGGCAATGAACAGCTGATCCAACAGATCATACAACACTGGCTCAGCCCTTAGCAGGCGTACTTCCCAAGCACCTACTTGGTGTAAAGCACACCTGCTGAGTGAAATGTAGACAGCACAGCAGTGCTGTGTTTAGCAGATGGAGATGGTAATCTCTACCTTCAGAGTACACAACCCCTGTTCTCTCATTTGTACTTTTCCATCTTTTCTTCCCCAACAATTTTTCCCTTTCCCAAAGTCATGGTAAGATACACTCAGATGACTCATGATCTGAGGAAAAAAGCAAGTATTTTCATCTTCCCCTCTTTGAGTCTTTCTCTAGATATCTAGGTATATACCGGCAATATATTTATGTGCTTCTCAAAAAATGGTATTCAGTAAAAATGCTCCCTCCCACCCAGGCCCCCATCTACCCTGTTCCTACTCCCAGGCCCTACCTATTCGTATTTTCTTGTGATTCTTTCCAAACTTCATGCATATACAAGACACTACAAATACGTTATCTCCTCTCACTCCTTCCCATTTTACTGGCACTTTTTTCATGTGAATATTCAAGGGGGCATCTTCATTCTCTTTTATAGCTACATAGAGTTATATTATATGGATTTACCATAATGTATTAATATTTAACCTTTCCCATATTAACAAACATTTTGATGGTCTCCAAGCTTTTGTTATTCATAAGTTGATACTTTGAATTCCTTAAATCCATACCTCAGTTGGCTAGAGCTCAGAGAGGAGAAAGATAGATAGACATCCAAAATTCCAACACTATTCGCCACTAAAAGCTCTGAGTAAAAAAGCAAAACATTCAGCAAAAGCCCCTGTGTGAAAAGATCTTACTATGCCAGGAGAGACTGCCATATCTACCTTTTCCCAAAGATCCCATTTCTCCTCAGCCCAGAAAAAAAAAAGTGACATCTTGAACTAGGTAACCCATACATAGAGCATTAGTGCTTAATGTCTTAGAGTTTTCATAAAAGTAATAAACCTCCCCGATTTTTTTACTATAACTTCAGATGGTTTGTTAAGATAATATAAAATTCAACCTGGCATAGCCTACCAACTCAAGAGGGGGCCAAGAAGGGAGGCCTTTGCTTCTTGGGCTGGGCCCGTTAGGAGCCAAGAAATAGCCCTCTCCACCAAGACATTTGCTCCCCCGGCTCTGCCCCAGCCAAGCCAGAGATGCTTGCCTGAAGTTGTGAAAATGTCGTGTTGGTGCTAGATATGTCACCAAGAGGTGGTATTTCTTCTTCTACGTCATTAAGGTTTTCACTAAAAACTGCTATGCCAAGCAGCCACACCTTAGAATGGGATTAGCACTGCATAAAATGAGAATTAAGAAACTTTAAATACCCTTGACATTCTTTCCTTCCCTAAACTCAATTGCTGCATTCTCAAGCTCTTCCTCCCTCCCGTTCTCCCCGTAATTGATTCTATGGGGTGCATTATGCTCATGCACATGGAAGGTCAGAAAATTCAGGATTGATGTTCCTGGGAACATTCTTTTTTTTTTTTTTTTTTTTTTTTTTTTTTGAGACGGAGTCTCACTGTGTCACCAGGCGGAGTGCAGTGGCGTGATCTCGGCTCACTGCAACCTCTGACTCCCTGGTTCGAGCGATTCTCTTGCCTCAGTCTCCCGAATAACTGGGATTACAAGCACATGCCACATGCCCAGCTAATTTTTGTATTTTTAGTAGAGACGGGGCTTCACCATGTTAGCCAGGATGGTCTCAATCTTCTGACCTCATGATCTGCCCACCTCGGCCTCCCAAAGTGCTGGGATTACAGGCGTAAACCACCCCGCCCAGCCCCTGGCAACATTCTTAACCAGTGACTAAGGAAGTTGCTGTATAAATACTGCAAGTCCTTTTCCTCTTGGGTGGGAGAACTCTGGGGTGCATGTTCCATGCTGGTTCTGGGAATCCCCTGGTAGGATTTAGCTTCAGTCACCCACATGGGTAATTTTCTTGACAATTCATCTTTTATTGGCTACTTTCCTTGCCCACCTAACATCCTTACTTGTGTAACGGTGTTCCCCTCACCTTCCAAAGAAATTACTTGCATTAGTATCCTTATCTCAGGGTCTGCTCCTGAGTGAATTCAAACTAAGAGGCTCTACTTCGCCCTTATTGAATGCTCTCTGGGTGGACTCTAACGGGCTCATTCTTATGAAAGTGTAAACAGCTCCTAGGGATCAGGGGAATGAGTTTCAAAGCAGAAATATACTTAAGGCAGTAGTTCTAAAGCAGTGGGCTGGACACACGAGAGTTCTTGACGGGCTTGCTGCCAAGTTTCGATCTAACGGTAAAATCTATTTTTGCAACAACTGATAGTACTTATTGTTATTCACTGTCAGACAGAGTTGTGAACTGAGAATACCCTTGGGGACAGAGTAAATTAGGGTACCATTTGCAGCACATATGAGTAAAGAAGCCCAGCATTATGTCAAGCCATGGAATGATGTTGTGTTCTTTTGAGAGGACACAACAGGCTTCCAGGTCAGGATGGTAAATTGCTCTGCTCTAATAGTGACATGGAGTCAAAGAATTGCCACCTAACTAACAGGATAATCATGGGTGATACACAGACACTTTGAGATATCATAGAACTGTAGAAGTGACTGTGTTGTCATTATGGTGGACTTTTTGAATATAGTTGAGTCTCTTCATCCTTTTAATCTTAGAAGTGTGCCAAACACACATACACAAAATCTTTAATGGTGGCTTTCAGATTACAGCCAGTGAGAGGGACCTGGGAGAAGGAGATGACAAGGAAACATTTTCAGAGACTTTGAAATCATATACCACCACCATCACCATCATCCCCACTACCACCACCCCCATTATCCCACTACCACCACCAATATCATCCTCACTACCACCACCCATCATTCTCACTACCAACACCCATCATCCTCACTACCAACACCATCCATCATCCCCACTACCACCACCCATCATCCCCACTACCACGATCACCATCATCCCACTACCACCACCCATCATCCCCACTACCACCACCACCATCGTCCCCACTACCACCACCACTATCGTCCCCACTACCACCACCACTATCGTCCCCACTACCACCACCACCATCGTCCTCACTACCACCACATCCATCATCCCCACTACCACCACCACCATCATCCCCACTACCACCACCACCCATCATCCTCACTACCACCACCACCATCATCCCCACTACTACCACCATCATCCCCACTACCACCACCACCCATCATCCTCACTACCACCACCACCATCATCCCCACTACCACCACCACCCATCATCCTCACTACCACCACCACCCATCATCCTCACTACCACCACCACCATCATCCTCACTACCACCACCACCCATCATCTCCACTACCACCACCACCATCATCCCCACTACCATCACCACTCATCGTCCCCACTACCACCACCACCATCATCCCCACTACCACCACCACCCATCGTCCTCACTACCACCACCATCATCCCCACTACCACCACCACCATCATCCCCACTACCACCACCACCCATTGTCCTCACTACCACCACCATCATCCTCACTACCACCACCACCATCATCCTCACTACCACCACCCATCATCCCCACTACCACCACCATCCACATTTGTAGAGTGTTTGTGCCATATCAGTTGTTTTCAAATGAGGCTGCAAGCAACTCTAAGGGCTCTGAGAAGGAACCTGGGAGGTTCCGCCAACTATAAAAGACTTGGGTCCAAAATGAGGAATGTTGAAACTAACTGTGATATTCAACTCTCAGGTTTACTTGTTGATTTTGTTTGAAAAAAAATCCTATCACTAAATGTACAGTTTGAAAACCATAGATAAGCCTGGTCATTTTATTCTTAAAACTACCCCTAACTTGCAGGTGAGGAAAGTAAAGCTGAGAGAAATTAAATGACATGCCTGAAGCCACAGACTAGACGTGAGCTAAACTGTAGTACACAGCTGTGGTCCCAAAGCCTCACCATGTCCAGTGCTCTTTCTTCTATATTATACTACATTTGAGTATTGATGATGAAACACATGGTTTAGTAATTTCTTGGCCTTGACGCTTGTTTTGGTGAGAATAGGTCAGAAAACAGTTTATAGAAAGTTCTTAGAATTTAGGCTGCTCCAAGAAACTCACCAAAACAACTCCAAGTCATTCCTTCCCTGAGCCATATCTAACACTTGTTATTCCAGGAGCTGCTTCAATGAGACATATTCTCACAGCTTGTCTAATGTGTCTACACTGTCCATACACTTTGCTGAATGCCCTCCAATTTCACCTGTATCAATCTACTATTGCTGCAATACTGCTGCAAAATAAAAACTTTGTGACTGAGGAAAATAAGACTTTTTTTTTCTCACTTACAGATCTGCAGGTTGACTAGGGCAATTCTGCCTTAGTTCAGGTTTGTGTCTGTTGCATGTGACTAATTCTAGAGCACAGGGAGAAAGGGCAGTGGCTACCCAAGTTATGCTCTTCTCTTGGCTGTCAGAACAGCAGAAGGCCAAGCCAAACAGTGCAAGTATTGTTTAGAGCCTCTAACAGAGTTACATCTGATCACACTACGTTGACCAGAATAAGTCAATGCCCAAGCCCAGAGTCAGTGACACAGGAAGTGTACTGTGTCCCAAGGTAGAAGGGAAGTGAGTGAAGATTTACTGAACAATACCTCAATCTATCACATCAGCTAAAAATGTGATTCCCATAAAGGGAGGTCAAACAGGTCTTTCCAAAGTCCTCTAAATTGAAAATGTAATACTATTAATCAAATTAGTCCTATAAGCTGCCAGGAGGAGACCATCCCAAAGGGACCTTCCCTGAGGGACCTGGGGGAATGTGTAATGGCACTCTTCCAGGCTAGAGACAGCAAGGTAGAAATTATCTAGTGGAGACCGTGGCATTTAAAAAACCAACTACTTCACTTCTAAAAACCTGCCCCAAACCAAACTTTCAAATCCCCTTTAGAAGACGGGTCCTGAAGACAGAGAGAAAGAGCAGATGTGGGTGACTTATACTCTCCATCCTCCAAAATCAATTTCTAGCAATGGAAGTCTTGGCAAAGATACAGAACAGCACGGCAGCTAAAAACAGGCTACCGAGTTTCACAAATGCATGTCTGCGTCTCTACTAATGCTGGACACATTGGTTCTTCCTTCCAACTCCACAGCATCCATTTCCCCTCTTTCTTCGTAATAAAATCCCAATTTTTCTCAGGAAACATTCCTCCTCAGGGGACAATGACCCACCTCCAGCACAAACCCCAGGGACAGACCTAGAGGGAATTCCATTCACTTCGCCAATGATTGGTTCCCAAGTAGGTAAGTGACCTAGATTGGGCCAATGAGACACACAGTGTGCCTGTGGGGGAAAGTTTGCTAGAAGGAAGGGAAAGGGATTTCAGGAAAATGTTTCCTCACTCCAAGGAGAAAACCCTAGGAAGAAACTGTCCCTCTCTTCTTCCCCTGGACGTAGCAAAGGGAAATGTGGGGGGTACTTTTATTTTTTAAACATTACACAATTGTTACATGTTCTTTTCTAGCACTGTGAGAACATAGAGATAAGCAATACAAGAAAAGGAAGAGGAAGTTCACACCTGATCCCATCGCCCAAAGAAATCACTGTGAACACTTGTGCCTATTCTTTCAGACTTTTTTTTGTTGGTGGCTGCCTCGAGAAGGAAACGAAAGAGGAAAAACGGGTATCCTCATGCACTACTTCTGGGAGGGTGCATTGGCTTGGTCTTCTGCTATTCCAAATGTCACTGCTAGTGCCCTATTTCTGCCTGAGGATGTAAGCAACAGGAAGATGGCAGACCGGAGAGGTAGAAAGAAGAGGCACCCTGAGGACATTGCTGAGCTGCCAAATCAACCTTCCCTGAAGCTTGCCCTATGTCCTCACTTTTAAATGAGATAATAAAATATCCTTGTTGATACTCTCGACTTGAAGTTGAAGGCGTCTTAACAGTATCTACCTCTGCCACTTCCTAGCAGTCTGCCTTTGAGTAAGCCGCTTAATTTCCTTAACTTCATTTTTGCGCCAGTACCTCTGTCATAGAATTGTGAGAAGTGAATGACAAGGCATATGAAGCATTTGCAAACTTGTTGTGTCTAGTAGCTGGTAAGGGGGGAATATCTCACAGTATGATTTTTATTACAGGGATTTTTGGTGCCTTCTAGCAAGAAAGTACAGGTCTGGGAAAGTAACTGCAGTTTCCGCACCTCCTTCATGTTTAGGTTTGTCGCCCCCTGGCTGTTTCTTCTAGAAATTTACCAGAAAAACTGTCACAATGGGAAGGGCTCCTGTCCTTTTTAGGGTGTGGCAATAAGGGTCTTCTGTAGTCATGACTACCAACCCTGTGAGTGGGTAGGAGCCTCAAGAAGAGATGTGGGGGGTGCTTTTATTTTTTAAACATTATACAACTATTCTATGTTCTTTTTTTTAGCACTATGAGAAAATAGAGATAAGCAATACAGGAAAAGGAAGTGCACACCTGATCCCATCACCCAGTGAAATCACTGTGAACACTTGTGTATATTCTTTCAGACTTTTATGGTGGTGGTTGCTTTGTAAAGGAAACGGAAAGAGAAAAAAACTGGTATCCTCATGCACTGCTTCTTGGAGGGTGCATTGGTAAAGCCTTTATTAGAAGGCAACTTTGCAAGATGATTAAAAAATAATAATAATGCACCTCCCCTTTTGCTCAGCAATTCTGTTTCTAGAAATCCATCCCCTGGAAGCAATAACGAAGGTAGTAGGTACATAGATTCAAAGTGCCAGCACCCACTGCTCACAAAGCAAAGACTTGGGACCAACCTAAATGTCCATCAATGATAGACTGGATTAAGAAAATGTGGCATATATACACCATGGAATACTATGCAGCTATAAAAAAGGATGAGTTCATGTCCTTTGCAGGGACATGGATGAAGCTGGAAACCATCATGCTCAGCAAACTATCACAAGGACAGAAAACCAAACACTGCATGTTCTTACTCATAGGTGGGAACTGAACAATGAGATCACTTGGACACAGGGCAGGGAACATCACACACCAGGGCCTGTTGTGGGGTGGGGGGTTAGGGGAGGGATAGCATTAGGAGAAATACCTAATGTAAATGATGAGTTGATGGGGGCAGCAAACCAACATGGCTCATGTATACCTATGTATCAAACCTGCACATTGTGCACATGTACCCTAGAATTTAAAGTATAATAATAATAAAAATGGTACATATACATAATGGAGTACTATTCAGCCATAAAAAAGAATGAGATCCTGTCCTTTGCAAGGAGATTCCTGGCTAAGTGACATAAGCTACGCCCAAAAAGACAAAGTGCCAGCACCTTTCTACACACCTTATGTAATTCAGTCAGTCCTCACAGCAATCTTACTTTATTTAATAACAGCTTTATTGAAATATAATTCATATACTAACTTAGTCCATTTAAACTGCTATAACAAAATGCCATAAACTGAATGGCTTATCAACAACAGAAATTTGTTTCTTACAGTTTTGGAGGCTGGGAAGTCTTAGATCAAAGCACTGGCAGATTCACTGTCTATTGAGGGCCCACTTTCTGGTTTATAGATGGTACTTTCTTGCTGTGTCCTCACGGTGGAAGGGGTGAGGGGTCTCTCTCTAGCCTTCTAAGTAATGGCAATAATCTCATTCAGGAGGGCCCCACCCTTATGATCTAATCACCTCCAAAACATCATCACATTAGTAATTAGGTTTCAGTAGATGAATTTCAGGGGGACGTAAACATTCAGACCATAGAACCTACCATACAATTCAACCATTTAAAATATACAATTCAATGGCTTTTAGTATATTCACAGATAGGTGCAACCATCACCACAGCAAATTTTAGAACGTTTTTATCACCCCAGAAAGGAAACTTCATACCCATTAACAGTCACTCTCCATTTCCTCCCTTCCCACTCACCCCCAGCCCCTAAAAACCACTTATCTACTTTCCGTCATTATACATTTGGCGATTCTGGACATTTCATATAAATGGAATCATGTAATATGTAGCTTTTTATGACTGGCTTCTTGCACTTAGCATAACGTTTCAAAGGTCATCCATGTTGGATCCTGTATCAGTACTTCATATCTTTTTAATGTGAAATAATATTCCTGTGTGTGAATATGCCAAATTTTGTTTATCTCTTCATTAGTTGATGAACAGTTGTGTTGTTTCCACCTTTTGGCTATTATGAATAATGCTGCTCTGAACATTTCTAAACGAACTTTTGTGGCAACATGTGTTTTTATTTCTCTTGAGTATATACCTATGAGTGGAACTGCTGGGTTAAATTGTAACTCTGTGTTAACCTTTTGGGGTACGCCCAGACTGTTTACAAAGCAGCTGCATCATTTTATATTCCCACCAGCAGCGCATGAGGGTTCCAATTTCTCCATGTCTTCACTCACACTTGTTATCTATTTTTAAAAATTATATCCATCCCAGTGAGTGTAAAGTGCGCCTCATCATGGTTTTCATTTGCTTTTCTCTGATGGCTAGAGGGAGATTATTATCATTACTTTCAATGTACAGATGAGGAAACTGAGGCACAGAGAGGTTAATTTATATATCATGACTTAGTAAGTGTCCAAAATTGTGGGTGTACAACAGTACATGCAGAAGGAAGTTCGCTGTAACACTATTTGTGAAAAGAAAAATTAGAACTGTATGTTTACTAGCAGGGGTTTATCCCTGCAGAGAACCGTTATGCAACTATCAAAGAATGAGGAAGGATCATTCATGCTGACACGGAATGAGCTCCAAGACATACTGTTAGTGAAAAAACCCAGCCACAGAATCATATGTACAGCACACACCTGTTTGTGTTAATACATACATGGATTGGAAGGCTCCTCACCAAACTGTTCACAACATCCCCTAAAACAAAAGCTCCATGAGAGCAGGGATTTTTGTCATTTGGCATATGGTGAATGGCTGTATTGCCAACCTTCAAGCAACAGCACAGAATAACAGCTGAATCTGTTGTTAAATGAACAATTCCTTGAGACAGAGGAATGGAAGGCAGGAATATATGTAGATGAACTCATTTTATTCTGCAGACCCATGTCCTCTATACATGAATTCATGTAGTAGTTATATTATTTTTGACACAGAAAAAAATAATGAGGAATTCTTGAGGCCTTTAGCAAGAAAAAGATGAGGTCCCCAGAGAGTTGGTATATGACTGAGGAATGGCCTCAGTCTCTTCTGAGGATGCTATGAGGACCCTCCTGGGCCACAATGTCCCTCATTTCAAGTGAGTGTAGCTCTCACCCAGCTGAGCTCCACCTCTTAGGGTTGAATTGGGGGTGATTAGCTGGTGGAGCAGACACAGGCCTGCTCCTGCCCTGCTGGACATCCCACCCTGATCAATAAGCTACTCTTCCAGTTAACAGGAATCCAATGTTGGGATGCTAGCAGTGAATCTTGTTTTCACGCCTGAGAAGATCTTAAAAATCAATAAGTATTAGAGGGACATGACCATGTGTTGTTCGTTCTATTGTTTTTTCAATATTTGTTTAATTTTTCATTGCGGTTAAGCCCTCTGAAGAGGCCCAAGGATCAAGGGCTTCTTGTGAGACACAGGCAGGTGCATATGTCACATCACTCAAGGCTAATGGCAGTTTAGGGACTTGAGAGACAATTAGGGAAGGGACCAGGAGCTGTGGTTTGACTCTGTTTTGCCAGTGAAGTCAGGATAAAGGAAGGATCTATATTTTACAACAGGTGCAGATTACAAAATTCAAACAGTGAAAATGGCAAGTTGCACCAAAAATAAGGATTAGCGGAAGCCAGGAAAGAGATATGTAGGTTGGGTGGACAACAGGCTGCTCCTCACAGCTGAAGGGGATGTTATGGGTCTGATAACGTCTTCTCGATTTTTTTTTTACGAGCAAGGTATCTCCACATTCTCTTACTCTAGCCCTTTTCTCATGCCAAGAAGGCACAGAGTTAGGTGTTCAGTGGGGTATGATTGGGCATTGTCTTTGACTTCCCCTGACACAACTCTTCAAGTGCCCAGTCCTATTGATTTCACTCCAAAGTAACTTTCTATTACATCTATTTCTCTCCATCACCACTGTCATTGTTTTAGTTCAAGTCACCATCACCTTGAGTCTGGACGTGTATGGTTGCTTCCGAAGCTGTCTTCCTGTCTTGAGGAAGAGTCCTACTTCCCTCCACTTCCTTCTCCACACAGAGAGAGACTAAACTCGAGAGGCAATGTTGCCTTGTCATTAGGGCAGCGTGGGCTCTGGAGCCAGGATGACTGGCCTCGAATCCTGACTCCTCCAGATATGTGATGTTGAGCAAGTGACTTCACTCTTCTGTGCCTTGGCTGGCTTCTCTCTTAAATAGGGGTGCTAATCTGCACATACTTGATAAAGGCACAGTGAGGATTAGGCAAACTCATATAGATGAAGTGCTTAAAACAGGGGCTGCCAGATCCTAGCAGGTGCACACACATGAGCCAGCATCTTTCTTTCTTATTTTCATTTTTATTTTGAGACAGAGTCTTGCTCTGTTGCCCAGGCTGGAGTGCAGTGCACTGCAACCTCCACCTCCCAGGTTCAAGCAATTATTGTGCCTCAGCCTCCTGAGTAGCTGGGATTACAGGTGCCCACCACCATGCCCAGCTAATTTTTTGTGTTTAGTAGAGATGGGTTTTTGCCATGTTGCCCAGGCTGGTCTCGAACTCCTGAGCTCAAGTGATCTGCCTGCCTCAGCCTCCCACAGTGCTAGGATTACAGGCCTGAGCCACCGCACCCGGCTGAGCCAGCATCTTTCTGAAATGCAGTCCCCTAGTTATGCTGTCATTGGGACAAAGTCCAAACTCCCCCATACTCCTTATAAGACTCTGTAGGACCTGCCTACCTTTCTCTTCCCATCTCTTAGTGACTCTGCTTCACATTTGGCACTCACGTTAAATGCCTTTTTGTTCCTCTAGCAAGACAGGTCAGCAGGCCTACACACAGGCTGTTCCCTCTCTGCCTCGTACATTCTCCCCAAAATTCTTCCCCATCCCCACTTCAAGGATCATTCGTCTTCAGGTCTTAGGTGCTGTTTTCTTTAGAAGCATCCCTCATGCATCGAATTCTGATTAGGGGCCCTTCATTGTGTTCCTATGGTACCCTTACCTCCCATCAATGCGCTTGCTACTTTGTATCTTCCAGTTTTTACTACAAAATATTTCACACAGAAAAGCCAAAAGCAGAGTACAGTACACTCTCAACCATTGGTAACGTTTTGCCATCTTTGCTCATTCTCTCTCTTTCTGTCTCTCCTTCTCTGTGTATGTATTTATTTTGTTTCCAAGTAAATTACAGACATGACATTTCACTCCTAAATATTCCAGCTTGTATCTCCCCAAAAGAAAAAAAGATGAGGGGGTATTCTCCCACCTAAAACATAATACTTCCATCACACCTTAAAAAATTAATAATTCTCGGCCGGGCGCGGTGGCTCAAGCCTGTAATCCCAGCACTTTGGGAGGCCGAGACGGGCGGATCACGAGGCCAGGAGATCGAGAGACGATCCCGGCTAACATGGTGAAACCCCGTCTCTACTAAAAAATACAAAAAAACTAGCCGGGCGAGGTGGCGGGCACCTGTAGTCCCAGCTACTCGGGAGGCTGAGGCAGGAGAACGGCGTAAACCTGGAAGGCGGAGCTTGCAGTGAGCTGAGATCCGGCCACTGCACTCCAGCCTGGGTGACAGAGCAAGACTCCGTCTCAAAAAAAAAAAAAAAAAGAAAAAAAATTAATAATTCTCTAATATCACTGAATGCTTGGTCTACATTCAAATTTTCCCAGTCATTTTTCAATTCCCTCTTAGGGTCTTCCTGCTCCATTGCATTTAATTGCTCCTTCATTGGCCCAAGGGCTCTGTGAGGAACAGAAGGTGTCCCCTCTGCTCTCCTCTCCCAGCATGCAGCTCAGGGTAGCCCCTCCGTATATTTATTGAAAGAAAGGACAACCTTCCAACCCCCCGCCACGCCCCACTTCCTCCAGCTGGGGAGGGTCCTTGGCCCCTACACACACACTGACTCGTCATGGCATAGCATCCCTTCTGTGGTTCAAGTCGGAAACCTGAAAGACATTCTAGACTGACCCCTCCCTTAGGTGGCTGCCACTCTCTCCAGCTTAACCCCTCCCAGGGCTTCGGTTCTGCCCTTCATCTTCCCTCACCCCTCTCCCTGAGCCTTGACACCTCTGATGCTCAAGTGTGTCCCCGTCCTGCATCAGAGTTCCCTTTAAAAGACAAACCCACTCTGGTCACAACTCTGCTTCAAACCCTTCTGTGGCCCTCCCAGGGCCCAGCCCGCCCACCAAGTTCCAATCCAGCAGCTCTTCCACCTTCTTCCCCCTCCCTCTTCTGACCCCTGCCCTCCCTTGACCCCTGGCCTGTGCTTGAGCATCTCAAAAACATCCATAGGTCTCCAAGCACACCATGCTTTTCCATGCCTCTGCGCCCTCTCCCTGAACCACCCGCCTCCAGTGCTTTACCTTCCTCTGAGAACTGGAGAGAAGCTCAGACATCATTTTTCCCAGGGCCCATTCAATGACCTGCCCTTTCCTGGCAGAGAGCCCACAAAAGCCTTGGGCACAATAAATGTTCGTTAAATAACTGCTGAGTGGGTGAACAGAAAATATCATCCTCCCCTTCCTCCCTGGATAGAGGCAGCTGCAGCTCCAGCCCATCCCAGGCCTGTGCCCTAGGCCCCAACTTCAGCCCAGCCCAACCCAGCCCAGCTCTGTGCGGCTGCCAGATGAACCTGACACAGCCTTGGCAGGCAGCCTCTGAACCACTGCCAGGCCCATATGTAGCTTTCCCTTTCCTAAGGAAGAATGGGCAACAACAGGCTTGGGTTTTTTTATTTGTGAAAAAAATAAATAAAAATCTAAACAAAAAAGAGGGTTTTTTTTTTTTTTAAATAGCTTTATATTTGGAAATCCTCTTTAAGTAAAGTACCTCCTGGGAGCTAGAAGGTGAGATGATATGGCCCCTTCTGCCTTGAATAAAATTCTCAGAATGCAATATTGCTGATACAGTTTGAATGTTTGTATCCTCCAAATCTCATGTTGAAATGCGAATGCCAGCGTTGGAGGTGGGGTCTAGTGGGACATGTTTGGGTCATGGGGGCAGATCCTTCCTGAATGACTTGTTGCTGCCCTGATGATAATGGAGTGAGTTCTTACTCTGTAAGTTCACAAGAGAGCTGGTTGTTTAAAAAGAGCCTGGCACTGTCTTGCACCCTTTCTTGCCGTGTGACATGCTCCCCACTCACCTTCTGCCATGAGTAAAAGCTCCCTGAGGCCACACCAAAAGCTGAGCAGATGCAAGTGCCATGCTTGTACAGCCTGCAGAAACGTGAGCCTAATAAACCTCTTTCCTTTAAAAATTACCCAGTCTCAGGTATTCCTTTACAGCAACACAAAACAGACTAACAGAATTGCCTTTATGCATTTCTACAAAAAAAAAAAAGATATTTCACTTGAACTTCATTATTCTGCTGATTAAATTATACTGGGGCAGGAATGGAGGACTTTCAAGCAGTCAAAGAACTTTCCTGGTTACATAGAGGTCATCTCACAACATACCCAAGAAAGCTCCTGATACGCCTGTCCTCCTGTTGCCAGCCCCTGCATCACAAGTGGTGCAAGAGGAGATGAAGTGTGGTGGTTTGTTTTGTTTTGTTTTGTTTTTTACCTTTATAGCTTTCTGCTGAGAAGAAAATGTTTTACCAGCACAAACCAAACTACTCCAGTAGGTAAAAGCTCTAAGAAGCCTAGATGATGAAGGCCCAGAGAAGTAAATAATGAAGTGGGCTAAAGCTTGAATCTCTACTCCCCTCCCTGCACTCACTGAATAATCTCTTCTGGGTGAATTTGTTAACCTTTCTGAGCTCCAGATTCCTCTTCCACATGTAGAAGTACTCCTAGGGTTCTTTATGAAAACTAAATGAGATGTTGTTTGTGTAGTGGGATGTAAAAATGACTATGGTCTCAGTTCGGGTAATGCCAAGGACAAAAGACATGTTTCAAAGTGAGCTGTGACACCGAGGCCATCAAGCAGGGATGATAAAATAAGTGGCATGAAGCTGGTTTCCCTCTTACCTGACCACCTCCAGCCCACAAAGAAGGTTGGGTGAGGAGAACAGTTGGTGGCATAGAGGATGAATTTTGGAGACAGCAATAGGTGCACTCCAAGTCCCAATTGTCCACGACCCACCCTCCAACAGTGGCCTCCAAGACGCTGTGTCCCTGGAGGTTGACTGTCACTGAGGGCTGATGTCTGAATCATGTCTGTGAATCCCAAAATACAAGAGACATGGAGTGATCAGCTGGAGTGAGAAGAACGTGGTAGCTCTGGATTCCCTGGGATAATGGAACTTGAGTATTTTCCATAAACCAGAGACGTACCGTGGCCAACCTGTGGGATGTGTAGGTCCTTCTGACAGGGACCACCAGGAGGAATGGAAATTTACCTTCAGAAAAAAGCTGACAGCACTTGTTGTGGCCTGAACTATCCTCCCAAAATTTATATGATGCAGCCCTAACCCCCAGGACCTCAGAATGTGACTGTATTTGGAAGCAGGACCTTTAAAAAATGTGATTAAGTTAAAATGAGGCCCTTAGGGTAGGCTTTACTCCACTCTGACTGTGTCCTTACAAGAAGAGGACATTTGGACATGCCAAGAGGAAAGACCACGTGAGAACGCAGTGAGAAAGTGCCTTCCACAAGCCAAGGACAGAGACCTCAGGAGAAAACAAACCTGCCAACACCTTGATCTTGGACTTTTAGCCTCTAGATCTGTGAGAAAAGTAAGTTCTGTTGTTTAAGCCAGGGGCCTGCAACTCCCGGGCCATGGACAAGTACTGGTCTGTGGCCTGTTAGGAACCAGGCCACACAGCAGGGAGAGAGAGAGAGCGAAGCTTCATCCATATTTACAGCTGCTCCCAATCATTCACATGACCACCTGAGCTCCGCCTCCTGTCAGATCAGCAGCAGCATTAGATTCTCATAGGAGCACGAACCCTATTGTGAACTGCGCATGTGAGGGATCTAGGTTGCATGCTCCTTATGAGAATCTAATGCCTGATGATCTGTCATTGTCTCCCATCACCCCCATAGGGGACTGTCTAGTGCAGGAAAACAAGCTCAGGGCTCCCACTGATTCTACACTGTGGTGAACTGTATAATTATTTCATTATATATTATAATGTAATAATAATAGAAATAAGGTTCTCAATAAATGTAATGCGCTTGAATCATCCTGAAACCATCCCCACCTTGGTCTGTGGAAAAACGTGTCTTTTACAAAACTGGTCTCTGATACCAAAAAAACTGGGGACTGCTGGTTTAAGCCACTCAGTCTGTGATATTTTGTCATGGCAGCCCCAGCAAACTAATATGGCACTGCTTAGATGCCAGGGAACTAAGAAGGAGTCTTATTAGGTAACCAGCTTCAAAGGACCAGCAACTCAGAGATCCCCAAAGATGAGAAATAATGGCACTCTCTGAACTATCCACAAGACTGTGCCAAGAGAGAAAGAACTAGGTTTACACACCCACCAGAACCTGCCAGTGAAATGCCAGCTTGTCATAGCATTAACCAAGTAAGAACTTCCAGCTCCTTTCCTGCCTCCTCTCTTCTCCCTTCACCCTGCCAGGAGTCAGAATCCTCAGTAAGCCAGAGGAGAGAAGGATGGAAACTTAATGTGGGAAATGAGAAGCCATCCATAGACCCCCTTTCCAAGCTGCAGGCCCCACTAGAGAAGGGAGAGAAGTCTCCACTAGGAACCAAATTCGGAGATCTGGCTGATTCCCTGGGACTGGACATCCCAATTGCTGAATGAGGCTGTGCTGGAACTAAAAGTGACTTAAGAACTTTTGATTCCTGAAGGGGGCCCAGAAGAGTTGTGGACCTGCTTTAATTTTCATCCCAGGGCAAGGGAAGAGTGAGGACCCACTGAAAAAAATTAGGAACAATGATAGGCAAAAATAAAGTTTGCTTTCATAATATACCATGAGTCCTGTATATTTCACGTATGTTCTTCTACACATGAGGCAACTTAGCCTGGTCTCTGGCCAAAAAAGAGATACCACTCATTGAGCAATTCTTATCCTTTCAAATTCCTTCACTGTCATCATTGAGCAATTCCATCTTCTTCAAGCAAGACTAGCTGATGCCAATAGAAAAATCATTTAAAACAAACAAACAAAAAAAATCCTTAAGCTTTCAACTTGGGTGCAGATGTTCTATGAAGCCAGAAACTGAATGTCATCCTCTATACCCCATGACCTAGAAAAGCAGACTAACTCCAGACCAGCAGGGCTGGGCAGGACTAAGATTCCCACAATACTTAAGAGAAAACTGAGTTCAAATCCAGGCTCTGCCATTTAACAACTGTGTGACCCCGGGTGAATGACTTAAATTCTCTGTACTTCAATTTCCTCATCCATAAAATAGAGATCATAAAGTATCCATCTGATGAAATAGCTGCAAAACACTTAGAACGCTGCCTGGCACAGGGCAAAGGACTCACAATACACATAGCTATCATTATACATCATTGCCTCTCAAAATGAAATCTTGTGATGACCTTGGTTTATTAGCACAACGTTGTTTAAAAAAAAAAAAAAAAAAAAAAAAAAAAAAAAAAAGCTTTACAAGGGGCATGATGATGAAAGGCGCAGATGAACCAGACTGCCTGGGTTTGAATGAAGCAAGAATCTGAGGCACGTTGCATAAGGGTTTGCTATCATTACTAATCATTCAGTGAGAGACATACAGTAATAGGTATACATATGCAGTACATAGAGAAAGAGCTTAGTACTAGCGGCTATTATTAAGGCAACAGTCACCTCAATAAATCTACATGGGCCATGAAGACCCTGGTCACCCAGAGATATCAGAGGCACTGAACAGGGCCAGCCAGCCAGCGGGCATTTTCCTAATCGGGAGGCTGCTGAACTTGACCTCTGTTGCTTTTCATTATTTATTTAACAGCATATGGTGGCTCTCAAGAAAATAGGATGTCTTGAAGCCAGAAACCCATCCTCCTTGGGCTAGATACTCAACCATCCCCTGCAGCCCCACCCCCTAGCCCCAACCTCTCATTGTCTCTCTTGTGTTACCTGATCCAGTTTCTTCTTCCAGGGCAGGTTCCACCTTGCTGGGGAGAGGTGAAGAACCATGGCCTTCCAGCCTCCCGAAAAGGGAATGTTCCAATGGGCCCAGAGCTCTCTGGGCCCGCTCGCCACTCACTCACCTGGGGCCTGAAGACTGACAGAGAAGCAGGCAGAAAATATGAAAAGCTGATACCCACTGCAGGAAATCATTGTTTAGCCAATTCCAGACTAAAAAAACAAGTGCAACATCGGAGAAAGGAGGGCAAAGTGTCATTCGGGGCCATTGTTACAGCCGCTGCTCTGTGTGGTGGGGAAACAAAGCAGGCCTGTGTATGTGAGGACAATGCTGTTGTGTTACTAACTGCTTCTGTGTTACTCCTGGGGACAGGAGGATGAGAAATGAGGGCACGATGTCTTCCCTGGTGGACTTCACTCATCAGAGTAGCCAGGTCAATCAGAGCTGGGAGAGGCATTTTGGACATTCAGCCCATGGCATGATGTAATAGGGGTCAGGGGACATGCCTTCAGGTGTGACCACCTGCCTATTTGCTAGTCTTCTATACATGAGAGATCACAAATGTCCCTCTCCTCTTCTCTTACTTGCTTTCAGAAACTTACCCCAAGTTAGAGCTGAAAAGAATGAGACATATCATTTCTCCAAACACAAATGTCATCTACTTCAACTCTTCAACTCCTAACTTTTGTTATGGGACATCTGGCCGGGACTAATCCCCAGCCATGCAGCACGTTAGCAGCAGCTGGCAAGATTAGATGAATATTATAAAGCTTGCACCCACTGAATCCCCATAATGAACAAGACACTAGGTCATGAGCAACCTTGCAAAATGACCTCACTTGCTCCTGACTTCAAATTCTGGCTCTGCAACTATTACCCATGGACTGTGAGTAAGTGTTTTCTCTGGGGGTTAGTTTTCCCATCTGTAAACTAGGATGACTGGGTTCCTATGAGGATTAAATGAATTAATATACGCAAAACTCTTAGGAACAGGGGCTGGCCCATAAAAGTGATCAAGAACCATAAATCACAAATTAGATGCCCACATTACCCCTGAAACTTGCTTGCACTCACTCATCAGGAGATGGTATGCAGATGGCTGGAAAACCAGGATCCCAAGTGTCTGTATTTAGCCCTGCTACCTATTATGGCCTAAGTTCACCGTGTTAGGTCCCTGAAGGAATTGGGCACTAATAAATATTCTCAAGTATGAGACAGGTGACAAATGTGTGGAGATGGCCCATTGTGATGCAACAGTGTATGGTGGGAACTGTGGAGATTTGGAAAGCTCACACCAGTCTTCAGGGGGCAGCCAGGGCTCAGCCCCAGCCAACTGCAGCAACGCAGAAAGGTGGAAACAGCATGGTTGGGCCGGCAAATTTTTAAACAAAAGCCAGAAGAGTGGATTTTTATGTCAAGTTTTCCAATTTTGAAACATTGTGGACCACACACAACATTGTTAATGCAACATGAGCCCTAGGTCATGCAGTTTGTAATGCCTGATCTGGACACAGACAGCATTTCCAAGCCAGTGCAACCCTGCTGACACTCAGAGCTTTTGTCCCCAACTTGTGCTATGGTCTGAGTGTATGCATCCCCCACAAATTTCGATGTTGAAATCTTCACCCCCAGGTGATGGTAGTGGGAGGTGGGATCTATGGGGGGTGATTAGGTCATGAGTGTGAAACCCTCATGAATGGGATTAGTGCCCTTATAAAAGAGGCAGAAGAGAGGTCCCTTCCTCACTGCCACCATTTGAGGACACAGTGAGAAGACACCATCTATGAACCAGGAAACTGTCATTATCAAACACAGAATCTGCCAGTGTCTTGGTCTTGGACTTCCCAGCCTCCAGAACTATAAGCAACACATTTCTGTTGTTGATAAGCCATCCCGTTTGTGGTATTTTGTTATATTAGCCCATATGGACTAAGATGCCTGGTGAGCTGATCGGGCCATTTCAAAGCCACTCTTTGACCTACAGTAGGGAGCATAAAGCTAAAAAGATTGATCAGTCTTTTCACCCTGCAACCCACCCTCATCTCTGGACTGACACAAGGGTGAGGAAAAGGGAAACTAGGGAAATAACGGGAGGGTGGCAAGGACTCTCCTTAAAGGACTACAGGACCCTTGACCTAATCCACCTCCCGCAGGCATTCCTCTGAAAAAGAAGGCAGCCAGGACTTAGTAGTAAAACCAAAGGGGAGAATAGGAGTTTATTTAAGCTCCCATAACCTTCACCAGTTACCTCAAATGAATCCAAGTAGTATAAGTGACAAAATGTGTTTGCTATGCAAATGCAACTTCAAAACAAGACTGCTCACAATGAGATAACACTTCATATCCACTAACATTGCTATAATCAAAAAGACAGAGCCAGTGATAAAATGTGTTTGCTATACCAATGCAACTTCAAAACAAGACCGCTCACAATGAGATACTACTTCATACCCACTAGGATCGCTATAATCAAAAAGGCAGAGCCAGATGCAGTGGCTCCCATCTGTAATCCCAGCTACTCAGAAGGCTGAGGCAGGAGGACTGTTTGAGGCCAAGAGTTAGAGACCAGCCTGAGCAACATAGCAAACATATGTTTTAGAGACGAAACATATTTTTTGTCTCTAAAAAAATAAAATAAAATTAGCTGGGTATGGTTGTGCATGGTTGTAGTTCCAGCTAGTCAGGAGGATGAAGTGGGAGGATCAACTGAGCCCAGCAGCTTGAGGCTACAGTGAGCTATGATTACACCACTGTACTCCAGCCTGGGAAAAAGAGCAGAGACCCACATCTCTCTCTCTTTTTTTTTTAAACAAATGTTGGTATAGATGTGAAGAAATTGAAACCCTTATATATTGCTTCTGGGGACTGTAAAATGGTGCAGTCACTTTGGAAAGTGGTCTTGTACTTCCTCAAAAGGTTAAACACAGAGTAATCATATGGCCCATAAACTCCACTATTCCACTCTTTGGTATATACTCCAAGAGAAATGAAACATATGTCCACACAAAAACTTTGTACATGATTGCTCATGGCAGCATTACTCACAACAGCTAAGAAGTAGAAACAACCCAAATGTCTACAACTGATGAATGAATGAACTATGGTATATCTATACAAAAAAATATTATTCAGCAAAAAACGAATGAAGTACTGATACAGGCTACAATATGAATGAACCTTGAAGAAGTTTCTCCTCTCATGCTAAGTAGAGGAAACTAGTACAAAAGACCATATATCATATAATTCAACTCACAGGAAATGTCCAGAAGGCAAAACCATAGAGACAGAAAGTAGATTAGTGATTGCCTAGGGCTGGGTGTGATGGAGAGAACCGGGGGCAGAGGCAAGCGTCGATAGCTAAGGATATGCTGTTTCTTTCGGGGATGATGAACATGTCCTAAAATTAATTGTGGTAATAGTTGGACAACTCTGTGAGTATACTAAAATCCATCGAATTGTACACTTTAAATGGATAAGTTGTATGGTACGTGAATGTTATTTCTATCTCAATAAAGCTATGATAAAAAAAAAAAACCTCAATACTAAGATTGCTGCCCTTAATCATTTTCTACTAATAAATTATGTGTCCATATCCCTCTCTTCATATCTGCCCCACTGGAGAAATCAGGGCAAGTGTTCCAAAAGGCTGGTTTCCCCCAAGGCTCAGGGCTCCAACTTGGGTGACTTACTGGCCTGGTTTGTCCAGAACTGTCCCAGCACTAGCCCTGAAAGTCCTGCATCCCAGGAAATCCCTCATCCCTGGGAAAATTGGGATGGCCAGTCCCCGTCATGCAAACCCTTGCCCACAACACAGGAAAGCTCTGCCCTTTAGTGTTGCCAATGACTAGAACTGAGAATCCACATAAGCAATCCTTCCCCTTTTTGGGGTATAAGTCATCCTTGAGCTCCCCCTAATGGTCAAAAGGTATTTTTATTATTCTTCCCATTTTACGGATGATGAAACTGAGGTTCCAAGAGCGAAAGTAATTTGCTAACAGTACACAGAGGTCAGAAACTGAACCTAGGTCTTTTTCCAAAGCCCAAGGTAGCCCTTCCACTCACTCATTATATTGTCTCTCACCACCACCAGACTGATTGCCCAGGAATACTCTTAGATTGTTCTTGCTGCCTGAGGAAGGCAGCCAGACATGCAAAGAGAAAAAACATGAATGTACAGCTGTGGGACAACAAGGAGGCATGTACAACTTGATGGTTAACAGTGCAGAATCTGGAGCCAGACTGCCCATATTTGAATCTGGACTTTGCCACTACTTAGCTGTGTGACCTCAGACTACTCAACCTGCCTATGTCTGTTTCTCCATATGTAAAATGGAAATAATACAGGGTGTGTGTGCTTATATATGTATATGTACATACATATATGTGTATATATGTGTGTATATATATAATATCATAGGATAGGAATGGGAAGTAAATCAGTAAGTGTAAGGGCTTAGAACAGAGTCGGGCACATAACAAGTTTATTAAATAAATGAAAGTCAGCACTGATTCCTATACTCAGAATTGGAAAGAAGTCAGATTTGGCCTAATGAAAAACAGTCAATGGAACCGAATCATAGAAATGAACTCTGACATTCTGTTCTGTTCCTACCGAGGAAAATGTTTATGGTTTAGAAATTGCTGGACATTCTGCAGACCACAGACGAACCTTTACATGCAACATGGCATTGGCAATCCAGGCAGCCCTACCAAAACAGGATGACATGATGCCATTCATATCACACCTGCCCACAGGAGCAAGGAGAGCTGGGAATCCTCCCACTCAAGCATCTCCTGTCACTCAGCTCTGCTCTCTGAACTAGATGGGTGTGATGAACACCATCTTACAGAGGTGGAAACTGAGGCCCAGAGAAGTTCAAGAATTTGTACATGGAAAAGTTAATAATGCATAGAATTGGGATGCCAACAAGTTGAATTCTAAAACCCCTATGCTTTGCTGCCACCATGCATTAGTTACCATTGCTGTATAATAAATTACTTCAAAGCTTCATAGCTTAAAACAACAAACATTTATAATCTTAATAGTGTTTGAAGGCCAGAAATCCAGGCGTGGCTTAGCTGGATGGTTCTGGCTCAGAATCTCTCATGAGGTTGCAGTTACGCTGTTGGCCAAGACTACTGCCTTCTTAAGGCTCTACTGGGCCTAGAGACTCTGCTTCTAAGGTCGATTATGAGGTTGTTGGCCAGATGCTTCAGTTCCTTGTCACCTAGGCCTCTCTGTAGGACTGCTTACAACATGGCAGTTTGCTTTCCCCAGAGCAAAGGACTCAAGTGAAAGAGAGCAGGGTACATGAGAGAGCACCCAAGCCAGGAGACAGGAACTTCAGTCTTTTTGTTTGTTTTTGGTGCAGTCTTGTATAACCTAATCTCAGAAGTGATATGCCATTCACACCCACCATATGCTACTGGTCACCCATACCAATCCTGGTACAAGGTGGGAGGTGTCTACACTAGGTTGTGAATACCAGGAGGATGGGATCATTGAGGGTCATCTTGAAGGCTGGTGACCACACTCCTCATTGCTCTAAAGTAAGACAAGAAGCCACAATCCTGCAAATAACAAAGCAATATCCTCAAATAAGTCACAAAAGTTCATCTTAGTCTAATCACTTTTTTGGGTGGTTGTTTATTTAACAAATACTCAATTCACCCAAGGCAATGGGCCCAACGCTATAGATACAGGCAGGAGTTAAACCTAGAACCTACATTGAGTTATAACAGAAACCAGGAATCAGGCCATGAGGGTACATGGAAAAGAGAGGCCAAGAAAGAGAGCTACAATCAGGACTCCGTGACAAAATGGTTCTAAAATCTTCTAATCCAGGAATGGGTTCCTCCTTAGACAATGTGATTTTTGTTTTCCTGGGCCTTGACAACATCCCCACAGAAAATGGAGTGGAGGAAGGGGAAAGGGGAGGAGAGGAAACAAAGGAGTAAGTGTCCTTAGCAGCTTACCAATTTCTGGAATTTCACAAATGGACATTCTTTCTTAAGCTCGAATATATCAGAACCCATTTTTTTTGAGCTGGAATTTGCTTTAAAAAAGTGGAGGGTAGGAAAAGAAAAGAGCCACCCAAATACTAAAGGTAGATAAAGGAAATGTCTGTTTTGATGTACAGCCTCTGAGAACTGGGCAAATCAGAGTCCAGTACTGCCTATGCAAAATCACTCTTTACAATTATACTCATTGTAATTACCTTTCTGAATAAATGAATTAAATCATTTCCATAAACCACCTCCCCCATCTCACCCCTGTATAACAAGAACCTAGCTAGGTAGTAGCTTTCATTCCATTCCTCTCTTGTCCCCTCTCCCAAACACTTCCTCACCTGCTCTTGGAATCAGATCTCCTCTATGACTATGGGAAAGTTACTAAAAACCCTAAATGATTATTTCCCAATCTGGATAATACTAATAATACCAGCTCCAACCTACTCTATAGGCTGAAAAACTATACACGCAGAAGTAATTTTACATTCTTAAAGACAGGGGGTGTGTGTGTGTGTAAATTCCAAGAAGCCCCATATGCACAGCCTCATTTTCATTCCAAACACTGGTACGCTGATCACTCCTGAACAACTACGTTTCCAAGGCGCCTGACAAGCTTGCAGGTGCATTCCCCAAATGTGCCAGCCCACCCACATGAGTCAAGGGAAAACCTGTTTCCCTGACCTGGTAAGTAAAGTCAAGCCAATTTCGCCCCCGAGTAAACCATCCTCCACCCTGGTTCCCCTAGTCCTTCGGTCCTACAGTCCCAGGGTTTAGCCATCCAGCCGCCGCGTCCGTCTGGATCCGCGCTCCACGGCCGCAGCACCACAACCGAAACGCCTTCCTCCACCCCGAAGCCCCCGGCAGGCCCCGCGACAGCAGCCAGCGAAAGCCACGTGACCTCGCTTCACTGGGTGCCGCGGTCATGTGACTTCGGGAAGATGGCTGCCCTGACAGCGGAGCATTTTGCAGCGCTCCAGAGCCTACTCAAGGTAAATCGAAGGGGTGGGGACAGCGTGAGGTGGCCCTTTGTCTCCGAGACTTTAGACGGAGCAGGAATTGGGAACAAATTGACCCTGGCGTAGAGCCAGAATTCTGCTGCTTGTTCTCTGTGTGATCCCAGGCAAATCGTGGCTTCTTTCTGAGCTTTTAAAAAGAACAAAATATCGTTTTGACAGGAACGTAAGATAAAAAATAAAATAAAATAATGGGCATGAAGGCGCAGTACAACCTCCTGCTATTAGTCTCTGGGATTGGTTTTCGGTATTGGGGCATTGGAGTGGTAATTGCTAGACCCACGTTACCAGTTCCCCATTTTATCCCGTAGCCCCTCCTGCACTCCATAATTAAGAAATTATCTCCTACTACATCCGCCCAGCCCTCCGAATGACCTATGCGTTCAGTGTTCCCCTGAGGTCCAGATTTTCCCTACTCGCTTTGACCTGTGAAAGGGGCGGGACCCTCTCCTGATAATCATTTGAAAAGTTGTGAGGTTGAAATGGACCTACTTAATAGGGCTTTGTAAAGCTCAAATGATGTAATGGTAATATTATTATTATTAAATAATTATATTTATAATATATATTAATTATAATTATATATAAATATATTATTAAACAATATTATTAAATATTATTATTGTTATTATTGAGACGGAGTCTCTCTCTGTTGCCCAGGCTAGAGTGTAGTGGCGCAATCTCGGCCCACTGCAACCTCCGCCCCCCGGGTTCAAGCAATTCTATGCCTCAGCCTCCCGAGTAGCTGGGATTACAGGCGCTGGCCACCAATCCCAGCTAATTTTTGTATTTTTAGTAGAGACGGGGTTTCACCATCTTGGCTAGGCTGGTCTTGAACTCCTGACCTTATGATCTACTCGCCTTGGCCTCCCAAAGTGCTGGGATTACAGGCTTGAGCCACCGCGCCTAGCCGGAATTATTTAACTTATGATTTGTCCTGTAGGAGAAAGGGCAGCTTTATTTTCCTTCGTAGAACTTGTCGCTAGCTATTTGCCTGTTGTCTGTCTGTCTCATAAGAATGTAAGATCCATCAGGGACCTTTCCTTTCTTCCTCTCTCTCTCTCTCTCTTTTTTTTTTTTAAACACCAGGTGAAGAGGGTTGAGTTACCCTCCTCAATTTATGACACATCATAATCATCAGTTCATGTAATAGTCTGTTTTGTTTTACTTATTTATTTTTTAATTGCCTTCTTAGTGTTCATTAGCATTCTCCACTCCTATCTATTCTTTGGTTCACAAGCGTTAATGCGCAACAAGTAGAACAATAATACCTGACACACAGCACATGCTCAGTAAATAGCTGTTAAGTGAATTAATAAATGAAGTAACAGAGCTGGGACTGGAAATCTAGGGCTCTCAGCTCCCAGCCCAGTGCCTTTTCACCTTCATTTTGGCTGCTGTGTACTTACCCCCGTCCCTATGCCTGTTGGTCTTATGCACTCTTTTCTTTTAAAAACTTTAAAAGATTAATGCGTAGTATACATACAGAAAAGTGCATAAATAATAAATTTACAGTTAAATGATTTATTACACACCAGTGTAACCACCACCAAAGTCAAAAAATGAAATGTTACCAGTACCCTAGAAGTCCCCCTTTCGCCCCTTCTTTGCTTCCTCACTTTCTTCCCCAACAGTAAACTCCATGTTTGCTTCTGATACAATTCGTTTAATATTGCCCATGTTTGAACTTTACATAAATGGAATAATACAGCATATACTTTTTTTTAATGCCTGGCTGCTTTTGCTCACCATTATGTAGCAGTAGTTCATTGATTTTCATTGCTACTGTCCTATGTACTTTCTTTTCTTTTTTTTAAAAAAAATACTTAGACTTTTTATTGTGAGATAATTATAAATCCATATGTAGTTGTAAGAAATAATATAGAGAGATCCCATTTATCCTTTACTCAATTTCTCCCAGTTCTGCCGGATTCTGCAGAACTGTATATAATATAGTATACATACTATTATGTATAGTATGTATATAATATATAGTATACATACTATATAATATAGTGTATATATAGTATACATATATAGTATACTTACTATTATGTATAGTTCTGCATAGGGGAAATTGGGTAAAGGATAAATGGGATGTCAGTACCTAATGTCAAAAGTATTGACATTGACAGTCAAAATACAAAACATTTTTGCCACCACAAATATTCCTCATGAATAGCCACACCCTCCTTAACCTTTGGAATTATTCATTTCTCTAATTTTGTCATTTCAAGAATGCCATATAAATGGAATAATGCAGTAAGAAACCTTCTGAGATTGACTTTTTTCACTCAGCCTAATTTTCATCCATGTTGTATCAGTCGTTCTTTCCTTTTTATTGCTGAGTAGTACTCCATGTAATGATTGTACAACAGTGTTGTATTGCGTAGTTTTCAGCATACACATCCTGTATTTCATTTTTTGAGCAATTGCAAATGGTTTTGGGTTTTTTGTTTGTTTGTTTGTTTGTTTGTTTTGAGTCTCGCTCTGTGGCCCAGGCTACAGTTCAGTGGCGTGATCTCAGCTCACTGCAACCTCCGCCTCCTGTGTTCAAGCGATTCTCATGCCTCAGTCTACCGGCTAGCTAGGACTACGGGTGCCTGCCACCACTCCAGGCTGATTTTTTTTTCTTTTTGTATTTTTAGTAGAGACAGGGTTTCATCACGCTGGCCAGGCTGGTCTTGAACTGCTGGCCAAAAGTGATCCACCAGCCTTGGCCTCCCAAAGTGCTGGGATTATAGATGTGAGCCACCACGCCCAGCCCATATTTTTAATTTTAGTGTCCACGTGTTCATTGCTAATATATGAAATACAACTGATTTATGTATGTTTATATCCTACATGCAAACTTGCTAAACTCACTGTTTCTAGGAGTTTTTGGTATATTTCTTGGGATGTAGAGACAGTTTTATTTCTTCCTTTCTGATCTGCACACATTTTATTTCCTTTTCTTGCCTTATTTTAGCGGCTGGAATTTTCAGCACTGTGTTGATTCAGAGTGGAGAAAGCAGGTATCTTGCCTTGTTCTCGGTTTTGGGAGCAAAGCATTCTGTCTTTCACCATTAAGTATAATGTTCACTGTAGGTTTTTTGTAGATACTGTTTATCAAGATAAGGAAGTTCTCTTCTATTCCTATTTTTCTGAGGGTTTTTATCAAGAATGGATGTTTAATTTTGTCAGATGCTTTCTTTGCATTGATTTATATCATGTGATTTTCTTTGTTAATGCGGTGGATTACATAGATTTGCAAACATTGAACCAGCCTTGCAACTGGAATAAATCCCACCTGGTCATAGTGTATAATTATATATTACATATAATTATATAAACATATAATATAATATATAAATATATAATTATATGTCTGTATTTGATAATAAAATATTTTATATATATAATTATATAATTATATATGTAATATTTTATTTTATATATATAATATATATATAACTCATCTCTATTTGCCAATATTTTGCTAGGAATTTTCGCGTCTATTTTTATGAGGGATATTGGTCTGTAGTTTTCTTATTTTTCTGTACAGTTTTGTGCGGTTTTGGTATCAGGGTAATGCTAGCTTTGTAGCTGTATAAAATCATTTAGAGAGTACTCCATTGTCTTCTGTTTTTCTAGAGGAGATTGTGTAGAATCAGTTCATTCTTTTCTTAAATGTTTGTTAGAATTCTCCAAACTATCTGGGCCTAGAAATTTTTTTAGGGGCCTTAAAATTGTGAATTTAATTTTCTTAGTAGTCATATTAATTCAAATGATCAATTCAAGTGATCAATTTTATAGAAGGGGAGTGGAAGTAGTTTGTGTTATTTGAGGAATTGGCCCATTTTATTTAAACTGGCAAATTTATGTTTATAGAATTGTTCATTAAGTTCCCCTTATCTTTTTGATGTCTGCGGGATCTGTGGTAATATCCTCTATTTCATTCCTAATACTGGTAATTTGTGTCTCCTCTCTTAACTTTGTCGGTCTTGCTAAAGGTTTGTCGATTTTTATTGACATTGTCAAAGAACCAGCTGTTTGTTTCATTGATTTCTCTATTTTCAATTTCAATTGGTTTCTTCTCTTATCATTGTTACTTCCACTGCTTCCTTCGGGTTTATTATGCTTTCCTTTTTATAGGTTCTTGAGGTGGGAGCTTAGATTATTGATTTGAGACTTTTCCTCTTTTCTAGTATATGCATTTAATACTATAAAATTTCCTCTCACTACTTGCTAGGCTGCGTCCCACAAATGTTGATATGGTGTGTTTTCATTTTCACTTAGTGTAATTTTTAAAATATCCCTCAGACTTCCCCTTTGACATATGAATTATTTAGAAGTTTAAGTTTGTAAGTGTTCAGATATTTTTCTGTTACTTTTCTGCTATTGCTTTCTAGTTCGATTCCATTGTGGTCACATAGAACACACTCTTCATTACTTCACTTCTTTTGAATTCCATGTTTTTGTTTGCCCTGTTCTGTCTTCCTGATTGTGATGGTTTATTTTAGGTGTCAACTTGATTGAGGGATGCCTAGATGGTTGTCGAAGCACTGTTTCTGAGTGTGTCTGTAAGGGTGTTGCCAGAGGAAACTGATGTGTGAGTCAGTGGACTGAGAGAGGAAGACCTGCCTCAATGTGGGCAGGTACCATCCCACTGGCTGGGGACCCAACTGGGCCAAACAGGTGGAAGATGGGGGATTCCCTTTCTTTCTGTTCTCTCCCTTCCTTCTAAAGTAAGATGCCTTTTCTCCTCTTCCCTTGGGCATCAGACTCTGGGTTCTTCATTTTTTGGACTCTGGGGCTTGCACCGGTGGCCTCCCAGTGGCTCTCAGTCTTTTGGCCTCAAACTAGGGGCTGTACCATCAGCTTGCCTGGTTCTGAGGTTGCCAGACTTTGACTGAGCCAAGCTGCCAGCTTCCTCCAGCTTGCAGATGGCCTATTGTGGGGCTTTGTCTCTGTGATCATGTGACCCATTTCCCCCCAATAAATCCCCTCTCACATACCCTGTCGGTTTTGTCTCTCTGGAGAGCTCTGGCTAGCACACTGGTGTTCCACGGTTTCTTGTTTCATTGCTTCCTTACTGTTTAGAGAATTTGTTTTAACTGTTCTTTTACAGCAGATCTTGTGACAGATATTCTCAGTTTTTCTTCATCTGAGAATGTCTCAATTTCCTCTTCATTCCTGAAGGATATTTTTGCTGGGTGTAGGATTCCAGGTTGACAGTTTTTTTTCCGTTTCAGCACCTGAAAAATATTGTCACTTCTTTCTTGTGTCCATGGTTTCTGATACAAAATGTGCTTTCATTCTAATTGTTTTTTTAATTGGTAAGGTATCTTTTTTCTCTGCTTGAAAGATTTTTTTTGTCTTTCATTTTTGAAGTTCAATTATATGTCCGAGTGTGAATTTCTTTGGATTTATCCTGTTTAGGGTTCACTCAGGTTCTTGAAATATATAGGAGTATGTCTCTAAGTAAACTTGGGAAGTTTTCAGGTATTATTTCTTTGAATATTCTTTCAGTCTTGCCCTCTTTTTTCATCTCCTTCCAGGACTCCAGCGATATGAATGTTAGGTTTTTCGTTAGGGTCCCACATGTCCCTGAGGCTCTGTTCATAATTTTTTCTCTTTTCTCTGCTTTTCTGATTGGGTAATTTCTACTGCTCTGGCTTCTGGTTCACTGATTGTTTCCCCTATTCTTTCCATTTTGGTGCTGAACCCATCTATTGAGCTTTTTATTTTGGTTATTTTATTTTTCAGTTCTAAAATTTCCATTTTGTTGTTCTTTATCTCTTCTGTTTCTTGGCTGAGGTGATTTTAAAAATTGTTTCAAGCAAGTTCATAATTATTTGTTGAAGCATATTTATCCTGGCTACTTAAAATTCTTTATCAGCTAATTTTAACATCTGTCATCTTGGTGTTGACATCTGTTAATTACCTTTTTTTCATTCAGTTTGAGATCTTTCTAGTTCTTGGTTTGATGAATGATTTTCAGTGAAAACCTGGACATTTTCATATTACGTTCTGAGAATAGATTTTATTTAAATTTTATGTTTTAGCTGGCTTCCTGTGGCACTGCTTAGGCAGGGGAAGGGGGTGCTACCTCATTACTAGCAGTTGGAAGTTGAAGTCCAGGTTCCCCACTCAGCTTCTGTTGATACCTGAAAGCAGAGGTTCCTTGTCACCACTGGGGAGGGGTGGAATTTCTGACTCCATGTCGTCTCCACTGATATCACACAATGATGAAGCTTGTTACCAACTGGTGGGGATAAAGGTCCCAGCTTCCTACTTGACCTTCTCTGACACCTCCCCAGCAGGAGTGTTGGCGTACCTCATTATAGCCTCACAAGTCTTCTCACTCAGGTCTAGGCCTCCCACTCAGCCTTTGTTGACATAGAGGTGGGTCGGGCTGCAGTTTTTTTTATGATATTTGGCTGGAGTGTAGCAGTTGTCATCTAAAAGTGTTCTGTCTTGCGAGGCTGCCCCTTTATTGGTCCTTTAGCTAGATAGAACAGGTATTTATTGTGGCGTTTTTTCCCCTCTGCATCCATTGTCATTTCCACATTGCCCTCTTCTTCAGCTGAAAGTCTGGGATATATGAAGCAAAAAAAAAATCCAGGGAACTCACCATTGTGTCATTCCTTGTATTATGCGGTCCCTAGCAGATCTGCCTCCTTCTCTCCCGCTTCCAGGGTCTCATGTATGTTTTCTGCATCGTGTCCAGAGTTTTTGGTTGTACTTAGCAGAAAGATTAGGGAAAAGTACATCTATTTGATCTTCCTAGAATCCAAAGTCTTATGTATCTTTAAATTTTAAGTCTCAAAGGTATCATGTATGACTAAGATGTTATTACTCAAAATGTGTGTTTTCAGAGTCTGAGGTTTTTTTTTTTTTTTTTTTTTTTTTTTTTCCTATCTGTGATTTAATTCATAGGCCTCCTCAAAAGATGTTGTCAGACAGCTGTGTCAAGAGAGCTTTTCCAGTTCAGCCCTTGGCTCGAAAAAACTCTTGGATATTACATGTTCCAGCTTGTCTGTGACCCAGGAGGAGGCAGAGGAAGTAAGTGTGGTCAGAAATGACCTTTGGCCACTGGCCCTCTTATTAGTCTCTTTCTTGACTTCCCAGTCATCGCCATCTCCAAGGAAAATCCCTTGAAACATCTGTTGACACTATAGCAAACTTTGATAAATGGGACATGAATGGGAGAACTGTACCCAGAATCAGAGCTCCTGACCATTTTCTTTCAGACCTGTTACCTAGACAATGTGGAACAAAAGCCAACCTTTCTGTGATTTTCTTTTCCAACCCGTAACGTGCTGATGCTGATAAATTGTTAGCTGGATAGCTTAGGACAGACTTTTCAGGGATCTTTGAACAGAAGCTTTGAGGCCTGCGTAAGATTCAGGAGTATGCACTGCTAGATTCCATCAGGCTTCCTGAGGGGTGCTTTGTGTTTCTGACTCCCTCCTTAGCCCTCTGTCCCACAGAAGGTCCCCTTCTCCTCAGCTCATCTGGTATCAGCAGGTGGCCAAGAGGGAGATTAAGCTAACTTGTAGTAAGTTATTATGTAGCAGCGACAGCCTTATCTTGTCAAGGCAAATATGTTTTTTTGTTTTGTTTTGTTTTGTTTTGAGATGGAGTCTCGCTTGTCGCCCAGGCTGGAGTGCAGTGGCGCAATCTCGGCTCACTGCAAGCTCCGCCTCCCAGGTTCACACCATTCTCCTGCCTCAGCCTCCCAAAAAGCTGGGACTACAGGCGCCCGCCACCACGACTGGCTAATTTTTTTGCATTTTTAGTACAGAAGGGGTTTCACTGTGTTAGCCAGGATGGTCTCGATCTCCTGACCTCGTGATCCGCCCGCCTCAGCCTCCCAAAGTGCTGGGATTACAGGCGTGAGCCACCGCTCCCAGCCAGCAAATATGTTTTTAAAACAGCAGTTTCTTCATCCCAATGGGCGTATGTTTTTGGATTTTTTTTAAATTTTTGAGACAGGGTCTTGTTTTGTTCCCCAAGCCGAGGGCAAAGAATGGCTCACTGTAGCCTCGACCCCCCAGGCTCAAACAGTCCCCCCATCTTAGAGTAGCTGGGACTGCAGGCATGTACCACCATGCCTGGCTAATTTTTGTATTTTTTGTAGAGACAGGGTTTTGCCATGTTGCCCAGGCTGGTCTCGAACTCCTGAGCTCAAGCAATCCACCCACTTCAGCCTCCCAAAGTGCTAGGATTATAGGCATGAACCACTGCACCTGGCATATGGTTTTTGTTTTTTGTTTTAATTCTGGACCTTATTTATTGAAATGAGCTGTAGAAAAGTAAAAGGAAAAAGCAAGATTATGGAAGTGATTTGGAGACTTATTTTGGGTTCCCCCCAAAGTAGATTATTTAGGAGATGATTCTAGAAAACACAAAGCAGTGGGGAAAATCAAACAGGGATGGCAAGTCAATAAAAGAGGATGTTAAGAGCGGTTACTGCTGTGGAAAACTTGGGATCCTGTAAGAAACCAAGTAGAACACCTCTCAGAATTGTTCCCCAGGAGGACAGAGAGGCTTGGCCATTTATCCATGAACACCCACTCTCATTGGTGGAAGGTTAACTTCCCTTCACTTCCAGGTTGTGTCAGGTAATCTGCAGTGATATCAGAGAAAGCCCCAAAGCAGAGAAACAGTGACCTCCAGAGAGCTTTTTTAGGTTAGCTAAGAATTACTGTATTCACAAGACCACCATAAACCACTCTTACACTTTGTAGTTACAGATTCACTTAGAAGGACCTAGGATGGGAACACAGCATTTTAGCAGGACGGGCAGACACGCCTCTTCCCAGAAGGAACCCACACAGCCGGCCAGGAGCTGTTTGTTCTCTTTGCCCTCCTAGGCGACAGTTGAGAGGAAAGGACATGAATCCTACCACCCTGGATTCAAGGCCCTCACTCCACAGGCGCCAGTATCTCGTATCACGGTTCAGTAAGGACAGCTTCAGGTTCTCAAAAGGAGCCTGTAGCCACACATAGGCAAGTCCGGAGCTACAGGCACCCTAGGTATTTATGCAGTCCTCTCAGTCCAGAGGCTTGGACCAATGCAGGGTTGCTTAGTAACACAGCTGACTTTGCACTGCTCTCAGGTTACCAGGGAAACAGCACCAGAAAGTTAACTGAAGGTCAGATTCTCATGCAGAAGGAAAAGGGCTATATTAACTCTTTGCCCACAAGTGGAGAGTTTCTGGCAAGCTGACAGCTTCCTAGGTCAGGCAGCTGCATCTGTCTTCTAAAGCAACAGGTGAACTCCGAGGCAGGCCAAGGCATGTGGGGCATGAACATGTGCCACAGAGGCCTCTGGACTCGTGACTCAGTTGAATGACCGTGACAGTGTGCAGCCTTAGGGGTGGAGAGCCCTACCCCTGGCCCTCACTTGTGCCCCCTGCCTGCTGCTTCTGTTGCAGCTACAGGATGGTTCCGTCTATCTTGCAGCTGCTCCAGGCTCTGCACCGCCTCACTCGGCTGGTGGCATTCCGTGACCTGTCCTCTGCCGAGGCGATTCTGGCTCTCTTTCCAGAAAATTTCCACCAAAACCTCAAAAACCTGCTGACGAAGATCATCCTAGAACATGTGTAAGTGCTCATTTCTTGAAAGTCCCTTCTAACTTTTATATTTCTTATTTTTATTCTCATTCTAGAAGTAATAATATGCTCATTGTTTAAAAAATTAGGAAGCCCAGATAAGCAAAAAGAAAATAAGACACCTATAATTCCACCAGCCAGAGGTTAGCATAGTCTTTTCTTAATGGAAAGCCTTTTAAGACATGTTTATTTTTTTCTCTTTACACCTCTATAAGAGGTTGATGTTTTGTTTTTGTTTTTACCAAATGGATCATGCTATTTTGTAACTTGCTTATTTTCTGTTAACAGTATGAACGATAGTGACATTTCAGGTCAATATTTACCTTCAATATCATTGTAATGGTTAAACATATCCTATTATAGGAAGAAATGATGTATAATTTAATTTTAAAATTTCATAGTGTTGGATACTGAGGCTATTGGCACTTTTTCATTTCGGTGAACAATTTACAGTGAAAACTTTGCTCGTGTGCTTATTTTTTTACCGGGTTAAAGGTAATGGACATTTTGAGGGTTTGGCCTTAAATGTTCAAGTTGGCTATTAGAAAGATTGCAGTATTTTTCCACAGTAGTAGGATACAAGTGTAACCCTCTCCCTACACCTTCACTGAGGGGATTTTTTTCTTACATTTTTCCCAGTTCCACAAATGACAATTTCAGTGTTCCCGTCTTTGACACTAGTGATGTCAGTTATCTTTTTCATATGGTTATTGATGATTTTTTTTTTTCTTTTGTGAAGTGTCTGTATATTTTCTTGCCTGGGAAGTTCCTTTTAAACACGTACATTTTAAGCAGAATTGATTAACTGTTGGTTAGCAGAAAGCTTGAACAGACCTCTCTAATAGCAATAACTGATAATGCCTATTTACCAAGGGTTTTATTGTATATTAAGAACTCTCTCATACATGATCACATTTTATTATGTATGTTGCAGCATTAGGTCTCTTTGGATGTGTTTTTGCAGAAGATGCAATATTTGTGTATGCCGTAGGTGCTCAATAAAGAGAAGATAAGTTGACTTTTTTTCTGTTTTGTCTTTGAGAACAATAGTGCAATAAGATTACAATACATTGTATTTTCTTCTTTTTTGTCCTAAACTATGAAAACTGACAACACTTACGGCCTTAACATCACTGAGCTTGTAAAACAAATAAACAAAAGACTTTCTGGGAGGGAGGGGTTTCTGTGGTCCTTTCCTGTTAGCAGGTGATGACAGGTCTGAAGATCGCAGGAAGGACCAAGGTCCCCTCTCTATCAGAAGAGTCCGTCTCATCCCCTTTCCATTATTTTTTCCTCATCTTTCCCTCTTAAACAGGTCTGCTTGGAGAACCGAAGCCCAGGCAAATCAGAGTGAGTACCAAGAAATCTGCCCCGCCCTTCTTACTTGTCTCCCCAGCCTCAGCTCTCAGTCTCCCAGGTGATCAGAGAGTTCAACAGAAACCAAAGTGAACCATTCTAGTCTCAACCCATACTCTGTGTATGGTGGGGGTTTTTTTTCCTAATTCTACTTTTTAACTTTTTTCTGATTATAAACATGATTATATAGGCATGTTGTTAAAAAACAGAAATATCCAAAGCAGAAAGTGAAGTACTTAAAATATTTCAATTGTGAAAAAAATCAACAGTGATCAAAAATAGTTTGACTGAATAAAAGTCCATGTTTAATACGTGGTCATGACACTAACTCTGAGCCAGCCACAGTGCTGGAGCAGTTTGTCTGTGTTAGTCCCGACAGCCCTGTGAGCCAGGCTGATGAGCAAACAGAAGCTCAAGGTTAGATAAGTGGTAGCACCTATATTCAAGTCAAGTCCATTTATCTCCACAACAAGAGCTCTTACCACTATTGCTGAAACTACACGTTTCCTAAGCCTCAAGCCATGCTTTCTTCTCTGCCTTATGTCACTTCTCATTGTGCCCTAACATCCGAAGGGCTGGGTGTTCAGGAAGAAGGCTGGATATGCTGCCACTGTGAATTAGTGCTAAGTTCAGGCCGCACAGAGCAATGGGTAAGGCACATGACTTCCTGTGGGTCTTGGGCTTCGTCTGTCTGTCTCTCTCAGAGACTTGCTGCATAGACCAACAGAGCATTGAGCTGAGCTGTTCCTTCCACAGTCTCTCTGCCACGCCTGGTCGATCTGGACTGGAGAGTGGATATCAAAACCTCCTCAGACAGCATCAGCCGCATGGCCGTCCCCACCTGCCTGCTCCAGATGAAGGTACATTCACTATCAGGCCATTAGAAAGAAGAGGCAGCACCCCTGTGGCCATCTAAAACACCAGTCTCCAAGGTTTAGGATCTCTAACCCATATGTTTTTAAAAATTACCATCCCCTTTATCCTCCTTTGTTTAGTTATACTGTGTGTGTATACTACTGTATTAACATATTATGGACATATTAAAACAACAAAACAAATGCAAAATATATTTTTAAAATAATTTGCTGATACCTAAAGGTAACCCTATATAGACTCTTAGCAGTTTAGTTCTAACAATAGTGGTGGGCTTCCAGATTTTGAATAGCCTGCCTGATCATTTCAGTGTACTCTAGCCAACTTCTTATCCAGTGATTAGGCTGTCATTATTTGTAACGTGGCTGCTCAAGAGTTTCTACTAGTGGCCGGGCGCGGTGGCTCACGGCTGTAATCCCAGCACTTTGGGAGGCCGAGGTGGGCGGATCATGAGGTCAAGAGATCAAGACCATCCTGGCCAACATGGTGAAAGCCCCTCTCTACCAAAAATACAAAAATTAGCCAGGCGTGGTGGCGGGTGCCTGTAGTCCCAGCTACTCAGGAGGCTGAGGGAGGAGAGTCGCTTGAACCCGGGAGGTGGAGATTGCAGTAAGCCGAGATCACACCACTGCACTCCCGCCTGGTGAAAGAGTGAGACTCCATCTTAAAAAAAAAAAAAAAGAGTTTCTGGTCTACATAACCAGACACCCAGAAATTTAACACTTGTAAGAAAATGAAGAAGTAAGGGTGCCTCTAGCAATTAAGTTTTAAATATTAGTGAAGCTTAACTTCTTTTATTTTTTTTTAACTAAAGGTTGTAAGCTTGTTCCTGCATCCCAGTGCAGGATTGTCTTAATTATTCAACAGAGCCTGCTCCTTAAATACAATGTAAACACACATAATGTTTTCTTACTTGAATGCTGAGAGTTAGGGTATCAGAGAGGTGAGTGGGCCTTGGCTTGGCCTTCTTTGATACCTACCCCAGGCACTTGTTGCAAATGGAGACTGACCCCGGCCTCTGAGGCATCTCCAGCCCTCTCCCTTACTGCTAAATGACCCAAGGGCTGGTACTCTCTAGTGCTTAGGAAAGAGCCTCTCTTCAAAGGTTCAGCAGAACTGAGCTCAGCCTCGCAGGTTCAGGGCTGACTTACAGGGAGATAGGAAAAGAAGCAGCTTTGCCTTCCTGGGCTATGTTCTCTTTTCAGATCCAGGAAGATCCCAGCCTATGTGGAGACAAACCCTCCATCTCAGCTGTCACCGTGGAGCTGAGCAAAGAAACACTGGACACCATGTTAGATGGCCTGGGCCGCATCCGAGACCAACTCTCTGCCGTGGCCAGTAAATGATCCAGCCAGCTGCCAGGGCCACTGCCGTGACCCAGCTGCTCATGAGCGATAAATGTCTCCCCACATGCAGGCTGCCCTCGCAGCTGCAGCTGACAACAGGCAGGATGGTGGGGACAGCAGGGGGCTACTGCCATCCAGAAGTTACAGCTGGATTGGGAAGAAGCAGCCAGATCCCCCGCTGTTCTCCTCACTCATCTTCTTTCTCTTTCTGAAGCTGGAGAGCAGAAGCCCCCATCTTTGAAAAGCTCCTGAATGCAACTGAATTCCCACCATGGCAGGGTGAGGGAACATTTGCGTCGTCAGCTGCCTCTGCATAGCTGTTTGGGAAATTCAGGCCCAAATCATGCAGTTTATCCAATACATTTATTTCCAACATTAGCTCTAATTAGTTCATTTCCAATCCCAGAACACACAAAGGGAATCAGGTGAGAGATGCCAGCAGTTCCTGCTCCTCTGTCAGGGAAGTCAGGCAGAGCCCACAGAGCATGGTCCATCGAGAGTGTTTCCTGAGCTCCCTCCACCACACTGGAACCCCTCTTCAGTGCAGGAAGTCTGAAATGGGTACTAATTAGCTTCTTCATGAAACCAGGGCCCTCTTCCTTCATCTGATGCAGCCACTCCTAGGTGAAGAAGTGGGAATAATTGGAAATAAACAACAGTTCTAAACTTTCATGATTTTTGTAGCTTCTTTTGTCCCCAAGTTATGGCCTTTACCCAGTACTTTCTCTAGTTTTTGAAGATGATCCCCACTTCCTAATTCCCAGCTAAGCCCTTGACCCATGATGTGACATGAAATCAGGCAAATGAATCTCAACCACCTTCTGTGTTTTCACCTGTTACATAGAACAAAAGGAAGCAAGGCTAATCATCAATATGTGCTTGTTACAAGAGCTATGATGAAGGCACTCCTTCGAGTTTAACCACATGAGATCATCTCTGTCATGTGCCTCACGCTTCACAGGGACTCCATGCGTGAAGATCTCCCTTCCCTCTCCAGATCATCCCCATGGCAACAGCTTGCAGCCTGCTGTTTGAGTGCTTTGCTTTGGCAGCTTCTCTGCTAGTTTGTGTACTGAGTGAATGGAGGAGGTAAATCCTCAGATTAAGAATATGCTCTCAGGAGTCTGGCAGCCAAGGTCAGAAGCCAGCTCTGCTTCTCAGTGGTAAGGTGCTTGACCTCTAAATCTCAATTTTCACCCACTTTGTACTTTTTTCCTAAATTAAATGAGTATAGTAGTAGTACCTACTTGATAGGACTTTTGTGAAAATTAAATGATATAATGCACCTAAAAACACTTAGTACTGTTACAACTAATAGGAAAGGCTTTGATTATTAATGGATGAGAGTAGAAAGCTTGGTGCATTTATTGTCTCATCTACTATAACAGAGTTGGTGTAGGAATTAATACTCTTATCCTCCCTTTATTGACCAGGAAACCAGCTCATTGAGGTTGAGTCATCTGCTGGTCATTAAGAGGTAGACACCTATTTCTCTAGCCTCTCTACAACACATGACTTTGCAAGGAACATGGAATTCTGTGACTAGCGCCATTTGGAAAATGTTGAAACTGAAGTACAAATGAGAGATCTTACCTCTGCCTACCCAGTGAGATACTAGGAAGGTCAAGGGAAAAAAATTCCAAGCTCTTCTTTATCTGCTATAGGAAGTGAACATTCAGTTTTTTGCATGCAATGACAAGAGGTCATGGACCCCAGAAGTCAGCCCACTACTTCCAAGTTGAGAGCCCCTGGTTGTACCTTCCAGTTGAGCTCACCCTTGTCACAAATTTACCCCTCTCCTTTCCTTCCATTCCCCATGACCTGCAGAGAGAGATCTCATATACCTTTCTCTTGGCCTCCCATGGGCATCCATAAGAAACACTTGAAGCAAGAAGCCCAGTAGAGGTGTCTGGGCAGTTGGACATTTCCTTTAGCCAGATCTGTCCAAATAGAGCCATCTGGGTACGTGACACAGAGGGCATTTGATAAATAATTGGAAAAGTCAATACATGTTTGCTACCCTTCACCTCATGTGTTCATTTAAGGCATTTGTTTTCCTCTGTAGTGATGATGGATTGTTTGTAGATACCGTATTTCTGGTTGGCCTGGCCCTATCTCAGAAGGGCCTCCGGGCTGTATCTGTTGATCTCAAAGGAAGTTGGCTCATTCACTGCTTGTCTGGTTTCCCAGTAGTACTTTGTGTTATGAAGCAGCTGTATACAAACTGTCCCTTCCTCAGGGAGTGGCAAGGTTTGGATATCCAAACTCCATCCACAAAAGGACAGTGATCAATCTCACTGGTGCCTGTGCTGGCTTGCCCAACACATCCCACCTACCCACCCACCAACAGGGGTCAGCATCTGCCTCAATCCTGATCAAATGCATGTGCCACAGGGATCGTCTCATGAATGTTCATGATTCCAATCAGCCAATCTGAGTCTGTCCCTGGGGCTTTCTCTGCTGTAACCAATAGAGACCACCTCCTGCCTCCAGGCTCTGACAGCCAGGCCAGTGATGATGGGGTCCATCTTCCTGCACACCGAAAGCCTGTCTGCAGTTGGAGAGGCCATCTAGACCCCAGAGGTTGGGAAGAAGATGAGAAAATCTCGGTGCCTGATGCCAATCCCACTCTTCCTCCTTGTGTATTCATCAGGACGGACCAGGCTTGTGTTAAGGTGTACCCAGGATTTGTTTTAATCAGGAATGGTAAGACTCACAGGCACAGAGGTGGTTGTCATGAGGAAGAAGTCTGTGCTCACAGAACCCTAGAAACAGGAGGCATGGCATGCCACATAGGGCCACGTGGGGAAGGACCATCTTTTTGGGGCTTTTGGGGAAGTTGGAAACAGATGATCCTTTTCTTTCCTGTTTATCATTAAACGTTGAGTCACTTGTCTCTAGGAAGGGGACTTCTTATTTACCCCTGGGTTGGGAAATAAATCGTGACAGCAGCAAGCAGACAGCAGAGAAGCGTGTGATCTGAACATTTGTGGGATGCCGTAATCCCTGGAGGAGCCCTTCACACTGACCCCATGAATGGCCCTCAACACATGCGCGAGCAAGGAGCAAGCATTCAGAGAAGTGCTCTCGCAGTACTCCAAGGAAGAGGCTGAAATTTGACTCAGCAAAGCCCAGAGGGAAAAGGGAAAGTGGTTTATGAGTGTCCTCAGGAGCTATCACATCCTAGACACTAGGCACTTTCATCTAAATGACTCTCATGACCCCAGTGTTGTCAGTGATCCTCAGTCAGTGGATCAGACTTGTCCCTTGGCATAAAGAGGGTAGCCAGTCACTCCTGGTCCCCTTCAGAGGGACCTTTTGAGAAACAAATGTAGCCAATTACTTATATAACCCCAGGCACTCTGTCCTGAATCCTGGGTGCTCCACCACCGTGGAGAAATAGGTTAGTCCCAGACACATGACACCAGCCTATGAGGCAGCTCCGGGACTCAGCTTCTCGAGCATCACAATTTCAAGCTGGGAAATAATGGCAACACCTGACAAAAAACACAACCCAATGCAGTAGCCATCAAGCAGGAAGTCTGAGCACTCTACTCCCAGCTGTGCCTTGCCAAGCAGTGGCTGCTGTCTGTTGGGTCCAGGTAGCAAGTCAAGATCAGTCTAAGGACATTCCATCTCCATCTGGCATCAAACCACCCTGCTCACTGTGCCAGGTGTTCTCAGGATTTGTTTTAATCAGGAATGTTAAGACATAAGGCACAGAGACATGGAAATGATTATCATGAAGGAAGAAGTTTGTGCTCAGAGAGTCTAGAAGCAGGAGGTGTGGCACACGGGGCCACGTGGTTCAGAAGGATAAGTGTTGGTCAGGAGGCAGGGAGAGGGGAGAGCATGGCCTCAAGCCTTTATTGGGGTTTTCATAGGAAGGAATGGTTAAGACAAGGTATATATGCTCACTAAGTTTAGGGTTGGATAGTTTGAATAATTTGGGTGGGTTCAGGGCCATAGGGATGGTCCCTAGTCGTCTGGCCCTAGGGTGACTTAGGGCAAGGGGAATATTGGCTTGGCATGTGAAAGTTTGGTTTTAAAAAGAAGAAGATGGTTGGGAGTGTGGGCTCTGGATTAGTTGGTTTGTGCATCAAAGGCATGCTCCCAGGAGAATTGTTTGTGCGTGCGCTCTCTCTCTCTCTCTCTCTCTCTCTCTCTCTCTCTACCTCTCTCTCTCTCTCTCTGTCTCTGTCTCTCTCTAGGAATTTGCTAGCCCTGGATGGGGCGGCTTCTTTGGATCAACGACCCAAATGCTAGAGCATGAAGAATACAGAAAATAAGAACATATACTCAGTACAAGGTTATGCTGCAGTAACAAACAATCCCAAGGTTGTCATGGCTTTTTACACAACTCAAGTTTCTCTGCCAATGCTGTACATTCACTGCAGGTTGGAGGAGAAGGGTGGGTATTCTGCTCACTGTAATCACTAAGGGCCTAAGATGATGGAAGCTTCATCTCAACACATGCCTCCACAATCACCAAGGCAGGGAAAGGGACTATGGCAAATTGTACCTGTGATCTTAAAGCTGCTGCCCAGAAGTACCAGTCAAATCATGTGGGCACATCTAACCATGAAAGAGCAGAGAAGCTGAATCCTACCATGTGCCAGGACGGAAGAGAAGCGGGATATTTGTGATTAGTCCGGATGACTACTGACAACTGTCATTGGAACCAAAAGATTCCTCTTTTGCTTAAGCAAAAGGAAGAAGAATTGTTCAAAAGAATTGTGGCCGAGCGCAGTGGCTTGTGCCTGCAATCCCAACATTTTGGGATACCAAGGCGGGCAGATCACTTGAGGCCAAGAGTTTGAGACTGGCCTGGGCAACATGGTGAAACTCTGCCTCTGCGTAAAATACAAACATCAGCTGGGCATGGTGGTGTGTGCCTGCAGTCCCAGCTACTCAGGAGGCTGAGGTGGGAGGATTGCTTGAGCTTGATCAAGGTGGCAGTGAGCTGAGATCGCACCACTGCTCTCCAGCCTAGGTAACAGAGTGAGACCCTGTCTCAAAATAAAAATAAAAAAGAATTGTAATAATACATGCCCTGACACCCAATTTCAGCTTTTTTCTCATGATATAATGATAAATCTCCTCACCTGTGTGGCACATGAGAGCACTTGAAACGTTTCCTTAGATACCATCTTACCTCTTCACACAACCTTCTCAGGTTATTGGAGCATCCATTCACAAGTATTTGTGCATTTTACTGAGGAGAAGTCAGCTCAAAGTAGTCCGGGGCTGAGCTGGAACTTGTATCTGGGGCTTTCAACTCAAAAGCCTGTGGTTTCTCCATTCCTGCCTCAACCTGGGGAAGAGAAAACTCATGATTCTTTACAGATCACCTAAATTTCCCCTTAATTTGGCAACTTTCGGCTCACTCCGCCATCAGTCCTGCCTCACCATCTCCATCCAGATCATGGTCATTTTCCTTTGCCTCCCTTTTCTGGTCATTTTTAGGTCCAAAGACAAATTGGCATGAGGACCAGACATTTGGGTTCTTCCCACACAAGCCAGTTATCTAAATACACACAGTGGGCACCATGTCCAATAGTCATTAGTCAAGCTCTGTGGTCTGGTATTTACAAATTTCCAGGAAACGAGTCCAGCGTGGTGCGAGAGGCTCTCCGTTACTTTGTTCAGTAAGCTGAGATGTTATCAGAAATGATAGTTTTCTAAAAAATTATTATTTGTTTTAATACTTTAATCTAGAAACCATTGGCTACCTAGCATTTTGAAAGTTTTCCAGTGGTTGAACATTTACAAGAACAATTGCCAACCTGTGACCATTGGCTTCCAAATATTGATCGTTCCTGAACATGCTCTTACCAGCATAATGTTGACCTTTACACAACTTCCTTCTGTCTTTGGTGCTCACATTTTTGTGATTTAATCGTCCTTTTTACAAGTACTTCAAGAAAAAATAAAGAATATTTTCTAATAGTATTCCCTGGTTGTTGTCAGAGGACCCTAATCTCTAAGGAGAGGGAATGGTCCTTTATTTGGGGAAGTGTCAAGAGTTCTTAAAGGTAAGTTTGAGAGGCTGAGTTTCTATTAGCCCCAGGCCCTTGGGAAAGTCTCTAATGGGCTTTTAGGTCTCATCTGTAAGTAGAGATAAGATAACTCCTTCAGTAATGCATCCCATAAATTTACAGTAAACTGCATAGACCCACAGGCTGAAGAATGGAACTTTCTTGGCTATTGTTATCAATGTTGAACTAGCCATATGACCTAAGACACATACCACACAGTAAAATACAATACTGTCCCAACAAACTGAATGATAAATTAGTTGAGAGATGCTTTTGGGTATCAGAGGGCATGGGGTCATTGTTATACACATGCTGGATCCCCAGCTCAGGGGATGGCCTCTGGTTAGAATTTCAGGAACTCTGATAAAGCTCTTGCTCAAGATATTTTTGCTTATTTGCTTATTAAACATCAGGGAGGAAGAGCCACTGTATTAGGATATTGATTTGGCTGCTTTAACAAAAGCCCAGCTTCTGTGGATTAAAGAATTTAGAAGTTTCTCTCTATGTAAAAGTCTGAGCTGGTAGGAGCTTTGAGCGAGTAGGATGGTTCTGCTCTGGTTCATAGACTCGGAATCCTTCCCTCTTGTTTCACCAACCACCAGGTACCACCCTCATTGCTGTGAGCAAAGCCTGTGCGCCATCACCCTCCAAGTCTATATCCCAGCCATGGGAAGGGGGAAGGGGAAGACGAGGAGGAGGAGGAGGGTATACCCCAGAAATTGCCACATTATTTTCACTCATGTCCCACTGGCCTCCATCACATAATCTATACTTAGCTGCAAGATAGGTTGGGAAATACAGTCTCTGCTGGGTGGTCTTGTGTGTAGCTAACACGTTGGGGTGGGGGAGGGCAGGAGAATAAGCCAGTGGGTTTCTTGATTTTACTGAAATAGAGCAGATAGAGACAATTCACAGGTACTGTCATAAACACCCACTCAACTGACTACAGCTCAGTGTGGCTTAATTTATCAGTTACTTTCCCGGAAGCAGGTTTTCTGCAGGAAGAGAAAAGAACAGAAAGGAACTGTGCGGTGGTGGGGAGGACCGGGTGGTGATGTGGGTGCTTCTTGAGGACAGAGACCATGTCTCATTCACTTGATATCCATGATAGCTTCCACTGTGTCTGGCACACAGTAGATTGCCCCGTAAATGTCCCTTTGCATCCCACTTCTTCCACAAACTCGCAGGATTTGACCTGTGTAGTAAACCATGCCTGAATTAGATTGAATGCAATATAATGGCAGACTGACAGAACTCACGCTCACTAGAATTGCTCTTCCTAAATCGACCTCAGCTGGGCCCTAATTCACCAACTAGGTGATTTCATCATTCTCCACCTTTCTTTCATTCTCCAGCATTGATTTCTGAGTCTGTGAGTGTGGGAGATTGGTTCATAGCAGTCTCCCAGCCACACTGTTTGGCTTGGGTAGGAAGAGGTAGGGATTGGGAACTCTGGGTGAGGGTAGGAAGGAGCTGCTGCTGAGGTGGTAAGTGAAGGGGCAGATGTGGACCTTCTGAGCTCCTGCCACTGCAGAGTTCAGGGACCAGCACTTCCAAGGGGTCAGCAAAGTCTCCAACTGCTGGAGGAGGGCAGGAAAGAGGCAGTAGCCCTGGGCCTGAGCAGAGGTGGCCGCACGGTCACCAGGGCTTTGCCCTGCCATGCCGTCTCTCTGGAAGGCCTTCCCTTAATCCTTCCCTAATTCCAATTCATGCTTCTGAGTTCAGCAGCAGCACCTAACAGGGACCCAGGAAGTCAAATTAACTGGCCTGTCTTCTCCACCTGCGTTTTCTCCGTCATTCCTCGGCACACTGCATTTTAATAGTCTGTGTCTGTGCTTTCCCCCACACCCTGTTCACCTTTCTGTTCCCCACACCTGAGCGCACAGATAATGGGCAGCTTCTGTGGGTACCGAGAGTTTCCTGGCAGCAGCTGACTGTAGTGTATCCCTGGGGCTACTTCTATAAAACAGATCATCGGTCAAGGGGCCAGAGCCCGTTTGGTGACCCAAGGTTCTCATGCGCAAAAGCCAAACTCACCTGGGCGCAGCTGGAGCTTGCCTGAGATGCCCAGCAGATGGCGCAGTCGTCCTCCTTATCGTCCCACTCTGGCCTAAAATCGGAACAAAGACCAGGAAAGCTGGGGGAAGGTGGGGTAGTGGGCAGGCCTCTCCTAGAATCCTGCAAGGGGAGAAGCTTCCTGCAAAAGAAGCCCTCAGGCCCAGGCCCCTTCACCTACAGAACTCTCCCGCTCAGGCCCTGGGCAACATAGGCAGAGAAGGCAGAAGACAGAGCAGGCAGGGCAGGCCCACCCAGGGCGCCCGCTCAACATGCTCCCCAGGCCCAGCTGCAGAAGCCCCCAGGGTCTCCTCGGTGCTTTTGAGATGCCACCATTAGGGCCCATTAGATACAACTCTTCCAGATCAGGTTTTGCTCACGGCAACCATGCAGGTCCCACAGTCTGTCCACAGTGGAACTTTCTACACCTGGACAGGTGGTGGAGCCAGGATTCAAATTTAGGGGTGCTTAGAGCTAAGTCTCAGTTTCTTCATCTCTAAAAGAGAGAGATGGAGAGTATTTTTTCCTGACAATGCTGCTTGGAGGGGATTCATTGTACATGAAGGTGTCTGAGAAATAAAAGATGCCGAATGTTGGTTTAACTTCAAATATGTACACAGGTGCCTCCACTGGGGTGAGCCCTTCCACAGCTCACAGGATTCGTGAGTTCTTTTCTGAGAGTAGCTTTGATGTGATGGGGTTGGGGGCGGGGGTGGGGACATGGCAAGGAGCCCTTGTCACCTCTCATCTGGACAAGTCCAAAGGCCTCCAAACTGGTTTCCTGCCTCCCATCGTGCCATCCCTCTCTCCCTGCCTCCCATCCTTCCTCCTCATTGCTGCAGGTGTCTTGCAAATGGAAATCTAATGTCACTCTCTTGCCTAAAATACTTAAACAAATACTCAGAATAAAGCCCAAACTCAGAAAAATATTATTCAGTGTCCTTTACAACCTGATTTCTGATGACATTTCAGTCTCATGAAATAAAATTAAGAAATGGACTTAAATCAGAATCAGCAGTGCCCGGACCAGGGGCTGGAATGGGTCCTGGGTGAGGATTCGGGTCAGCTCTGGGCCTCAAGGCCGGAAGGAGTGACAGGATGAGGAAGAAGGGAAGGAGAGGGCTTGGTAGCCCACATTGTCCAATTCTCGATCTGCCTTTTCTCGAGGGCAGGGCCTGGGACAGTGCCTGCAGTCACAGATACTCAGTCAGGATTTGTTGAATGCATGTAGGAATGAAAGAACAAATGAAGGAAAAAGATGACTATCCTGACAGGGACTAGGGTTGACTGAGTGGTCACTGTCAGTGCCACCAGCCACTGGCTTTTGCTAACCTCAGAGGCTGGAAGGGGCACTGCTGGAGGACAGTGAGGCTAAAGAGAGCTCATCTCAGCTGCACCATCTGGGACCCTGCTCTAGGGGTTTGGGTAACGGTGGCATCAAGGGCAGAAATCCCAGAGCCTGCTATGCCCACAGCCTCTGAATGCTCTGTCCCAAACCTCCCAAGAAAGTCACCCGGGCTGCAGAACCCCAGGGAAACCCCGTGGTCGTCCCGGGTGCGTGGGCATGGCTGCCGGCCATCTGTTTCCCAGGACGGCTTTCTCCCTGGCACAGATGGTGAATCCAGACTCCTCTCTCCCATGTCACACAGCCAGCTGCGGAAGACACTGCATTGCTGCACTCTCTGCCTGGTGTCTTTCGTGACCCCATTTTCCACATCATTCGCCTCCACTCCTCTCCATATGTTGATTTCATTTCAACCTTATCCAAAACGAACTCCTCCCTCTGGTTGGTCTCTTGAGCCGTGTCACAAAATGAAATTCAGAGCATCTGAGGCAGTGGGAAACTCTTCTCTTGGCTTGTTTAGCAGAGGCATGGGTATTCCCTTCATCCCCCCTCACCACCTTAGCTCATCCTCATCATGATCTCTCACCTGGAATACTGGATGCGCTTCTGAAGAGCACCCTGCACTGACCTTGTCCTCCCCAAGTCCAACCTTCTCAGTGCAAACTTGATCTAGTTTTACCCCCCAAACCTGGTCCGACCTTCCGAGGCTTCTCCATCTTAGTAAATAACAGCTCCAACCAGAGACGTGGGAAACATCACTGCCTCCTTCTCTGTCTGCCGCTGCACCCACCATTTAATCCATTAGCAAGACTTGCCGGTTCTCGATCCAAAATATACTCACATTGGTCCATTTCTCTCCATCTGTGCACCAACTTGGTTAACGACTCTGTCATTTCTCACCTATGGTAGCCTCTAAGCATGATGACATCTGCCCACCTCTGCCTCCTGAGCTCATAACACTTTCCTTAGCACTCCATTCACACCAACCTTCCTTCAGTTCCAAGTGTCCTCCAAAGTCTTTGCAGCCACAAGACCTGTGCACTCACTGCATCCGCCACCCACCCATCCCTCGCCCTGCTCCGAACTGTAACACTCTTTCTCCCGCTCTTGACAAGACTGGGTTCTTCCCATTTTTTAAAGGCTCATCTAAAAGATCACTTCCTTAGAGAAACTTTCTCAAGCTATGCTCTCTAAAGACGATTCTATCTTTTATTCTGAATCACAGCATCCTGTTCATTTCTTGCCCCTCACCACCCCACGCCACGGAAAGTCTTATTAATTCGGTGAACTGATGTGCATTCTAATTTATTCACCATGCTCATTTTCTGTCTCCCCACTGGAGACATGAAGATGAGAAACTTGTCTATCTTGTTCAATGTTATATCTCCATAGCCTAGCACAGAGTACATGCTCAATAAATATATGCTAACTGAATGTAATAAGTGAACGGATGATGCATCATGGCTCTGTCCTGCTTTTCTCTGTCAATGGTTTCCCGTTGTCCCCAGTATGCTATCAAAACTCCAGACTCCATAGGGCTCCATTAGAGTTTCTTCACGAACTTACCTCAGCTCACCTTTCCAATGTCCTCATTAGGTTTATGGAGAATTGATCTGGAAAGGCTCAAGCCATAATGGGTTCCATGGTGCAGACAAGAGCCCTGGCCTGGCAGTGAGAAAAAGGGACATTGAACAAATGATCTTTTTTTTTTTTTTTTTTTTTTTTTTGAGACGGAGTCTCGCTCTGTCACCCAGGCTGGAGTGCAGTGGCCGGATCTCAGCTCACTGCAAGCTCCGTCTCCTGGATTTACGCCATTCTCCTGCCTCAGCCTCCCGAGTAGCTGGGACTACAGGCGCCCGCCACCTCGCTGGGCTAGTTTTTTTTTTTTTTTTTTTTTTTTGGTATTTTTTTAGTAGAGACGGGGTTTCACTGTGTTAGCCAGGATGGCCTCGATCTCCTGACCTCATGATCCGCCCATCTCAGCCTCCCAAAGTGCTGGGATTACAGGCTTGAGCCACCGCGCCCGGCCAAGAACAAATGATCTTTATGATTCCAGGCAGTGCTTCCATTCTGTGCAGTCTGAGATTTGTTTGGGTGTGTGGTTAGTTTGTTTATTTGCTGTTTGTTTTTTAAACCATAACTGGGATGAAACGCTGAATCAAGAAGCCAAGGGAGAAATCTGAGAACAGAAGCAACAGCTCTTGCTGTCTTGGGTGACTGGGAAGGGATATGCAGAGATCAGGAATCCCTAGTGCCGACTCGGGCCAGGCAGCGTCAGAAGTCTCAAGAAAACAAACCCTGGAGATTGGCAGGTCTGAGAGCAGGGCAGGGGGCCACACCGGTCTCGTTCACCTTCTATCCCCAGTGCTTAGTCTTTGGCACATGGTAGTCCTTGGTGAAAGATTGAGGGGAAGCACATGCCACAGGGACCGGAAACCCCATCCCACTCAGATCACAAGAAAGCCCCCCAGGCCATGGTCCCTCTGAACGAGAAGCATCTACGGATGGCAGGGGCAGGGCTATTTGCCCCACTCATCTCCCCTCCTCAGACCTCAACTGAGCCTTCAGCCGCCCCAGTGAATATATCCTACTGGCCCAGCCTCAGTTCTGCTGCCTCCACTGATAAATGCATCTGCTGGATTAAACATCTTTGCTGGCTCTTTGCAATGGCTCTGTGTCTGGATAGGGTTTCTTTTCTTTTTCTTTTCTTTTTTTTTTTTTTTTTTTGAGGCAGAGTCTTGCTCTGTTGCCCAGGCTGGAGTATGGTGTAATCTGGGTTCACTGGAGACTCAACCACCCGGACTCAAGCAATCCTCCCACCTCAGCCTCCCAAGTAGCACACACCACAACAGCCCAACTGATTAAAATATATATATATATATATATATACACACACAGATGTGGTCTTGCTTTGTTGCCCATGCTGGTTGCAAACTCCTGGGCCCAAGCGACCCTCCTGCCTCAGCCTTCTAAGGTGCAGGGATTATAGGCATGAGCCACTGTGCTCAGCCCCCGGTTTCTTGCTCTTAGCCTCCCAAGCCCAGCAGCACCAGGCAGCTGCCAGGACTGAAGAAGGCACTTCCGAGTTTCCAAGTCAGCTTCCTCAGAGAGTGTTCCCTCAGTTCCTGGGTGTGCAGCTCTGGGGATAGCCCTCTGGGCTCAGCCCTGACCACAGATATAAACTGAGCCTCTGCAGCAGGGATGGGGTAGGAGGAGCTGACGGTATCTAGGGACTTTTTCACGAACCACAGTCCTTCCAAGCAGCACGAACTTCTCCACAGCAAACCCCAAAAACTGTGTGCACTTCTGATTAATCCACCGAGTTGAGTCCGCTGAGAGGGCAAAGGATCTCCACGTTCACACTGGGCACCAGAAGTTGGCACACAAAGCATCTGGCGGGCATGCACACCAGGTCTTTGAATCCTTGTATCCCTCAGCGGTGGTTTTATTATCTCCGCTTCCTCAGATCAGGAAACAGAGCCTTGGAGATGAGAAATAATTTGCTGGAGGTCACAGCTAGGTCTGGCCCCAAGTCCAGTGGTTTTTGGTTTCTGGACAAATTCAGGGCTGGGAAGTTACAGTGTGGAAAAGGATCATCCTCAGAAGATAAAAGTGTCAAAATTGACGAGGTGGCCCCCAGGAGTGCCGGTGATCTAAAGCTGAGAGCTCCAGGGATAAGGAGAAGGGGGCTGCCCCAGATGGACCGGTCAGAGACTAAGGAGGCTGGGGAGATGTCTGGGAACCTGGTGACATTAGGAGCAGTTGGAAATAGAGGAGGGAAAGAAAGAAGGAGACTCAGGAGGGGGTAACATCAAAAGGCTATCTCATGACAGGGGCGGGTGCATGTTATTCCAGGTGGCAGGGCAAGGTTGGAGTGGGGAGGACAGTGGGGAGGGATAGCTGCCTGGCTCTGTAGGGTTATTCTCTGGCTCCGAGGGTTGCGGATGGTAAAAGCTGGTGCTTTAACATCAGGTGCCTCTGTGGGTTCTTCGGAAGCCTCCATCCGAGGGTCCTAACACAGGTGCCTGTCTTCTCCAGTGGCCACTCAGGACTAACCCCTCAGTTTTCTGTGATCCACTCCATTTACAGGTTTACTCTGTTGAAGCCACATCAGCGCCTCCAGGCTGAGGTTATACGTGGCTTGTAAAGCCTAAAATATTTACCATCAGGCTCTTTACAGAAAAAGTTTGATTAAAGTTTGATGAAAAAATAGTATGTTATACGCCTTGCCTTTTTTTTTTCTTTAACCCAATAACCTATCCTGAAGGTCTCTTTCTATCAGTACTTAAGAGCTTGTTCATTCCTTTCTAGGGCA